>NC_136267.1:153434636-153478874 GCF_964187855.1 Myxine glutinosa | reverse complement strand
CAAATTCGTTTTTATTAGTTTTAAAACTTTATTAAAACATAGTTTAACGGCAACATAGTTTTCCAACGTGAAATAAATGAATACGCTGTCAAATGTGCCATCCGAGGCAGAGTGTGTCCGCCACGTTCGGCACACGCGATCGTTCGCTGCTCTCTGATTGGTTGAATCGTTTTTTGGACATAGCTCGGTAAGTAATTGTCCGATTAATATGAAACCTTGAAAAGGCACATCCTCGGGTCCCCAGCAATATACCTGGCAAGTTAAAAGTATATCGGACCCGTGGTTGTCGAGAAACAGCGGTCACAGACAAACGTACAGACAGAGATTACTGGAATTATAGATAGATTAAATATTAAATAATTTAATAATAAGAAATTATATATTAATATTAATAAAAGATATTAATAAAGAGGATATTAAGAGATATATATATATATATATATTACATGCAAGCAGGCTACCAAATTATCTTGCTGTTGTTAACACACCTTCCTATAGAAGAGTCTTTAAGGCTGTTGTCCTGTCTGCAATGTGGTTTAAAAATCATGTGGTCTCCTTGCCAAAGTGGGTTCATCTATAAAAAGAAATGTTAGTCAGTGTGTGTATATACTTGGTCAAACTAAACACCGCCTGGAGACATGTGGAGACACTTTCTTTTTCAGCAAATTAACACTTTTTAAGCAATTGGAACTGCTGCTAAGCTCAGTTTCACAGTTTAAACTTTGAAATTTGGTAAAAGGTTCAGAGATTCTTATCACATTTTCATTGTCATTTGAATAAAAGAAAGAACACTGCCTGAAGACACCCAGAGAGTTGTATGGTGGTTGAAGGGGAAAAGGGTTTGGGAGGAACGAAGCATGAGTTGGAGGGGCAGGGGAAGGCAGTGCAATAGAATATGGCTTCATTTTAATTACAACTAAAATGTGCCTTTATTAATTACAACTTTACTTTATAAAGTGCCTGTACTACCGCTTCGGAGATTTCCAGTTCCATGATAGTGGGTACACGGTGACAGTCGTTGTACGAGTCTCATCCCTCAAGGGAAGCCCATGTTATTGGTTCACGAGTTATCAAACGGAGTGACCACTATATTCGTCATGGGTGTGTGTCTGTCTGTCTGTCTGTCCGCAGCATAACTACCCGATGATATGATCCGATCTTGATAAAACTTTTGTGGGAGGTTGATATCATGATCTAGTTGTGTCCTGCCGAGAGTGGGTGGAGCGACGCCCGAAAAAGATGTCTTTTTAGGGGGTAATCGATTTCAAGATACATATTCTCCGAGGGGTTTGGTGGAATCTGACAGTGGTTTCGATATTTGGTTAGGCCAATGTCATGTGTCTAGCCCCACGGAGCTAGATTTTTCATTTTCACGTCAAGGTCACACGGTGACAAAATTTAGAAAAGTCGATTTTTGATGGTTTTATTACATTGTTCACTTCATGATAGGGTGAAATGTCATACATGATCTTATATTATCACATACATAATGAAATACAAGTTTTCGAACAAATTTCAGAATCTTCGACCTTTGACCTTTGAAGGTCACAAAGGTCAAATTTTCAAAGACGTCGGAATCGAACTGAATTTTCGGTATTGTGTAACTAACTAACCTCATAACTGATTATACATTATTTTCTATCTCATTTCAAGGTCAGTAACCGTCGTTTTGACATTTCAAGGTCACAAAGGTCAAATTTTCAAAGTTGTCGGAATCTAACCGAATTTTCGGTATTGTGTAGCTAACTAGTCTCATAACAGATAATACATTCCTATTTATATATTTTCAATGTCGGTTTTGACCTTTGTCATTGAATACCGCTCGCTCGTGAACCATCGTCGTCTCCTGACTTGTCATCCCTTTAAAAATGATTCGTGTTGTTTGAACCTGTTTGAACATACCACATTTCGTTCAATCTTGTCCTAATGCCGTCAGATGGGATGTCCAGTTTTATATCCATCCGAGGGACGGAAAACTGATGAATCAGCCTGCTTATGAAACTGTAGAAGATATCTCCCCCCCCCACCCCCCCCCCCCATTCCCTCCCTGAAGTCCTCTTTTTTTTTTTTTTTTTTTTTGTATACAAGATCGAGGCTCGTGAAAGAGCTAACATTAATCACACAAAAAGACAAACCGACACACAAAACACAAGGGGAGCGGTAGACAAGATGGTGAGAGAGGGGGAAGGACACAAAAGAGAGGGGGAAGGACACAAACACAACATTTGAGAACAGGGACATCGGGAGGACTTGGGGGGAGGTGGGAGAGGATTAAAACATATGAACACTGCAAGGACTCTGGGGTGAATTACCGGGGGTAGAAAAGATCAAGGTTTTCGATGGGGGAAGATAAGAGATGGTGGTGAACAGCTGTTTTAAAGACCTGGAGGGAGGAGTGGGATTGAAGGGGGTGGGGGAGTTTGTTCCAGAGGCGGGAGAAAAGGGGAATGAAAGAGTGAAGGTGAGCAGAGAGCCTAGACTTTGGCAGTTTAACCAGAAGAGGGTTGCAGGCAGATCTTGTGCGACCTGAAGGAATATTGGGGGGACAGAGCACAGAGAGAGCTGGGGGAGCAAGGCCGGAGAGGAGTCGGTAGAAGACAGAAAGACCACCAACCTGCCTGCGGTGAGTGAGTGAAAGGCCCTCGGCGTTGACTACATCGCAGGAGATTCCAATGATTCTGAAAGCTTTGGCCTCAACAGCGTGAAGCCGAGCAAGGTGTGAGGCAGGAGCACCAGCCCAGAGGGGGGAACAGTATTCCATTGAGCTGCGGATGAAAGCCTTGTATGTGGTGAGGAGCTCAGGTGTGCCAAGGAAGGACTTCGCACGACGGAGGATGCCCAGTCGGCGACTGGCTTTGGAGGCCAGCTTGGAAATGTGGTTTTCCCAAGAAAGATCATGGCAGATAGTGAGACCCAAAAGCTTGAGCGACAGAACTTCTTGGAGAGGATTGTTGAGAAAGTAGATGGGAGGGTTGTCCAGTCGGTCCTTTCGGAGAGACATTGTAAGAGTGTGAGATTTGTCAGGATTGAAAGACATGTTCCACTTGTTTGACCAGTCTGTGATTTTGTCCAGGTCTGCAGAGAGTGAGGAGGCTGCAGACTGCCGATCTGAGGGATGAGGAATGGAGCGACAGAGAGTAGAGTCGTCAGCAAAGAGATAGAGAGGATTTTCAAGAGAGTCAGAGAGATCATTGATGAAGACCAGAAAAAGCACAGGGCCCAGAACACTACCTTGGGGAACTCCAGCCTGAACAGGAAGAGGAGATGAGAGAAACCCATTCAGGGCCACACGTTGACTACGACCAGAGAGGAAGTCCGCCAGCCATGCGTGGAGATTTCCATGGATACCAAAGGAGGAGAGTTTGGAGAGCAGAGCAGGGTGC
Source organism: Myxine glutinosa (assembly GCF_964187855.1). Taxonomy (NCBI): domain Eukaryota; kingdom Metazoa; phylum Chordata; class Myxini; order Myxiniformes; family Myxinidae; genus Myxine; species Myxine glutinosa. Next base: position 153,475,491 of record NC_136267.1, on the reverse strand, counting down.
CAGACCGTATCGAAGGCACGTGAAATGTCAAGGGAGACAGCTCTAATTTCCTGTTTGGCATTGAGGACCTCCATCCATTGTTGAGAAAGCAGAAGCAGCATGTCCAGAGTAGAGTGACCAGGTCTGAAACCAAATTGATGATCAGAGATCAAGCCATTGGAGAAGAGGAAAGATTTAATATCTGAAGCAATGATGGATTCCATGACTTTGCTGATAATTGGGAGAAGGCTGATTGGTCTGTAGTTGCTGGGATCTGTTTTTGCACCTTTTTTGTGCAAAGCGGTGATGTTGGCTGATTTCCAAGCAGATGGCAGATGACCTTGAGCAAAAGAGAGGGTGAAGAGAACAGAAAGAGGGAGTGAAAGTGCAGAAGAACATGATTTTAGGACCCGTGGGCTGATGCCGTCAGGACCAGTTGCAGAATCAGAGTCGAGGGTTGCCAGAAACTTTTCCACCTTGTCAGGAGGAAAGGACACAGAGTCCAGGAGCAGCTGGGTACGACTGGGTACGGTGGGTACAGAGAGGGATGGGTTTGGGACACAAGATTTAGAGGCAAACACAGAGTTGAGGCATTCAGCTTTTTCACGTGCGGAGTCCGCCGTTAAGCCGTTTGAGGTGAGGGAGGGGATGGAGGGGGAACAAACACCAGAAACAGATTTGACCAGACGCCACCAGGATTTGGAAGAGGGAGACAGATAAGAGAGTTCGGTCTTGAGAATGGTGAGATATTGTTTCCTGGCTCTCCTGAGGGTGGACACACACTTGTTTCGGGCTTTGTGAAAGGAAATGAGATTTCCTTCCGTTGGATTTGCTTTCCAGGAGACGAAAGCAAGTTGTTTCAGGGCAACAGCCTCACCACAAGATTCCGTGTACCATGGACGGGAGGAAGGGTATGACAACTGAAGACGAGATGGTATAAATCTGTGCATGAGAGAGAGCAATTTACTTTGAAAGAATCTTCTCATGTAAGCCTCCCTATCCTCCTTGACGTATAAGGAACTAGACTGTCTTCACCCTCTCAGTCCCTCTCTTGCTTCCATACTTTCATGAGGTGTAAGGGTAGTAAACCAAGTGAACTTAAACCTGCAGTCCTGGTAACCCTATCCCCCCCCTTCCCCCTCCCCATCCGCTTCCCTTCAAGTCTTCCTACAAAATGCAAGTTAAACCTTTCCCCCCACCGCCCCCCCCCCCCCCACCCAACCCATCCCATTCCCCTAAATTCCCACCACCAATCACAAGATGAGAACCACCTCCCCTCCCCTCAACCCTTTTTCCCTTAAGTCCCCCTCCCAAAACGCAAGTTGAGAGCACCCCCTTCCACTCCCCACTTCCCCCCTTGCCCACACCCCTTCCCCTCATAACTCCTTCCTAACAAATTGTTAAGGGAGCAAGGAGGGGAGGAGAAAGAATTTCACAAATCTAACTTTCGTAAAATAATTATAATTTGATACTTTTCAGTTTGTTTTTGCATCAAAAGCAGATAAATCCACAATCTGATTTTTTGCAAAAGAAGAAAAATCCATTGTAAGCTTTCTTTGGTATTAAGGTCTCACAAAATCACTAGGGATTTGATTATAATCACTAATAGCAGTAATCAGTCCAACACTGGCATGTTTGTAGGTCATGTCAGCTTTGAAAACCATTCTGGTAGAAGCAAGAGCCAATCATGCTTGGATTTTGCACGTCATTCAACAAGGCAAGATTTTATTCAAATAACATTCCCTTTAGTTTTTAAGTAGTGAAGCCGCTTCAATATTCGGCTGTGTCCGTCCGGCCTTCAAAAATGAAGAAGAAGAACAATTCTACCCCACCATGTTTAATTCTACAGGGATCTAAGGGTATTTTTCAAGGGTTATAAAGTGTAACTCTAAAGGGTATTTGTAAATGATAATTCTAAATGGTAATTCTAAAGGGTAATAAATTCTAATTCTAAAGGGTAATAAATGGCAATTCTAAAGGGTTCCAAAAGATAATTCTAAAGGGTAATAAATCGTAATTCTACAGGATAATTTTAAAGGGTAATTATGAGGGGGTTCTAAATGGTAATTCTAAAGGGTTCAAAACGCTAATTCTAAAGGGTAATAAATCGTAATTCTATAGGATAATTCTAAAGGGTTCTAAACGGTAATTCTAAAGGGTAATAAATCGTAATTCTATAGGATAATTCTAAAGGGTTCTAAACGGTAATTCTAAAGGGTAATAAATCGTAATTCTATAGGCTAATTCTAAAGGGTAATAAATCGTAATTCTAGAGGATAATTCTAAAGGGTAATAAATTGTAATTCTATAGGATAATTCTAAAGGGTTCTAAACGGTAATTCTAAAGGGTAATACATCGTAATTCTATAGGATAATTCTAAAGGGTAATTCTGAGGGGGTTCTAAATGGTAATTCTAAAGGGTTCTAAACGGTAATTCTAAAGGGTAATAAATCGTAATTCTATAGGATAATTCTAAAGGGTAATTCTGAGGGGGTTCTAAATGGTAATTCTAAAGGGTTCAAAACGCTAATTCTAAAGGGTAATAAATCGTAATTCTATAGGATAATTCTAAAGGGTAATTCTGAGGGGGTTCTAAATGGTAATTCTAAAGGGTTCTAAATGGTAATTCTAAAGGGTAATAAATCGTAATTCTATAGGATAATTCTAAATGGTAATTCTAAAGGGTTCTAAACGGTCATTCTAAAGGGTAATAAATCGTAATTCTATAGGATAATTATAAAGGTATCCAAAGGGTAATTCTGAGTGGGTTCTAAAAGGATAATTCTAAAGGGTTCTAAACGGTAATTCTAAAGGGTAATAAATTGTAATAGTAGTGTATATATGTTGCTTCTGGGACACTCTCATTTTCCCATTGACTTACATGTTAATTTTTCCCCTCCCTCATTGCCCCTAAACACCTCTATTTCTCTCACCCTGTTCTTTACGAACCTTATAACCTTTTGACATGTTATCCTTATTCATTAGACCACTTAAACAATGGTCCTTCTGTGTGAACCTGTGATCCTTCTGACCTTATGGACCTTTTAACCTTTTACTCTTAATATCATCTGGTGAATCATCTTTGACCCACTCAAACAACGACCCTACAAATATTTGTTTATGCGTGGGAAATAATTTAATTCTCTTGCCACTCCCTTCACCATCTAATATATTAACAAAAAAGATGTTTGAGTTTGGTTCTTTATTAAGATATTTTAACTGAGCTAAGATAAAATGGTAAACCTCCCTCAATGTTCTTGTTTGAGCGCCTCCAGTGCCACACACTTTTTGGTAGGCTCTGCCCACTTTTTGTTAAGCTCCGTCCACTTTTTGGTAAGCCACGCCCACTTTTTGTTAAGCAACACCCACCTTTTTACTAAGCCCGCCCACTTTTTGTTAAGCCACGCCCACTTTTTTACCAAACCCGCCCACTTCTGCTAAGCCCCACCCACTTTGTTAAGTCCCACCCACTTTATAAACTCTTCAGCATTGTATCATTTCCAGGTAATACATTACATCATTTTCAGGGAATTTCCATCACATCATTTCCAGTTAAGACACGCCCAGGGAATTTCCACAGGAAATGACACACCCAGTCCTTATAAAAGGCACCGACCACACAGGCTTTTTCAAACATGCTTTCTGCTTCACTTGAGAATGGACTACTATGCCGAAATGGAATTGGATAATTTTGCTATTCCTTGGAGTCCTACTACCTGTGTAGAACTCAACCTTCAGATTGATGAACTGGACTCGAACCTCTTATCAATGGAGGTAAGTTTGTTTATTTATTTATTTATTTATTTATTTAATTAATTATTAATTTAATTATTAATTTTAATTTTTTTTTTTAGATGAGACTCGTGTAAGAGTTAACAAAGTTTATTTTAATATTCATAGAGCTTGATTTATACAAATAAAAATATTGTATTAAATTAATACATTGTTATTTTCTTTCACAGGAAATTGTATCTGAGATACGAAATGAAAATTCTGCTTTTAACACAACTTGGGATGAAGTTATTTTTTTGTTTGAAGACATTTTGAACAACCAAGACCCCCAGAACGAGTTCTACCTTGATGACCCAGCCAAAGAGTTATACCTTGGAGATCCACAAAATCCTGAAAAAGAGTTTTACCATGATGATACTTGTTGTGAGTTATCAAAACAAAACCCACTGAACAAGTTCTACCTTGATGAGCCAGAATACAAGTCATACATTGGAGACCCACAAATTTCTGAAAATTGGGAAAGGGGAGTTCTCCCTGATGGTCCGCAGTTATACTATGTGAGACACATCATAGAAACCCTAAAAAATTGGGAAACGGGAATTCTCCCTGATGGTCCGCAGTTATACTATGTGAGACACATCATAGAAACCCTAAAAAATTGGGAAACGGGAATTCTCCCTGATGGTCCGCAGTTATACTATGTGAGACACATCATAGAAACCCTAAAAAATTGGGCAAGGAGAGTTCTCCCTGATGGTCCGCAGTTATACTATGTGAGACACATCATAGAAACCCTAAAAAATTGTGAAATAGGAATTCTCCCTGATGGTCCGCAGTTATACTATGTGAGACACATCATAGAAACCCTAAAAAATTGGGAAAGGGAAGTTTTCCCTGATGGTCCGCAGTTATACTATGTGAGACTTATCACGGAAACACCCAATATTTCTGAAAATTGTGGTTCTACCTTGGGGACTTGGAAAGATGGTTATATTTTTGGAGACTCGGAATGGGGGTTTTGTTTTGATGACTCGGAATGTGATACCTATCTTGGAGGCTCAACAGGACTGTGGTTATACCTTGGGAACTTGGAAAGTTGGTTTTATTTTGGAGACTCTACCTGTGGGGTTCCTCTTGGAGACTCTTTGGATTCTAAAGCAATGAACAATGTTCTTTATTTAATGACGCTTGATTTAAGCAACTAGGGCATGCCCGTACTATATATATATCTAAAATTATATCCCCCCCCTCTATTTACATGAAATGGTTTGGTCCAAAGCGAACGGCTTGCGAGTACGGTGACAATCCCCCCCCTCTATTTACATGAAATGGTTTGGTCCAAAGCGAACGGCTTGCGAGTATGGTGACAATCCCTCCCCTCTATTTACATGAAATGGTTTGGTCCAAAGCGAACGGCTTGCGGAGTTTGGTAAAGAAATCGCCATAGCGTGCACAAACGCGCAGGAAAGCGAAAGAATCGCAAAGTAGTTTTAATTAGTTTTAAAACATAGTTTAACGCCAACATAGTTTGCCAACGTGAAATAAATGAATACGCTCTCAAATGTGCCGTCCGAGGCAGAGTCTGTTCGCCACGTTCGGCACACGTGATAGCTCGCTGCTCTCTGATTGGTTGAATCGTTTTTTGGACATAGCTCGCTAACTACTTGTCCGATTAATATGAAACCTTGAAAAGGCACATCCTCGGGTCCCCAGCAATATACCTGGCAAGTTTAAAGTATATCGGACCCGTGGTTGTCGAGAAACAGCGGTCACAGACATACAGACATACAGACATACATACATACATACATACATACACACAGAGATTACTGGAATTATAGATAGATATCAAGAAAGTTCGAGGAAGAAAATGCTGGAAAATTCTTTCTTCCCATTTCTACTTCTTCAAACTTGAAAGCCTTGAAAGACAGAATTTGGAGGAAGAGGAAAAAAAAAAGAAATACGTATTTAAAAAAAGAAGAAAAGAAAGATTATGTTTGGGTTTGGGTGGGATTTTGAATGTGAGGGTTAGGGATGGGGTTGGGTTAGGGATGGGGTTGGGTTAGGGTTGGGATTTTGAATGTGAGGGTTAGGGTTGGGTTAGGGATGGGATTGGGTTAGGGTTGGGATTTTGAATGTGAGGGTTAGGGTTGGGGTTGGGTTAGGGATGGGGTTGGGTTAGGGATGGGGTTGGGTTAGGGATGGGGTTAGGTTAGGGATGGGGTTGGGTTAGGGATGGGTTGGGTTAGGGATGGGGTTGGGTTAGGGATGGGGTTGGGTTAGGGTTTGTATATTATTATGACTCACTCACACATACACACACACACAAAAGTTAAGCCCCAACTGAAAAGTTGTGGGATTCTGTGTTTGGGGTTCACAGATTTAAAAACGTATCCCCATTATACACACACAAAAGTTAAGCCCCAACTAAAAAGTTGTGGGATTCTGTGTTTGAGGTTCACAGATTTAAAAACGTATCCCCATTATACACACACAAAAGTTAAGCCCCAACTAAAAAGTTGTGGGATTCTGTGTTTGGGGTTCACAGATTTAAAAACGTATCCCCATTACATTTTATTTATTTATTTATTATTTTCAAGGGTATTATCTGCTTACTTGTGTTTTTTGTAATTCTTGTGAGTAAAATGAACCCAAGATTTCTTCTCCATTTAAATCATATAATTTGTAGGTCCAAGGGACTGTATCCATTACATCAATGATTTTAAATAATTCACGAGTCCATTTTTGTGTATAACCTTTCTCAAAATGACTTCCATTTGTATATTCTTACAATATCACCAACTTTAAACTTGGGCTTTCTCAAATTAATCTCCTTTTCATATTCTAATTTTGTAAATGTTTCCAATGGTTTTGATTTTGTTGATGAATGAACTGTATTATTGTAATTATCTACAATATCCTGAATTAAATACACCCATTTTTGAGAACCGAGTTGTGTGAATTTTTTATATAATTTCTCTTTTAAAGTATGATTAAAACGCTCAATAACAACTGCCTTTCCTTCATTAAAGGTGCTGTATAATTTAATACCCTTCCCCTTAAGAAATTTCATGAATATTTTGTTATAGAACTCTGTTCCCTCATCAGTCCATAACTTCTTTGGTTTCCTTTTATCTCGATCAAATATTAGCTTAAAGGCTAACATTAAAGTATCACCCCTTTTATTTTTTAAAGGGACAACCCAGGCAAATCTACTCCTCAAATCAATAACGGTTAAAGCATACCTGTATCCCCTGTCATTATTCAATTCGATTAAATCAGCGGACCATATGTGGTCGGTGTATTTAGAATAAACCTTCCTTCTTTTAAACTTTGTGATTATAGGTTTGTGTAATTCTTCAGCCAAAAGCTCCTCAGTCTTGATGACATCATTAGAGCCTAATAGTTTTTTGAGGAATAACCAAGACCAAGTTTCAATTTAGCATTTATCAAATTTCTCACAATAAACCTATCAACTTTCTCTCTCAACGTTGGATTTTGTATCAAAGACAAATTATACAACATTTCGCTGTCGGCTTTATGTTTTTCAGTCAACGTAGTGGTTTTCCCATAAGCAATATCATGCTTCATACACACTTCGTCAACCCTATTTGTAGGTTTAGACCAAGGTTTAGTATTGTCAGCCTCATCTAATCTTTTATCCAGGTTTGTTCCTGGACCACAGAAAGAATACCCTGGAAGGTGTAATTCCCCTGGAATTCCAGTTGTTGTAAATTTACTTCCTGACAGAAACTTTTGTATATCTCCTCCTCTTTTAGGTGAGATGAATTGGCACTTTTTAGAGCCACACACTTGACATATTCCTTTTTGATAAACTCTATTATTTTTAGCTTTAACATAAGAGATATTTTTAGATTTAGTTTTCTTTTTACATTTGAGACAATAACTCATATTTATTTATCAGAAAAATTCCGACAGAGTATCAAAACCTTTTTGGTTTTTAACATATACATTTCTATCTTAATTTTTAAAACATAAAGGATCCTAAGGAATGCCTTCACTCTCTCCTCCATTTATTTACAAATAAAAACTAACTAAAGTCAATGACACCAACATCATCAATCACATAATCTTTTCCTTCTTCTTCTTCTTCTTCACCACTTTCACGTTTAAATCTCCTCCCTGAAATTGAAGACATTGACGTTGTTATTTTTGAAACCATTATCTTCATAAGAGTTGTTAATTCTTTAATTTCCTCTTCGGTGCGTTGAGATTGATTTATTTGCTGTAATACACTCAATCTTTTACGAATCTCACTGATTTCCATCTTTTTATATTTTTCCTCCCTCTCTCTTTGCTCCCTTTCCTCCCTCTCCTCCTTCTCCTTTTTCTCCCTCTCCTCCTTCTTTTTCTCTCTTTCCTCCTTCTCCCTTTTCTCTCCTTCCTCCTTCTCCTTTTTCTCCCTCTCCTCCTCCTTTTTCTCCCTCTCCTCCTTCTCCTCCCTCTCCCTTTCCTCTGTTACGTGGTCCTCCCGGTAACTACCTGGTCTTGGTGACCCCCGGACCGTGGGAGGGACCCCGCCAGAAAGATATATGGTTTATACGCTTTCGTAACGCAATCAATATGAATTCCGGTCAAGAAGAAACCCCACACCAAGGATCCGGAATAATCAATAATATATTCACTGAGCAATCAACAACCATCAACAATGCACAATCAATATTACAACCATGTGAACTCATCTACACAAACTCTAAGATGGCCATCTTAATCTTATACATTCCTCACGTGAGCCCCACTCCTGACTCCCTCCGTGGTCAATGTCTCTCCTCTCCGCACACGGGCGGTTGAACGAGCCCCGGGCGGACGTGCTCTAAACGTGCCGTCTCGGACTGGGGCCGCGGCTGCAGCGCACCTCCTTGCCAAGCCACGGGGCAAACCCAGCGCGGCGTCCAACGTGCGCGAGGCCCCAAGTGCGACCCTTACGCGTCCTTGTAGATGGGCAAAAACCCAGCGCGGCTTCCGACGCGAGCGAGGCCCAACGTGCGGACCCGTACGCGTCTTTGTAGACGGGGCAAAACCCAGCGCGGCTTCCGACGCGAGCGAGGCCCAACGTGCGGACCCGTACGCGTCTTTGTAGACGGGGCAAACTGTCCCGGACGCTTGGTTTCGTGCACGAACTCACGGTGACTGGACGTGTCAAAAGGTATTTACCGCCCAGGTAACTCCTCTCGCCAGACGTTTCGCAACGGCGCGTTTTCCGCGCAGCGTAAGGTCGATTCCACCTTCTCGTCGTCGCGGGGCGAGGAAGAAGGAACCTTCCTTTCCCTCGTGTCTTTTTCCTCCCTTTCCCGTCACTTCCGCTTCCGGCCACTTCCGTTTCCTGCCACTCTTTTAGAAGGGCTCCTGACCCTCCAACCACAACAACTACACAACAACTTAATATACTACACACGGAAGCAAAGACCTGCATGGTACTTCACATACATTCACATAAATATGTAACACTCCCCCCCTTCAAGAAAGAAAGTTTGAACCCAGCGAAAACTTTCTTTGCCGGCCAATTTGGAGAAACAAACCAGATAACTCAACCCCCCCACATTATCAGTTCCCCCCGGGCACAGTTATCACTTAAAAATAAAGCCAGTTAAGCCACTCGATAGCACTTTTCCGGGAGGCCAAGCCGAGTATTCACTACATGGATGCCTTTAGGAACGCGGAGTTCACGGTTAGTCCGTGCAGGAAAGTTCTCTACATGGGCGCCTTGAGGAACGTGGAGTTCACGGTTAGTCCGTGCAGGAAAGTTCTCTACATGGGCGCCTTGAGGAACGTGGAGTTCACGGTTAGTCCGTGCAGGAAAGTTCACTACATGGACGCCTTTAGGAACGGCGTTCACGGTTAATTCGTGTAGGAATCTTGGCTCGGCGGCTCCGCCGCCTTCAGTGCTTCAACTTCTCAGAACGTCCCTAATAATTAGGGTGGGACCACTGGTCCCTGTAGTCCCCTGAATACCGGTCTTCTTCTCGGCCACTACTTTGCCCATTCTTCCTTCGGGAGCGGCCGTAACTCAGGGAGCCTCCATAATAATATTGACTGCGGCCACCACCAAAACTACCGCCCAGTTGTCCTCTCCTGTAGACCTCTCGACGCCTACGAAATGCCTTCCCTACTGTTATGGTCCGACCCTCCAAATCCTTGCCATTCCAATTCTTCTCTGCCTCTCTGGCGTCTTTTGTGCTGGCAAACGTGACAAAGCCGAACCCTCTTGACTGTTGCGTTTCCCAGTCTCTTACCAACCGCACTTCCACCAGTGGCCCATATCTGTTGAAGACAGAGGTCAGAACTTCTTCCTCTGTTTTGAAGTTCAGTCCCCCTACAAATAACTTGGCACTTTTGTCACCATCCCGAGCTGGTGTGGTGTTATTTTCCCTGCTGGGCTCTTTATCCACCCTCAGGTTACCATAAACTTGACCCCCGGCCAAATCATTCCCGAGAACCACAGATACACCCTCTACAGGAAACGTGGCTTGTAAACCGACGGTGACCGGTCCTGACACCAAATCGGACTCCAACTGGATGACCTGAAGGGGAGCACTAACACCGCCCCCGATCCCCTGTAAACGAACACTATCCCCCGTTGCCGTCTCCTCGGACCATGGCAAAATGCCTTCAAGCATTAAAGATTGATGGGCCCCTGTGTCTCTCAATATCCTAACCGGTCTCCGGTTAGTCGAGGCTCCATCCAGTGACACAAACCCCTCGGAAATAAATGGTTGGTAACCCTCTTGATGGCGATTTCTTACGCTAGCCATCGCATTCGGAGTTGTAATAGTCGGACTCCGCTCTGGGTTGTCCCTTTTCATGAGGTAACAACTGGACATCAAGTGTCCAGGTTTTTTGCAAAACGCGCAAGTAGGCCCGGAGGAAAAACTCGGGGTCTGCCTCGGGCCCCCCGAACTATAAGTTTGTCTTGGGCCCGCATCCCTCTGATTTCGAACCGGTGGGGTATCATAGTTGTCCCCATAATCATCTCGAGGCCGCCGCCATGTATGGTCGTTCTCCGCACCTGCTGTTCCCCACCTCCCCTGCGGAGATCTAGGCGAGGAGTTAGGTTCGTGGACCCCTATTCGGTGGGTTAAGGCATAATCATCTGCCATGGGGGCTGCGTCCCACAACTTTGGTACCTTCTTTTCCTGCAGGTACACTTTGATGTCCTCGTGGACACACTGCTGGAATTCCTCCACCAGGATCAAGTCCCGCAATGTCTCGAAGTCTTTCCCGACTCCTTTTGACTCACACCACCGATCAAACATGTTTTCTTTCACTCTGGCAAACTCCACATGGGTCTCACTCTCCCTCTTCCTGGCATTCCTGAATTTTTGCCTGTAAGCTTCCGGAACCAACTCATAGGCCTTGAGGATGTGCTTCTTCAGTACCTCATAATCTGCACATTGGTCCATTGGTAGCGCCGAATAAATTTCCTGAGCTTTCCCCACCAGCACACTTTGTACGAGTATGGTCCAGGCCTCCTCCGGCCAGTTTAATTGTCGAGCCACTTTCTCAAAGTGTGGGAAGAATTTCGCGACTTCCTTTTCACTGAACGGTGGAACCAGCCTCACATGTCTGCCCACATCCCAGGTTTTCTGGTGAGGTGTCGACCCCGTCAGCAAGGGTGGTGCCTCTCCCCGTTCTCTCATTAACTCCAGCTCCTTGAACTTGATTTCCCGCTGAAGCTGCATGTCACGTTCCTTTAATTCCCTTTCCGCTTTTCTCTCCTCTGCTTCGAGGTCCCTTGCAGCTCTCCTTTCCTCTGCTTGTTCCTTTTCTCTTCTTTCCTGGAGTTCTCTTTCCACTCTCCTTTCCTCTGCTTGTTTCTCTTCTCTCCTCTCCTCTGCTTTCCTTTCTTCTTCTGCTCTTTCCTTTTCTGCTTTCCTTTCTTCTTCTGCTCTTTCCTTTTCTGCTTTCCTTTCTTCTTCTGCTCTTTCCTTTTCTGCTTTCCTTTCTTCTTCTGCTCTTTCCTTTTCTGCTTTCCTTTCTTCTTCTTTGATCCGTTCCTGGCTCCGTAATTGCAACTCCAGTTTCCGGAGCTCCACGTCTTCTGGTTCTTCGGGTAGCCACTCCCAGGCTAACTCGTCCCATGTTCCTAATCCCACCATAGATTGTATCACCGTGGCCTGCAACTCTGCCTTCCTCAAATTAGTTCGGACCTCCAAGTTAAAATGTTTGGCCAATTTCAAGAGATCCGACTTTAGCAACGCTCGGAACTGTGCCTCACTCGGGGTTACCCCAAAGTTCTGTGCCACAAACGCCATGGTGCCTATCGTTAACACCTGTTAACCTTCACCCCAAGACTTTCCCCAATTTCTCAAAAAAAAATATTACCAATTAATAATTAATTAATAAATTTTAATTACCAAAAATATTATTATTTTATTATTTTATACACTTTTAGATCCCGGACGTAGACCCAATTGCGAAACCGCAAATCGTAATTTGGACGAGCCCCCAATTCTGTTACGTGGTCCTCCCGGTAACTACCTGGTCTTGGTGACCCCCGGACCGTGGGAGGGACCCCGCCAGAAAGATATATGGTTTATACGCTTTCGTAACGCAATCAATATGAATTCCGGTCAAGAAGAAACCCCACACCAAGGATCCGGAATAATCAATAATATATTCACTGAGCAATCAACAACCATCAACAATGCACAATCAATATTACAACCATGTGAACTCATCTACACAAACTCTAAGATGGCCATCTTAATCTTATACATTCCTCACGTGAGCCCCACTCCTGACTCCCTCCGTGGTCAATGTCTCTCCTCTCCGCACACGGGCGGTTGAACGAGCCCCGGGCGGACGTGCTCTAAACGTGCCGTCTCGGACTGGGGCCGCGGCTGCAGCGCACCTCCTTGCCAAGCCACGGGGCAAACCCAGCGCGGCGTCCAACGTGCGCGAGGCCCCAAGTGCGACCCTTACGCGTCCTTGTAGATGGGCAAAAACCCAGCGCGGCTTCCGACGCGAGCGAGGCCCAACGTGCGGACCCGTACGCGTCTTTGTAGACGGGGCAAAACCCAGCGCGGCTTCCGACGCGAGCGAGGCCCAACGTGCGGACCCGTACGCGTCTTTGTAGACGGGGCAAACTGTCCCGGACGCTTGGTTTCGTGCACGAACTCACGGTGACTGGACGTGTCAAAAGGTATTTACCGCCCAGGTAACTCCTCTCGCCAGACGTTTCGCAACGGCGCGTTTTCCGCGCAGCGTAAGGTCGATTCCACCTTCTCGTCGTCGCGGGGCGAGGAAGAAGGAACCTTCCTTTCCCTCGTGTCTTTTTCCTCCCTTTCCCGTCACTTCCGCTTCCGGCCACTTCCGTTTCCTGCCACTCTTTTAGAAGGGCTCCTGACCCTCCAACCACAACAACTACACAACAACTTAATATACTACACACGGAAGCAAAGACCTGCATGGTACTTCACATACATTCACATAAATATGTAACACCTCCTTCTCCTTTTTCTCTCTTTCCTCCTTCTCTTCTTCAACTCCTTCCTCATCCCTTGCTACCCTTGAGTTTGAACCCCAAAGAATATTATACATATACTCATCTGGATTTTGAGATATTCTTGTGTCTATAATTATTTTTCTCATAATAGGATACCAATAAGATTTGTTGACGATTTCTAAGAGTTTTATATTTCATAACTTTGAGAAGTTCATTTTTATTTAATATTTTAAACAAGTCTCTATTTGTGGGTTTAACAATATCAGTATAAGGCCAGTTTTTAATGACAAAATTCCCATGTATATGCTCCAAATCATAAGGTATGTAATACCGAGCACCCTTTTCTTGTAGGTATCCTTGAATACAAAAATTATAATTCTCTTGTAGTCTGCTTCCTGCCATTTATGTATCAGAAATATATGTGAGATTAATATTACGAGGGCATGCCCGTACTATATATATATCTAAAATTATATCCCCCCCCTCTATTTACATGAAATGGTTTGGTCCATTCGCAAAGCCAAAGCGGACGGCTTGCGAGTACGGTGACAATCCCCCCCCTCTATTTACATGAAATGGTTTGGTCCAAAGCGAACGGCTTGCGAGTACGGTGACAATCCCCCCCCCCTCTATTTACATGGAATGGTTTGGTCCAAAGCGAACGGCTTGCGAGTACGGTGACAATCCCCCCCCTCTATTTACATGAAATGGTTTGGTCCAAAGCGAACGGCTTGCGGAGTTTGGTAAAGAAATCGCCATAGCTCGGTAACTACTTGTCCAATTAATTTAAAACCTTGAAAAGGCACATCCTCGGGTCCCCAGCAATATACCTGGCAAGTTTCAAGTATATCGGACCGGTAGTTGTCGAGAAACAGCGGTCGCATACACACACACAGACACACACACACACACACACACACACACACACACACAGAGATTACTGGAATTATAGATAGATGACAGGTAATACCACCCCATCTTCCCACTACCAAATTGGTTTGTATTCCTTGGCTTTCTATCCTTATCTCATGACCTTCCTTCTTTGTCATGCTAACCATCGCTATACTATCATATATTTTTCTTTGCTTAAAACCATGTATTTGTTGTTTATTAATTGTACTTCCACATGAATCCTTATCCTCACCAAGTGGATAATATTCTTCTTTACGAGACTGATTAAAATCATGTAGGGTCTTCTATGTTTATTGAAAAAGACCAATTATACCCTAAATCAGGCATATCATACCCCCATTTATTAATTCGCATATTAACTATATGTCCTTCTTTATAAAATTCAATTGTAAGCAGGTAGTTAAATTCAATGAGGAAAGATGTATGGTCAGTATAACCAGGTGTTGTGGTTGTAAATTTTACTTGTTTAACAAAACGTGCTGTTTTCTTTAAAAACAAATATATTGTGATAAATCACTTAATCTAATTAAGTCATTCGCATCTGTAGGGTTTGGATAATTGATTAATTTATAAGTATTCTTCATATTAATATTTTTACTTACACTATATTTTTGTCGTTCAGCCTGTGCCTTTGTATAACTAGGGCATGCCCGTACTATATATATATCTAAAATTATATCCCCCCCCCTATTTACATGGAATGGTTTGGTCCAAAGCGAACGGCTTGCGAGTGGTGACAATCCCCCCCCTCTATTTACATGCAATGGTTCGGTCCAAAGCGAACGGCTTCCGGAGTTTGGTAAAGAAATCGCCATCGCGTACACAAACGCGCAGGAAAGCGAATGAATCGCAAATTCGTTTTTATTAGTTGTAAAACATAATGCCCAATTATTCAATTAGCGCCAACGTATTTTGGCTGTTTGCAATTTAATCGCAAGGCAAAGTAGAAAGAGAAGAGGGGAAAAAAGAAAAGCCTTGCCTTGCTGCAAACAGCTGCTGCAAACAACAACAACAGGGAAGGCTGCACTGTCCGGAAGTTGGCATATCGCAGTTACGATTATTTTAGTGTTAATGGCCAATTATTCAATTAGCGCCAACGTATTTTGGCTGTTTGCAATTTAATCGCAAGGAAAAGTAGAAAGAGAAGAGGGAAAAAAAGAAAAGCCTTGCATTAACGCATTAACGCTTGCATTGCATTAACGGTTCGGCACACGTGATAGCTCGCTGCTCTCTGATTGGTTGAAGCGTTTTTTGGACATAGCTCGGTAGGTACTTGTCCGATTAATTACAAACCTTGAAAAGGCACATCCTCGGGTCCCCAGCAATATACCTGGCAAGTTTCAAGTATATCGGACCCGTGGTTGTCGAGAAACAGCGGTCACAGACAAACACACAGACACACAGACACACAGACACACAGACACACAGACACACAGACACACAGACACACAGACACACAGAGATTACTGGAATTATAGATAGATAATTTGATAAATCAATATCCTGAGAGGATTTTCCAAAGATAGAACCATCTTTTCCAACATAAGTCATTTATATTAGATTAAAAATGATATCATAAAAATTTTCATTATTGTTGAGTTGAAATAATACATATAAACATAATTGACCACAACATTTAGAATTAATTTCTTGAACTTGAAATGTTTGATAAACACCATTCTGTAAGAATTGTATTACTTCAACAGGTGGTGGCATACCATAACTATCAAAATAATATTTATCCTGACTATTATGAATACAAACCCAATGAGAACCATTCTGTGTGTCTAAATTCATAATAATATTCTTTGTATTCTTATTTATATGTGTTAATTCATCTCTCATACAAATAACCACATTATCAATTTTTAGTGTTTTACAATACTTAGCTAGTTCTATATTTGACGTTGTATTCTTTCCAAATTGTTTAAACCATTTATCCATTTATTTATGAGAAAGATACAATCCATTACCCCGTTTAGTTAGTTTAACACCCGCTTGAGCGATAGAGGAAAGCATATCTCCAACCAACAATCTAGCTTTATCAGGTAGACTTTCAAGTTTTTGAGCAAAATCTACAATTACACCACTTCCACTAGTTTGTTTCTCCAACTCCTTGTTATGTCTTTCCAATTCTTTTTGAGCTTTTAGTTGTGCCTTCCTTTCGTTAGCAGTTTTTACCGCTGCTGAAATATCACCAGTCAATGCTCCCGCCGCACTTAAACCAGCAAATAAAGGAATTAGAAACGGGAGAAATCCTCCTCTTGACTCGTCTATTGAATATTTCTTTAACATAGGTTTCGTCATTTTAATTTTAAGTGATCCAACATCATTTAGTGTTTTTACTTGTGTGTGTGTGAGTAAAACATCAATTCTTACAGCTCCTTTTCTTTGAATTGTATTAACATTAATAATACAAGGCTTTTGATTTTGAATACAAGATGTTAATTTATTAAGATTGATTTGATTAACATATACCCCAAGCATTTATTTATGAGAAAAAACCTATGTGATATTAATCATAACACCATTATCTGTATTAATCTGTAATTCTGTTTCCTCCAAAAGCAAACAATATGCATTAACCTCTTCACTCTCCCCTCTTTCAATGTATAGAGAAGTATCCACTCGATTAGACTTTATAGTTTCCTTTTGAGAACTCAGGTCAATTGCATAGATTGTATAAAGTTTTTGAAACGCAACCATATCCAAAATAGGATCATTATTACCGTTGCTTTCACACACCTTTTGGTAAGACTTGTAGGCTTCCGCATAATCATTTTTTTCCCAATCAATTTCCAATCTATCTCGCGGATAAAATGTGCCATCAAGAGAAACCCGAAGTTGTTTCACCTTAGCATTATCACTCAGCGCATTATTCTTATTAGTACCGTCCTCTCCATCTGGTTTTTTAAAAATGAGCCAGAGGTATCGTGGCTTTCCTTGAAGAACACCCAAATTCCAAGTGTAGGTCGTGTGTTCCAGTTTAACGTGTTGACATCTTCTTTTAAGGTATGATACATTTAGCAGTTTCTTTGAGTTAAGTCTTCTATTTAACATCTCTTCCGTTTTAAGATTAGGAGTATATTCACTGATATACCAACACAAATCATTAATAACAAATTTATTGTTGTCTCCAAAAGCATTTTCAACCCCAAAAAGCAACCTATTTACATTATCATTCCTTTGTAGTTGAAATCTAATTTTAAGACCATACAAAACTTTGTCATAATCACAAAATCCAAATATACCTTTCAGAGGTACTGCTACGGTAAAACTATTCTCTGGTTTTGTGTCATCATTATATATTGCCTTCCTTTGACTATAACCAGGGTCTGTGTTTGTACCCGTTGACATATCAGGATTAAAACCTTCAACAGCTCCCTTACCCATTCTATCACCAAACGAATATAGTGTAAATTTCATCATTTCAGATGTAGCAGAGACATAATCAACCGCTTCAACCTCTTGTGTTCCAATATACAGGCGAACACTATCAAACATTTTCCAGAAGAAATCATTTACGAGTGTAGCATTAGTATTATTCGCAGCCTTAGTGAATTTAAATTTACACAGCAAGAAACTATCAGCTATATTCAAGTAAGTTTGTTGATTATTTATTTCAAAACTTTTTGTTCCGTTTGAATTCCAGTCTGTTCCTGTTATAGCATTTACCTTAAAATAGGCTTCCTTTTTCGTGGAGTTTGAAATGATAATTGTATCATCCAAATCATAGATACTATCAATCGCTTCCATACTTGTATTTATATAGTATTAAAATCGTTGAAACCCTGACCCAAGTATTTTAATGATTTTTTGTCGTTCTTGTGAAGATAGTTGAGTTTTACCTTTTTTTATTTCTTTGATTGCTTGTAATTTATGAGACTCCTTTTGAGCATCTTTTATACTCTTTATAGCACCCGCAACGGAGCCCACGGCAGAAGCAGTTGAACCAATTAGGTCTTTATGTTTAAGGATGGTTGAACCAATACCCATTAGAGTATCAATTATCCCATCTTCTTTATTTCGAAATTGATGACCTACACCTCGTTGTCTCTTAGGTTTATAGTATCCTCTCCCAAGAAACATACCTTCACCCTTATAGTATGGTGAAAGGTACATGCCCTCCCCTGTAATTATTTTATATTTTCCCAACTCGTGTTTTCTCACAATAACCATTATTTATTTATTGAAAAACTTCACGTAGGTGAATTCTGATGGATATAATTTCATCATTAAAGGATATCATACGATTATCTTGGTCGGTTATCCTAAAATTTACTCTGTATATGGTTTTTCCTGACAGGTAAATAGACAAGATTTTTTGGTTCCATATTAAATTTATAACCAATCGGGGTTGAGTATGCACTGAATGAAAATATTGTATTTGTTCTTATTCCATCGTTATAAGCACCATCAATCAAATCACAATGAATTAATACTGAATTTATACCGGAGGATATTTGGATAACATTATCACTGTAAAACGTCCCGTTATTTTCAATCTTTTTTGAAGAGAAACCCAATAGCTCTCTAAACGAATTTTCAATCGTGAAATCAACTTTATAATTATTTTTAAGTTTAATAGTTGATTTTGAAGTGTGTTTTTGAATATCTATTACAATATTTTTTGGTTCATCACCTTTTTCTTTCATAAGGCGAGAGACTTCTGAAGATATTTGAGAAATCTCGTAAGCTCCAGGTGAAACGGTTATAGTTTTATATCCACTTCCTGGATTATAACTAAACTTGTTGTTTTTCTCTGTGATATTAAACAAGGTATTATAAGTTTCCATCGACAATAAAGATGCCTCATATGAGGTAAGGGGGTCAAGTTGTAGTGGGTAAGGGAATGAAGCTGTGTAATCGCTCGTTGTGAAATTAAAACTAAGAATTGTGCTTCTCATCTTATTTAATATCTAATAAAATATCTTTGTATTGACATTTATTAATTATTTTCATATTCATCAACTAATCTAAAATGGCTGAGGATTCATTAAAACAATTGTTGTTTCCAGCCTTCTTACTACCTAACAACAATAATAGCCTATTAACTAATTGTGATGGGTCATTTGGAAGAAAACTAACACCCGAACCAAGCTTACTTAAAGCATCAATAATATGTTTCTCCTTCTCATTCTTCTTACTTTTACCAGCAACAGAAACTCCATAATCAAGTGCATTTAGCAACTCAATATATACCCTATCTTCCTCTCTTTCCATATCAAGTGGTTCCTCAAAATATTTTGAACCGCTGAATCCGGGGTTTGTTAGAAGAAACATTAATCTTGGAGTTAATTTAACATTTGGTTGAGTAGAACTCAAGAACATCAATTCATCATTAAATATCAATACCTTTTCTTTCACAAGATGGAACACTGCTGGTTCTTCTGTTGGAATGAGACCTGCTCTGGTTTTTGAATCTGCCAAATATTCATTGTTTTGAAGAGCTTCCACTACATAATTAGGGGGTTGATTTACCTCCTCAAGTTTCTGAAATAATTGTTCATCATTATATTCTAATTTTCCAAGTTCTTGTTTTGTTATCTGACTAAAATCTTTGAGCATTTGAAGTTTTTTCGGAGTAAATTCTACCGTGGGAACTGTAGGGTGTTGAGTTTTTAAAAGCGGGTTAAAAAATTTCTCTTGTTTTCTTTCAAAGGCTTCTTCACCAGTTAGTTTCTGTCTCCGTTTCTTCTTTATCTCTTCCTGTTGCTTTACAACTTTTGAAACCAACTCTTGATGTTCTTTAAACTTTCTTGGTCTTTCTTCGGTATTCATTTTCTGTATTTATTTATTGAAAAATATCATTTAATGAATTGTAAAGGTCAATGGGAAAGTTTTCCTTTTCTTTGTCATTATAGTAAATGTGTTGAAATAAATCCTTTTCTTTAAATATTTCATCAAATTCTTTATTGGTATTAATACGAGTTGTTATTTCTTCTTCACTAATACTTGTATCTCTGCTTTTCATACGTTTGCGTTGAGTCTCCTCATCGATATCAAAACCGAATGATAAAATCTTAACTCCATCACCACACAATTGTTTAATAATTTGTCTCATTCCTTCAGGATTAGTTTCTGGTGTTGGGCTTGCGGCTAGGGTGACGGCTTAGGATACCAAGGATCCTGGGTTCGAATCCCGGTCGATTGCTGAATTAACGCCAGGGGGGTTGACTCAGCCTGTCATCCTTCTGAGGTCGGCAAATTGAGTACCAGTTCACTGGTAATTCCCTGTTTGTCGTTAAAGGCGGCAAAAAGGTTTGGCGTCAGGAAGGGCATCCGGCCGTAAAACATTGCTTCAAAAAGGGGACCGAAAAAACAACAACAACCACGGTTCCCGAAAAAGGCCAACCCCCGCTTTGCGGGGAAAAATGGCCTCTAAAGGTGTTTTTTTTTTTTTTTTTTTTTTTTTTTTCTTCTTCAGGATTAGTTTCTAAAATCCCAAGACCATTAGATTTTACTTTATTTAACTCACTCTTACAATGTGAATATTTTGTAGAACCAAGAGAGACCTCCTCAAATATTTGACCTTCATTCCTCAATCGCATATGTTCCTCCATTGAAATGTAGTAATAATCTTTCCCTTCTACTTCTCCTGGTCGCTTTGCTCTGGTTGTAGTACTCACAAAACGAATCATAGGGTGTTTTTAAAAAAAACTTACAATCTTTTCATTTTTACTATTCAAGAGTTTAGATTTATGAAAGTTCTTTCCTGAAGCAGATTTACCCACAAGATTAATAATAATAGTTATCATTTATATATGTAATTATGTTTAAAATAAAAATACATCCTTTAATATCTCATCTTGTTTCACAACAATATATTTATATTTTTCAATCGTGTGTTTCATATAATTTTCAAATTCTTTTTTACTACATAACGTAGAGCAATTATCTCTCCAAAAATTATTTACATCTATTGAATTTAACTTAAATAAAATAAAAGTATTGGCATTGTTTCTTATTGAGCGTCGAGGGAGTTGAAAATATGATTGACTAAGATATATACAATTACAAGAAGAATGTCTCCCTCTTGTATAGTAGCTATCCATTACTGTTTGGTTTCTCTCATTAACACAATCATCAAAGATGACGAGGTTCTTTTTTGATTTATCTAAATCTTGAGGTGAAGGTATATCATCCGTATTATCACTGAGAATACAAGTTATGGGTTTTGGTTTCGATTTTGATTTCTGTGTATCACAAAATAATTGTATTATATCTTCAATATTATAATCATTTTGTTTGTTTTGAAGTTTAAATAAACCGATAATGTCTTCCTTTTTAAGACCTGCATTAAAACCCTGTGAGAGTAGTTGATACTCGGGTTGAAAACTAGACTTTGTAAAAATTATTAAATTATCATAATCCAAAAAATTAGGACCAAGGAGCATCTTTAAAAGTAAACAGGTTTTTCCACATCCGCTTGAACCAACTATTAGACATCTCAATGAATTTGGAATGTTTTTATGGTTATTAAATTTTATCTTATTTTCCCAAATGGGTAAAAAATCATTCATTTATATATTTGGAAAACAAGTCATCTAACTTTTTTTGAGCTATTTTAGAAACTCTATATTTTATCCTGAGTTCGGGTTTAATTTCAAAATAATTCATTATTTTATTTATATAGTATCTTGTATTAACATTTCCATTAAAATTATTTTGAATAATAAATATCATTAAACCCTTATACATTTCCTCAATACAAATAGTCTCTTCCCTTGAAAGAAATGGTGTATTATCATCACAATACTTAACATTCATCTCTCTTATTAATCTTGTAAAGTAATTCATTTTTGGTTCTAATTTAAAAGAGTTATATATATTTTTATATTTTTTATTATCATTAATTAAAATTAAATCACAGAAAATACATTGTTTATATGAACCCTCATTATTAAGCCCTATTCTATCACAAGCCGGACAATTCTCTAATTTATCATATGGAGAGTCTGGAAATTCTAAATATCCTTCAGAACTTATCATATTTATATGGTAAATTTTTACTTAAACAAAACGCAAGTTTATTCATTAATAAATACAATGTTTCAAAGCACAAAAGACAAATTTCAATCAATCTCTACTTCGGTGAAAGATATAGAAAAATATGTCAAAGATGTTAAATTGAACAAAGATAAATATGGAAATTTTTGGGTAAAACCAGTTATGGAAAATAACATGAGCCCCTCTATTTCATTTAAAGGAAGAGCTCTAACTATACCTGGAAAGACATCCATTAAAGTAAATCTAACAAAAGTTTCTCCTCTACTCCTGGCAATTTATTCAAAGCTTGAAAAAGTGATTGACCACGATACTTTGAAAAAGAATGATAAGACCATCAACAATACTCGTGGAGAAATTTGTATTTACTTTAATAATCCCAAGGGTGTAGATCTAAGTAAAATGAATGATGTTAATATTTCTGGTGAAATGTCATTTCGTTCTATGATAGTTAGAGATTATTTAAAGATAACTTTTGATATTAAAAATGTAGAGATTGAATCCGTTAATGAAAGAAAGTATATTGGTGTAGATGGAAAGGTTTTTTCTGCTAATTAAATATGAGTCATTACAGCAGTGAAGATTTTACTATTTCATTGAACTCGGACGATAGTGATGATAGTATTTCATTGAACTCGGACGATGGTGATGATAGTATTTCATTGAACACAGATGATAGTTATGATACTAATAGTTTGTGCTCAAATGATAGTTATGAGAGTAGCTTTATTGATGACTCTGAGTATGATTCTGAGTATTCATGTGATAGTTATGACTTAGATGATTCTGAGTGAAAAAGTGTTTTAGTTTAAGCACAGCAATATATATAAAACGGAGCTGTAAAGCTCAAAAGTGTTTTATTTTAAGCACAGCGATTATATATAAAACGGAGCTGTAAAGCTCAAAAGTGTTTTATTTTAAGCACAGTGATATATATAAAACACCACGTTTTCTCACGCTATAAATATGGTTTATTGTGATACTTGCGAGAAGGAAGTAAAATATTATAAACAACATATTCTCACCGCAAAACATACATACAACATTCTTAACAAACTTTCCCCTCTTCCACCTAAAACAAAACATTGTAAGGTCTGTAAAACAACCATCCTCAAGAAGGGGTTTAAAGCCCATCTTAAAACTAACAAACACTTGTCAAAATTGTTTACTATTAAAAACTCTGATGGTGCATTCAAAGGACATATTAAAATAAGAGTCTTTAACTTCAAACCTCCTGAACCAGAGTCTATAGTTGATGCTGTAGAAATAGTTAAACCTGCTGTTCAAACGTTGATTGAAAAAACACTAAAAGAAATGAAACCACTTAAATTTTATATGGGAGTAAAATTAGAAATGACAAAGGATGAAGGAGTTATAGATACACCATACATGAGAACTGAGCCACACTTTATATCTTCATATCAAGATTTTAAAACATCAGGAGTCTATGATGAACTTATTAAACAAGAGCAAGATGTGGATAATTCAATCGTAGGAAGTGGATTCAATATAGGAAAAATTATTTACATAGACATTCATATTCTTAAATGAGATCCTCTAAAAGCTTCTTCTTACATTGATTTACCCAGTGTTATCAAAAATAGAAAAGCAGTTATCAATATCAAAAATAAAGACAATAAATGTTTTCTCTGGTCTATTCTAGCACACTTACATCCTCCACATTTTCATGATGAAAGAGTATCTCATTATAAAAAATATGAGAATACATTAAATACGAAAGATCTAAAGTTTCCGATGACTTTAAATGATATTCCTAAATTTGAAAAGTTGAATAATTTATCAGTTAATGTTTATGGTCTAACAGAAACAAACAACATTCAGGTTTTAAAGCTTTCTGACAATTGTAAACAAACTCATATTAATCTTCTGTATTTTAATTCAGACGAAAATTCACATTATACATACATCAAAGATATTACAAAATTAATAAAACCACAAGTATGTAAAAGAACAAATAAAATATATATTTGTATGCGTTGTCTTAACTTCTTCCATACACAAGAAAGATTAGATAAACATTCAAATTATTGTGGTGAACATAAATCAACGGTAATCAACATGCCTAAAAAAGACTCAAAGATCACATTCAAAGATGAAAAGAAAACAATAAAACATCCATTTGTTATATATGCTGATTTTGAAAGTATTTTAGAAAAAATTGATACTGCTTCTCCAGATCCAAAAGAATCATACACAAATAAATATCAAAAACATACTCCTTGTGGTTTTTGTTATTATATCAAATCATCCGTTGGTGATAAATATAACAAGTTAGAGATGTATAGAGGCTCAAATACCCCAGAGGAGTTTGTGAAACGACTAGAAAAAGACTGTGTTCGATTAACCAAGATAATGAGAGAAACCAATAAACCAATGTCCTCAACAAGTAAAGAAAAAAGGGAATTTATAAAAAACAGTCTGTCGTATTTGTGAGGAGAAAATTGGTAAAGGTCTAAAGGTTAGAGACCATTGTCATCTCACTGGTAAATATAGAGGTCCGGCTCATCAAAGTTGTAATATTAATTATCAACTCCCCTCTTTCATTCCTGTCTTTCTTCATAACAACGCTCATTATGATACACATCTATTTATCAAGGAACTCTCAAAGACTTCTGGAAGTATCTCAGCAATTCCAAACACGGATCAGAAATACATTTCATTCACAAAAACAATTCACACATCTCCTATTACTCATATCAGATTTCTTGATACATTTAAATTCATGGCAAGTCCATTGGCTAACTTGGTTCAAAATCTAAAAGAGTTTCCATGTCTTTCAGAGTATTTTTTAGATAAAGATTTTCTAACACAAAAGGGAATTTACCCCTATGACTCATTTGAGACTCACATACTCAGGAAATATATGGACTCATTTGAGAGATTCAATGAAACACAACTTCCTTTAAAAGAAAATTTCTATAACAAATTAAATAATAGTCATATATCTGATAAAGATTATGTACACGCACAAAATGTTTGGAAAAAATATAACATTAAGAATCTTGGTGAGTATCACGATTTGTACCTCAAAACTGATGTGCTTTTGTTGGCTGATGTGTTTGAGGCTTTCAGAACAATCTGTCATTCTGGATATGGATTGGATCCTGCTCACTATTACACTGCTCCTGGATTGGCTTGGGGCGTGATGTTAAAAATGACAAAACAAGCTTTGGATTTGATAACCGATGTTGATATGCTTTTGATGATTGAAAAGGCAAAGAGAGGAGGAATTTCACAAGTCTGTTCAAAGAGATATGCTAAAGCAAATAACAAGTACATTCCAAATTATGATCCATCGGTAGAGAGCTCCTACTTGATGTATTATGATGCGAACAACCTGTATGGCTGGGCAATGTCTCAGGCTCTTCCTTATGGAAAACTTAGATGGGTAAAGGAAAAAAGATTACAAAAAGGTTTTACAAGATGTATGTATCTCTACACCAAAAGAATTGGATGATTCAAAGGTTGGTTATTATTTTGAGGTCGATTTGAAATATCCAGAGGAACTTCATAACCTACACAAAGATCTCCCATTTGCTTGTGAAAAGGAAAGTCCAAAGAAGGAGTGGTTAAGTGATTATCAACAATCATTTAATATAGGTGAATCAACAGAAAAATTACTTACTACATTATATAACAAGAAAAATTATGTTCTACACCAAAGAAATTTGCGACAATATTTATCAAAAGGTCTAAGAGTAGAGAAGATCCATAGGGTTCTAAAGTTCAATCAAAGTCATTGGTTGAAGGGGTACATTGATTTTAATACACAAAGAAGAACAGAGTCAAAAACAGATTTTGAGAAAGACTTTTATAAATTGATGAATAATGCGGTCTTTGGTAAGACCATGGAAAATGTGAGAAAAAGACAAAATATCAGACTATCAACATCTTGGAAACAAGCATCAAAATTAATTAATAGACCGAGTTTTACTAGAGCTGAGGTCTTTACTGAGAACTTTTGTGCGATCCATTTGATTAAAGAGAGTATTGAAATGGACAAACCTATTTATATTGGAACATCAATTCTTGATTTATCAAAGTCATTAATGTATGATTACTTTTATAATAACTTGAGGAAGAAATATCAAAATGATGTTCATCTACTTTATATGGATACAGATAGTTTTATTTTGCAAATTAATACTGATGATGTTTATTCAGACATGAAAAAGGACATTAATATCTATGACACTAGTAATTACAGTCCAGAGAGTGAGTTGTTCTCTTCTAAAAATAAAAAGGTGATTGGAAAGTTTAAGGATGAATTAGGAGGAAATGTCATGAGTGAATTTGTGGGATTGAGGTCTAAGGCTTATGCTTATAAATACATTGTGAATAACGTTGAAAAAACTGATAAGAAGTTAAAAGGCATAAAGAAAAATGTCATTAAAGAAACAATAAACTCTAAGGATTATTATAACTGTTTAACAACAAAGAAAGAAGAGTTTAGAAAGATTAATGGAATAAGAAGTTATAAACATAAATTATATTCAGAAGAGGTGAATAAGAAAGCATTGGGGGCTTTTGATGATAAGAGGTTTATTTTAGAAAATGGAATTGATAGTCTCCCTTATGGTTATATAAGTATATAAGTGATAAGTTAAAAAGGGGGTTAGGGATTTTAACGGGCTACCGCCGCCTTTTTACTATTATATAAATGATAGAACCAAGTACCAACCAGACTAAAGAGTGGAGGTGTAATCAACCTTGGTATATAAATGGTAAACATAACGAATGTGAAAAATATCAAATAGGTATAATTGAAAAGACAACTGGTAAAAAAATTTACAAAACAAACAAGAGAATTAATTTAAGTACCGGTGAATTGGGTAAAAAAGATGGAAATATTTTTGAGTGGACGGAAAACTTTGATGGTTGCCAGGAAAATATATACTTTAATTTAAAAATGGTATGTGGCACTGGAGGCGCTCAAACAAGAACATTGAGGGAGGTTTACCATTTTATCTTAGCTCAGTTAAAATATCTTAATAAAGAACCATACTCAAACATCTTTTTTGTTAATATATTAGATGGTGAAGGGAGTGGCAAGAGAGTTAAATTATTTCCCACGCATAAACAAATATTTGTAGGGTCGTTGTTTGAGTGGGTCAAAGATGATTCACCAGATGATATTAAGAGTAAAAGGTTAAAAGGTCCATAAGGTCAGAAGGATCACAGGTTCACACAGAAGGACCATTGTTTAAGTGGTCTAATGAATAAGGATAACATGTCAAAAGGTTATAAGGTTCGTAAAGAACAGGGTGAGAGAAATAGAGGTGTTTAGGGGCAATGAGGGAGGGGAAAAATTAACATGTAAGTCAATGGGAAAATGAGAGTGTCCCAGAAGCAACATATATATACACTACTTGTAATTCTATAGGATAATTCTAAAGGATAATTCTGAGGGGGTTCTAAATGATAATTCTAAAGGGTTCTAAACGGTAATTCTAAAGGGTAATAAATCGTAATTCTATAGGATAATTCTAAAGGGTAATTCTGAGGGGGTTCTCAATGATAATTCTAAAGGGTTCTAAAGGGTAATAAATCGTAATTCTATCGGATAATTCTAAAGGTATCCAAAGGGTAATTCTGAGGGGTTCTAAAAGGATAATTCTAATGGGTTTCGTTCGTTTCTAGGCCTTGCCCATTCCATATTTAAAATGCCAAACTGAACCGCTTCCTTCGGACACGGATGCGATTTTTAGGGTAAACCCTAGCAATGGCTGATTTTGAATTCATATTTTGTTGGTAGTACCAACCAGTGCCAAAGAGAAAAGCCATAGTTAGTGCTGCATCTCGATAATCTGAGACTCCCTCGCTTCATGGTTTGTGAGCGTCGACTGTTGGCCATCCAACAAGGGGCCAGGCCTAAAAAAAATATTTCTGTGTACGCCAGCACTAGTACAGCCCTTTCACTTTATTTTTTATAGGGGGATGGGGGTAAAAACAAAATTCGTACCTGTAACTGATTAGATAAGTCCTCCACGCCTCCCCCTCCACCCTCCCTTTAAGCCCTCCACCCCCCTCAAGACCACAAATGCCAAGCAGTTGCGACTCAGTCCGCATATGAATCTTTTGATTTTTGAACCATACCATTACACAAAGATCTAGCAGAGGGAGGAATCAAAATGTCAATGATTGCCATCAATACCACCTGACGCATACTTGTGAAATAACGTTTTATCAACCACGAACACCGTATCACTGAAGGTTAGAGAAAAAGATTGTTTTGATTTGTTTTTTTCTTCAGAATCCTCACAATATTGGAATTTGATCAAATCATCCACCCCCCCCCCCCTCCCCAAACAAATAATTGTTTGTTTGCGGCAACCCAACTCACACCCTTTTTGACAATGTTGAGCAAGCGGCTATTTCCTACGATGTTAAAAAAACCTGGTGGATCTAAACAGAAATTCTAAATCTTGAAACAAAAACAGAACCTTTTGGCTGATGGCTGGCTGAAACTGTTCCCATTTCTTGCCTTTTTGGGGATTCCATGGTAACAAAAGTCACCTCCATGGACTTGTTTGAATGCAATCTTATTGGGATGGTCGTTGTCCAGTCTCAGAACTATTGCATCACTTATTTAGAGAGAGAGAGAGAGAGAGAGAGAGAGAGAGAGAGAGAGAGAGAGAGAGATATAGATAGATATAGAGAGAGAGAGAGATATAGATAGATATAGAGAGAGAGATAGAAATAATGTGACAATAGTGGGCTGCAGCCACCTTGAAATCGTGACAAACTCAATCCTGACCATAGATGTGCACATTGCGTTGTTTGCGTAGAATACTGAAGTACTCCTCTGGAAAAAAACAACGTTGTTTCCTGCGAGTGCCCAACTCGATTCACCCAAAAGCTCTGTAAGCTGGTAAGAGACTATGACCATGCTTAGGGCGGTGTATTCAATGGTCAACTGTAGGAATTCCTGCTTTCGCAAGGCACAAAGCATCGACAAGACATTAACGTTTCTATTCTGTCCTTGGCATGAATGAGAAAAGAGGGCAATTGTTCAAATTGCTCGACTTCATTGCCGACAACAAAAGTAAAATATTGGTTCAGGGCTGAAGCCACCGTGTTACTGTCTTCACAGTTTTATGTACCATCCAGACAAAGAGATTGATGTTTCACTTGCCTTGAGGCTGGCCACGTCCACCATGATGAACCACACCAAACACGAAAAGACTAAATGAGACCATACCTGGCTATATTCACAAAATGCAGAGGAACGAAGACTTGTATACAGGAATCCTATCTTTATTTGACTTCAGAAGGAAGTTCTTCACTGTGACATCCCTGGCTCTCTGTTTGTTTACATCTTCAACTTTCGGTCTCCTTTGTTTACATGGAAATACCCATGTAAGACACCAAATAGCATGCTGTTTGACTTTTTCCATCGATTAAAGCTGCTCGTTGATGTAAGAAAGATTGTCAGCAGACAGGGTAGATGCCATGCACACATCACGTACATTGTGCGCACATGAAATGGCTGGAGTTTTACCATCACCACTATGCCGACCTCTCTTTGCCATGGCTCGAGCAGAATTTCCTGGAAGCCGCTTATTTTTACATCCCGATGGTAAGAGCAACATGGGCTCTTCAATATCGTCAAAACCTTACATTATTTAGAGAGAAATTTGCTTATTTGGGGAGTTTTGGCATCTTTAGTGAGGTGAATTGATCAGAACATGGGTGCTGATTTATTGCATCACGTGACTATGATGCTGTGCGCCGATTGATTGAATGGATATATTGGGTTTTGCGAACAAGAGGGCAGAGCGTGTATTGGTGTCTGAAATGAAGTGTTGAACAGCAATACAATACAATACAAAACAAAACAACAACAACTTGGAAATCGCAAAGATCGCACTGTGTGCTGCATCATGGCATGCTTAGCTTAGTTTTGGCAAGAAGGGAGCTTATCGGTTTT
This sequence comes from Myxine glutinosa, assembly GCF_964187855.1. Lineage (NCBI taxonomy): Eukaryota > Metazoa > Chordata > Myxini > Myxiniformes > Myxinidae > Myxine > Myxine glutinosa. Next base: position 153,445,443 of record NC_136267.1, on the reverse strand, counting down.
TGCATATGTACTAATCGTGTGTGTGTATATGTATGTATGTATGTATGTATATATATTGTTACGGTCCGCGGATTAGATGTTATTTTTACCGAGCGGAGGTAACCGCGGCCGAACAGTTGTTCCCCGACTAAACCCGATTCACCCAAACGTTGGCCGTATCGCGCCACAGATATTCAATGGGGAAAAGACTAAGACGACGAATGCAAAGAAAAGGAATAAGAAGACGAGAAAAGGGTTGAAAATACTACTAAATTTATTTACTATTTACAGGCTCAAAATAACCAAGGAGAAGGAAAGATAATAAAATAATATACAGAAGCTTTTAGAGACACAGGGAAAATACTAGCTTATACAGACTTAGTTACTACCCAGGACAGCACGAACAAAACAAACTCACGTACGCAAATGGGGAACTTGCAGGCAGGAATGGCTGGAAAGGATGAGCAGGTGGGATCACAGGGCACAGCGAGCAGGTCCACTCCGGGCGGGAAGCGGGGAGCCGGCAGCTCCTTGTATTCCGCTTTACAGCGCACGCCGGCAGCTCCTGGTATTCGGCTTTACAGCGCACGCCGGCAGGGTCACTCGCTGTCCCGTCAGGGCTTCACGCGGCTGGTTGAAATGGGGCTGGACTCATCTGCCGTATCTCTTTGCAACTCGTTCGTAAAAGTTCCTCTGCTTTCTCTTGGACCCTTTCTATTTTCGTGTACCTCTCCACGCAGCTCAGCTCGTATTCCCTCCTCTCACTTCTCTCCAGCGCGGGACTGACACGCCCTCCTACGCACCTGTACTCATCTGCCGTATCTCTGGTGTAGCTTGTCCCAGCGATCGTCGCACCCTTCTCTCCAAACCTTCAGCGCGGGTCTGTCACGCCCCCTCCGGTTTCGGTACCGCCCTCCTCCCCCGTGCTCTGTTTCGTGACCTTGTTTGGTAATCCCACGGCTTGTCTCCTTATTTGGGCATGGCGCCGACGGCACGCCCCTCGTGGCGAGCCACGGGCTTGTTTCCTTATTTGGGCATGGGGCTGAACAGCCCCGCCCTTCGTGGCGCGCCCTGGGCTTGCCTCTCCCTGGCGATCCCGTCCCTCCTGTTCAAACAGAGCACGGAGCACATATTCACTATCGCAGCGAAATGAGAGGGTGTGCATCCCACGCTTGTGAACTGCTTTACCCACAGATGGAGAGTTTGGCTGTGAAATGGAATTATTGAAGGGGAGCTATTCTTAATTGATTCGGTGCAATGGAGTATTATTTTAATGGAAGACAATGCCTTACTCTAAAACACATAATAAGATATAAGCTACTGAACAAGGGTTTTATCGGGTCCTGCAATGTGGTGTTTCATGGAATAACTACCGAGACGCCCTTTTTATCTTTACACAACTCCGGAGGCAGGAGGGGCCATATCCAAACAATGTTCATCCCCAATTTACCACAATACAATACACACAATCAAAAAAATACAATCCTCATATCCGCAACAATATATATGAGCATGGCTCAGATAGTGGGTACACCCATTGTTACATTAAGGGCAAAATATGTTGTTCAAGGGAATATAAAATGCAACCTATTATGTTAATGTAAGTGTATTTAAGTATCTAAATCTAGAATTTCAGACCTGCAGCATGTTCCGTTAAAAGATTATTTGCGAAGACATACAACACACTCAATACAGGCTTATATTGATATGCACATAACTCGGTGTCCACTTTAATCGGTTATTTGCAGTGTGTGTGTGTTGTTTTTTTAAAATGTAATATGAAGCTCAATCTTGATCACTATGGGCATCATGCTCAACAAATATTTCAGCAAATTTGCTTCAGTCACAAAATTTTGGGCAAATGAAATTTGGACACCGTTATGTGCATATCACCAGCTGGGCCAACACCACACAATATGCATACTTAGAAGAAAAAAAAAAGTGTTCAGCAAAATGAGTGTAAAATTGTGAGAAAGACATAGGAGAATACACACACATTTGGAAGTATTTTAATGGACCCTAAAAAGTCAATATATTTCCAGAAACATGAAAAGATGTCTCGAGGATGTGCACATAACTCGGACACCAAACTTGATGTTGTAATGTTACACTTTAACCCAATTGAAATTCTTTGGCTAATATGACCAATTTCAACATCACCATGAGCTAGATATTAATAACAGTACCTTAACCTCACATATGGTGTTGAAACAACTCTACAAAACAACTTTACCAAGTTGCAGTTTGTTGCATTTAACCATCTTAACATGTCTATTTTATAGCCTTTGTACTCTTTATCTGTTTGTCTCCCGCGATGAAGCTAACTCCAGGGGCCTTTCACGCACTCACCGCAGGCAGGTTGGTGGTCTTTCCGTCTTCTACCGACTCCTCTCTGGCCTTTCCCTCCCCCCCCCCCCCCAGCTCTCTCTGGGCTCTGTCCCCCAAATATTCCTACAGGTCGCACAAGATCTGCCTGCAACCCTCTTATGGTTAAACTGCCAAAATCAAGACTCTCTGCTCACCTTCACTACTTCATTCCTCTTTTCTCCCACCTCTGGAACAAACTCCCTCACTCTCTTCAATCCCACTCCACCCTCCAGGTCTTTAAAACAGCTGTTCACCACCATCTCTTATCTTCCCCAATCCAAAACCTTGATCTTTTCTACCCCCGCTAATTTCACCCCAAATCCACTTTTTTGAAATACCAACTTCTGTCCTGGAAGTCCTTGGTGTCCTTGTGTTTTATACTCCTCCCACCCCCCCCCCCCCCTTCACACGCCTCCTCCCCCCAAGCCCTCTCCCTCCCACACATCTCCCTGCTCTCAAATGTTGTGTTTGTGTGCTTCTCCTTCTCTCCCCATCTTGTCTTCCGCTCCCTCTTTTTATATATTTTGTTTGTCTGGTTGATTTGTTTGTGAAATAAATGTTAGCTCTTTCACGAGCCTCGATTCAGTATACAAAAAAAAATTAGTGATGAACAGTGATCGTAAATCAATAAATGTGGACAAATTCTGATCATTTACTCGAGATTCACCGATAGAAATGAAAGCCATTCGGCACATAACGTGGACATCGCAGGATGCGTGTCCAAGTTATGTGCGGTATTACAATTTCGGTGTCAGCGTGACGTGCCGAATATGATAGCTTAAATTTACCTAAACACACATTTTTATTCATGGAGACAAATTATTTTTGCCTCACCAAATGAAAAGCAGTACTTCATGAGAGAAACTCAGTAGAGAACAATATCGGGACGATGTTGATCTTCACAATGGCGCGTAACATGCGTCAGCACGAGCCAACCAAGAGAGGCATGAGGAAAATTAAACAGAAAAGCCATGAACTTCTGCACAATATATCGTAAAAATTCATGCAATTTCTTTAGAGTTTTAACAAAACTTTCCTTTCGGTAATAAAGTAGATTCCTAATTCTTACCTTGCAGGTCTTTATTCAACTGAAAACATTCAAATACTGGTTAAAGTGAAGAATGATCGGACGACGGCGAGCTCCGCGAGTCGAAATTGTAAACTCGGATTCGCACGTCACGCTCGTGAGGAGACATGGACACGCAGACGAATGCTGAGCTTGCCGGAGAATGATCGTTCGCAAGCGCGCGTGTGTGGTCTTATTGTTTTCACCGAGCAGGAAACTTGGTAAACAAGCATGATTTTCCGAAGACGGCGATCTATCGTTCGGATGAGGAGAGAGTGATACGCACGTGACGGGGCTGACACAAAAATTGTGAAGAATTTCATTTGTCCAGATTTTTTATTTTCCGATCACAACATTGACCTCCTCTTTTTCTCTTCTTGTTTTCCCAATTATTTTCAATAAATAAGGCCATATTTGGGATGGAAATTTAAGGAAACAATATCAGCCTTGGCTCCCCCATTTTCCCTGTTGCAACGGACACCAAGCGTTATGTGCGAATCTTGTTTTTCTGGCGGACCTACAACGCATTGGAAACTTGACTGTTGAACACAAAACATGATCAACACATAGTAGTGACATCCAGTTTTATTTTAAGAGTAACTACATTGAACATAATCAACAGGAACGACACATGCAATGAGAAAAACATTTTAAAGAGCACAAATGTAACATTTCTTTTTATTATAAAGGCCATTTTTTGACGTACTTATATTCATATTATAAAAATCATAATTAAAATCATTTGTATTGCTGGTTTCTACAGGTCCACTAAGGTGTCTGCCTTCACATCTGACAATTACTTTTGTATCTAGGCACCTCATTTTTATTTTCTGGGGGAATTCATGCAAGCATAGTAAAGTGTACCCACTATCTGAGCCATGCATATATATATATATATATACACAAAGAATTAAGTTAAGCACCCCCCCCGTGTTTTTACAACCTCGCACATTACAAGTTTGTTGTCGTCAAAACAGTGTAATATACCCATGATATTGCTATATTTTCTGGAGAAGTGATATTATGGTCACATAAAAACATAACAATCATGCCGTTTTCAATATTTTATTCTGAATAATTTAAGGTGAAATTTTTTGGGAATTTTAGGCATATTTTCACCTCAATTTAAGTATGGAGCTATAGGTCCATCACGGACAGTGTGGATGACGTTTATGTTTTCTAACGTACAGTCATTGTTCTGAGAAGACCTCTAGCGAGCTTTGCGTCAATAACGTGTGTAGGACCCACGTGATCGGATCACTGACTCAACCAATCACTTTTTTTCACTTTGATCACTCAATTTCATCAATGGATAATTGCTAATGTCATACCAATCATTATTTGATCTCACATACCTTAGAATATATGCCAATGTATACATATACACAAAGAATATATATTAGGGGGTGCTTACCTTAATTCGTTGTGTAGGGGTGCTTAACTTAATTCTTTGTGTATATATATATATATATATACATACATACATATACATATACACACACACACACACACAGTATATATATATTCTCCATCGCTGCTTCCACCCTCTGGAACTCACTACCTCACACCATCAGAGACTCCTCCTCACTCACCACATTCAAAACATCACTCAAGACCCACCTGTTCAACACTGCATTCAACATTTAACCCACAGCATTTAACCCCTGACTATCTCTTCTCCTTCTCCTTCCTTTTGCTTTGATTATTTACCTATTGATTTTTGTCTTTTTGCACTTGTTTTTTGTACTCTGTCAAAGCGTCTTTGGGCTTCTTGAAAAGCGCTATATAAAATAAATGTATTATTATTATTAATATATATATATATATATATATATATATATATATATATATATATATATATATATATATATATATATATATATATATATATATATATGTTGGAACCCATCTGTGGATCGGTCCCATCGGCCGATGGGTCTGACCCATCTGTGGATGCACGAGAAATGACAATGCAGACCCATCGGCCGATGGGTCTGCGCCATCTGCGGATGTGTTGTTCACCTTGAAGGAATGTGTTGACAGAATGGTGCTCTTCAATCAGGTACACAGTCATTGGAATTACATGTGGTAGGAATTTAACAGAGATGATTTTAAAATGTTTTATTATCTATTTCTACCCATCTATTTATACATTTTGTCAATACATTTTGTAATTAACAGATACATGGCAGTTTTAGTAAAGCTTTACATAACATACTCAACATTCATACAAAACATGAGGTGTTCTTCTGGTAATGGCGGAGGGGAATGTTAAATTCCTTTATATTAAATTAAATTAAATAAAATTTAAATTAAATAAAATAATAAAATTTAAATTTTAAAAATAAAAGTGAAATAAAACATTTAAAAATCATCTCTGTTAAATTCCTACCACATGTAATTCCAATGACTGTGTACCTGATTGAAGAGCACCATTCTGTCAACACATTCCTTCAAGGTGAACAACACATCCGCAGATGGCGCAGACCCATCGGCCGATGGGTCTGCATTGTCATTTCTCGTGCATCCACAGATGGGCCAGACCCATCGGCCGATGGGACCGATCCACAGATGGGTTCCAACATATATATTGTTACGGTTTTCCGCCGCCATTCCTACCCTTACCAAGGGGAGATTAAGCCCCTTGTTCTTTCTGGGCCGGCGTAACCGAGGCTTGAAACGCCACTTCCGGGCAAATGCAAGGTAGGGTTTCGGGACCAAGTCTCACACGTACCTAAATACCTGCGCTGCCACGGAAGCGGGGAAGCAAGCCTCGCACGAGCCACGTGTAATTTGAGTACACCGAGTGGATTGCGTACCACGTGGTCCGTGCAGTTTTCTAGTATTGGAACCCGATTTGAGCGGTTCTATTCATACCACGCTTAGTCAATGATGGAAGGGACGAGACGGTCGAATAAAGGAATAACAGGATTTAATTACTATTTACACAATGTACAAGTTGGTAGAAAGCAGACACAGAGCAGAACTTAATCAGTCTTATGCAAAACCCCAGACACGGCCCCGATCACACTCACAAAGGGGAAATGCAGGCAGGATGATGTTCACGTGCTGCCTTGGTCGTCCAGGATCAGTGGCACGGCGTGCTCTCCATGGTCCCAGTACGTCCCACGAAGATGGCAAGCAGGTGGTGGAAAGGATCCTCGTAGCGCGTCTCTCGAACAAAGGGTCAGATGAGGCAGGAAGGTGGGAGGGAACGTACGCGTCTCTCGGCAGCTTTCTACAGCGCGTTGAGTCACCGGCGCGCTATCACTCGCGTAACCCAATGCAATAGAGGCACGGCCTCAAGCTTAACCGAGCGTCCACTTTGGTACGAGCGCTTATACTTAGTTCATGTGCGTCTTTTCTCTTGTACAACACTCATCAACACGTGCCTCTCCAATAACTCAATGCACAAGCTCACCTCTCCTCGAACTGCTCGAACTCAACTGCCAACTCCTCCGCTCACCGAACTCATGACTGCTGCTGGGGGCTTTGCGCAACGGGTTATATGGACACGCCCTGAGCCCTCTCGGACGTTCCAACCACGCCCTGTGACGCATTGCCGCAGCCACTCCCTTTGAGCCCTGATTGGCGGCTTGCGCTTACCGTCAGCTTCTCTGCCGCCCTCATTCGGTCCCTGCTCGATTTGCCAGGCCTGCCTCGTGTTAATTCGCGCCAAAAAGCCAAAGGCAGCACAAGGAGGCATAGGTGGCATAAGGCAATGGAAGTATGAAAATGACCTACTCATTATTCTACTCAACGCAAAACTAACACAGGAAAAGGACGATGCTCACAAATACTAAGAGATAACTGAACTATCGCGAGGCTACATGTTGTTGTGTGACTAAGCTATGAGGGGGAAATTTAACCTTTCTTGTACAAAACTCAAAACCGCAACACTACCCCTCTCCCTCGTCAGACTCGTCCCCGAGTCGAACCTAACAAATATGGAACGACCGGTTTTGAGAATGATCTGGAAAATTAACTTTTACTTTTACATGTGACATATAGATGTGGTTCCCTCTAACATTTACTCTAACCCATGGGTGCGACAGTTTTAAAACACTAAATATGTCCCCCCCTATTGCGTTGAGTAGCTACTCGCCCACAATTAACACCCACAATTAACTCGGATTCGCACGCCCACAATTAACGCCCACGCCCACAATTAACTGAATCCGGAATTTGTCAAACTAAACACATAGCCGGTGGGCAGCATTTTTATATACAAGTACAGAAAAACTTACTTATTTACAGTTCTATGACCCAGGACCGGTCCTTTTTGGAAAGAAGATTGGAGGGGAGAGAAAGCACAGCAAAGCACACAAACACACTCATAAATTCGCATTTCATTTGCTGCTTGCTTCTTGCATCTTGCTTCTTGCTTCTTCTGTGTGCCTATCAAACAGGCTAGCCCCCGGACCTGCATAGAGGCCATTCCTGCTCTTCAGGGCGAACTAAACTTACAAATCTTCTCATCCCTAGCACACCATAATAAAAATGCACAAAACATGTGTTTATTGTATTTCTCTGCCAGGCAGGGCCAACCCTATGTGGTCCGACTGTGTGACATTCATGCCACTCAAAACAAGTGGTCGAAAGATGCAAGGTGATGCTGCAGAAAGGTGCTGCACAGCAGAGGTGCAAGGCCACAAAACCTGTGGTCCATAAGTGTATGTGGTGCAGCAAAGTGTTTGTGGCAGCAAAGTGCCACACAGGTGCAGCAAAGTTATAACAAAAGGATATGGCAGCAAATGCTGCGCAGTTCGGATGCACGGATGTGGCAAAGTGCAGCAGGGGTGCTGCACAGGTCGATGGTGCTGCACAGTCCCACCTCCAAAATGGTCCTGGGGTGGGGGGGAGAGACAAAGCACGACCAGCAAAGCGGAAAGGGCGCAAAGGTACACAGCAAAACAAGGTAATGCAGCGCAAGGGGCGCAGGAGAGCGAGCAGAGCAGGCTCGTCCCTATCCGTCCGTACCCTCCATCGTCGGTTTACACTATCCTAGCCCTTCCTTGTATTTACAAATTCGTCTCTACGTCTTGTCTCCCACATCCCCCTCTATTCAAATTCATCTCCCAATCCCTCGCAGGAAGGAAGGACTGGAACAAACACAATGTCTCATTACGTCATGATGCGTCTTACACTCAAACAGTTCACTTGGTCCTGGTGTGGAGCTTCGTCCTCCTTGGTGAATGGCTGTGGATGGCGCGAAGGGGATTTCTCTCATCCTAACTACACTACTGACATTAACTCATTTAAACTACATGGGGTTGTACCCTGCCAAGCGGCCTCTTTAAACGATGTGGTTCTAAAAACCGAATTCCCATTGCCTACTCTGCGGTGCCCTTGAAATTTGGGTCTCACTCCCACAAATTTTCACTCTGTGCCCTTGCACAATTTCGGGGCTGGGTCGTGTGGCTGCACTAGCAGGTCTACCTACCTGCGCACCTCCGCCACTGAAGTCGCCACCCGAGCTTACCTGCTCCTGCGACTACCTAAACTGGGGAAGGCCCCTCCTGGCACTTTACTCCCTGATGCCCACCTTGGCATTGGGCAACCCGGGTCCTTCCTTTGGATCCTCGGGCCCCACTCAACAACTCACAACTACCCCAACTGGCTCCCAGAGCCTACCTGTGGCCTCACCTGGCTGAAAAACTACCATTGGCGGAGTGCCCCAATAACCATACGCACCAATTAAACCACACGCCTAGCCCTTTCACTGACTTATGCACCCTCCAAAGCACTACTTGCCACTACCTGCACCACAGGTGTCAATATCCATACAAATTTTGCCTATGCCCTCGACCTGGCTTTACACTACCCCCCGAGGCTTTCGCGAATGGGTTCCTCTCTTCCCCCATTCATTCCTTCGCACCATGCATTCCACACCTTTTATTCCACACCAAGCATTCCACTCCATATATTCCGCACACTATTTATCTCACACACCTTTTGTCTCGCACAGCAAATTCCTCGCACACCTCTTGTGCTCACACACCTTTTTCCATACACAATTCCATTTGGCTCACTCAACACAATTCCTCACACATACAGCATCATCTATCTAACTGCTTTTCCCCAAAAACTCGTGCTTCCCCGTCATCCCATTGCACTATGCACTCACTTCGTCATTAACAACCATCTAAACTACCTACGTCCCCACTATAGTTCAGATGTCACTACTTAAATCTTGTGTCTCTAAAGTCCTCTAGTTCCCTAACATTATCCTAGCCCTCCCTCGGCTAGCTTCGGTGCCCCATGGAGGTAACCATGGCTGGCACCCCCATGTGCCTGTCACTGCCATCCCCCTAATCTAATGCTCATGGGCTCTGAGTGTGTGAGGAATGGTCAAACTACCATTCCTCCACATAGGGTACACTATCCTCATCCGTCCGCTACACTTGTGCCTCTCCGTGTGGGAATACATTGTCATCACGGCTCGGCTTCGAAAGGATGAGCGATCCATGCGGGTGGTTAGTCGCCTGTATGGGGTGTCCGTCCGGCATTTTCGATCCAGGGGAGGAGGCATGGATGGGCTGAGGTGCAGGGGCCCATCTAGGCGCGGGGCCTCGCGGTCCCACGCACGATGGCCCCAACCGCCCACGGGCGGAGCATCGCACCCGCCAGGGTGCGCGGCTCTGAAATCTCCTACCTCCCCTTGAACCTCGCCGATTGCCTTTTCCGCCACAGCATGGCACCAATCATACAGGGCGGTGGCCGGCACGAATCGTGCACGTTGGTCTTTGTGACACGGCCTTGGCATCGATCCCCGCCGGTTCCTGCTGCTCACAACTCACCGAGGGCTCACGTCGGCTATCCGTCGCGCTAAACGCTACCCCGGTCGGTGTCGATGCTTGAGCCGCGTTCTCACCACTCGCGACCCACTCCGCACTCGCACACCTAGGCGTCCTCACGCCTTCCATACACTCCGCTATCGCACACTTTCCTTCCACATTCTCTGGTGTGCATTCTCCCTCGCACACCGTACTCGCACCTGCACACCTAGGCACACTCATACCTTCCACACAATCCGTTACACACTTCCCGCACACAGTCTGTAACACCCACGGGTGTGCACTCTCCTGCTGCACACCCAATCATCGCACACCCTAGTGCACACCCTGGTGCACATTCTTCCGTTACACACTCTGTAACACCCCCGTGTGTCTCTCCTGTTACACACCCTGCAACACGCTCTGGTGTGCACTCCTGCACACTCTCTGTAACACACTCTCCTGTTACACACCCTTCCCACGCACATTCCGTCATACACTTTTCTCGCTCACACTCGCGCTCCGGTGCACACTTTTCTCTCACACATGCGCCAGTCGCCCTCATACACCGCACAATGGACCTTTCACGACCGCCCGGGTTTCGTTCCTCTCCCAAGCG
>NC_136267.1:153399636-153429636 GCF_964187855.1 Myxine glutinosa | reverse complement strand
CCAGCACGTCCCGTGAAGATGGCAAGCAGGTGGTGGAAAGGATCTTCGTAGCGCGTCTCTGGAACAAAGGGGCAGATGAGGCAGGAAGGTGGGAGGGAATGTACACGTCTCTCGGCGGCTTTTCACAGCGCGTTGAGTCACCGGCACGCTATCACTCGCGTAACCCAATGCAATAGAGGCTCGGCCTCAAGCTCAACCGAGCGTCCACTTTGGTACGAGCGCTTATACTTAGTTCATGCGCATCTTTTCTCTTGTACAACACTCATCAACACGTGCCTCTCCAATAGCTCAATGCACAAGCTCACCTCTCCTCGAACTGCTCGAACTCAACTGCCAACTCCTCCGCTCACCGAACTCTTGACTGCTGCTGGGGGCTTTGCGCAATGGGTTATATGGACACGCCCTGAGCCCTCTCGAACGTTCCAACCATGCCCTGTGACGCATTGCCGCAGCCACTCCCTTTGAGTCCTGATTGGCGGCTTGCGCTTACCGTCAGCTTCTCTGCTGCCCTCATTCGGTCCCTGATCGATTTGCCAGGCCTGCCTTGTGTTAATTCGCGCCAAAAAGCCAAAGGCAGCACAAGGAGGCGTAGGCGGCATAAGGCAATGGAAATATGAAAAGGACCTACTCTCATTATTCTACTCAACGCAAAACTAACACAGGAAAAGGACTATGCTCACAAATACTAAGAGATAACTGAACTATCGCGAGGCTACATGTTGTTGTGTGACTAAGCTATGAGGGGGAAATTTAACCTTTATTGTCCAAAACTCAAAACCACAACAATATATATATATATATATATATATATATATATATATATATATATATATATATATATATATATATATATATATATATATATATATATATATATATATATATATATATATATATATATAATTATTTACATACTAGTGGGGTCACCCATGGGAATCCCATGGGCATGGACATGTGTGACATTTGGACATCTTCATTTAGATGATGCACATTCAGTTTTACAAAATGGTTTTTGGAAATTCATCAGATCCACAAATGATGGAATCCACAAAAATGTATTTACTTCTGATAACATGTGAATGCATGTGCGTGCACATGGGAAATACAGTTTGAAATGTGTAATTATATCATGTAAAATGTGACTTCAAGAGCTCAAATCCCCTCCCTCCCCGCCCCCATCCCTCCCACATCACGCACACTGCACGGGGGAGTGGGTCACACACTGCATGGGGGAGTGGGTCACACACTGCATGGGGGAGTGGGTCACACACTGCATGGGGGAGTGGGTCACACACTGCATGGGGGAGTGGGTCACACACTGCATGGGGGAGTGGGTCACACACTGCACGGGGGAGTGGGTCACACACACGGGGGAGTGGGTCACACACACGGGGGAGTGGGTCACACACACATGGGGGAGTGGGTCACACACACACAGCGGAGTGGGTCACACATACACGGGGGAGTGGGTCACACACACACACGGGGGAGTGGGTCTCACACACACGGGGGAGTGGGTCACACACAAATGGGGGAGTGGGTCACACACAAACGGGGGAGTGGGTCACACACAAACGGGAGAGTGGGTCACACACACGGGGGAGTGGGGCACACACACACGGGAGAGTGGGGCACACACACACGGGGGAGTGGTCACACACACACGGGGGAGTGAGCCACACACACACGGGGGAGTGAGTCACACACACAGGGGTGAGAGTGGGTCACACACACACACAGGTGAGAGTGGGTCACACACACGTGGGTGAGAGTGGGTCACACACACGTGGGTGAGAGTGGGTCACACACACGTGGGTGAGAGTGGGTCACACACACGGGGGTGAGAGTGGGTCACACACACGGGGGTGAGAGTGGGTCACACACACGGGGGTGAGAGTGGGTCACACACACGGGGGTGAGAGTGGGTCACACACACGGGGGTGAGAGTGGGTCACACACACGGGGGTGAGAGTGGGTCACACACACGGGGGTGAGAGTGGGTCACACACACGGGGGTGAGAGTGGGTCACACACACGGGGGTGAGAGTGGGTCACACACACGGGGGTGAGAGTGGGTCACACACACGGGGGTGAGAGTGGGTCACACACACAGGGGTGAGAGTGGGTCACACACACAGGGGTGAGAGTGGGTCACACACACACGGGTGAGAGTGGGTCACACACACGGGGGTGAGAGTGGGTCACACACACGGGGGTGAGAGTGGGTCACACACACGGGGGTGAGAGTGGGTCACACACACGGGGGTGAGAGTGGGTCACACATACGGGGGTGAGAGTGGGTCACACACGGGGGTGAGAGTGGGTCACACACACGGGGGTGAGAGTGGGTCACACACGGGGGTGAGAGTGGGTCACACACACGGGGGAGAGTGGAAATTTTTCATATATTCAGCTGAGAATTTTTCATATATCTCGGCATTTTCCCATATGTGGCGATACGTGAACGAAGCTCCGCCTCTCCCCACATTTTTGACTTTTTATTGTGTCTATGTCTAAATTAAACATTTCATCATGACGACTGTCATCAAATGGAAAAGTCCGCCACAAATTTTTAATATATCTCAGCATTTTCCCATATGTGTAATTTGGGTGGTGCCGTGAATTTTTGATATATCTCAGCAATTTCCCGTCTGTGCAGTGAATTTTCTCAATTATTGCTGAAACCGAGTCGAAACCCATCGATAAAAGTGAAATCGGATGATTAATTAGAGTCGAGATAAAGCCGTGAGAGAGTCTCAATGGACTTTATGTTACAGGGTTTCGAAAATGCATTTCGTTCTATAAACGGTAACTTTAATTGAATTTCCTTCCCGTTTTTTGCAACAGAGGCTAAAACCATGTTAGCGACTGTGAAAAATGAAATGAGATATTGAATTAGAGTTGAAATAAAACTGTGAGAGAGAGAGCAAGACACCATAGGCCCATCAAAAGAGGCCTCAAAGCTATGCGAGGTAACAATGTTGGTGATTTGTTTTTGAAGCCCCTTCCAGAATGGGTGGAGCGACTCCCTCAATGGAGGAGGCCACACCCACAGACAGACTCACAGACAGACAGAATCACAGACGGAGAATATTATATGTGTCACAGACGGAGAATATTATATGTGTATATGTATATGTGTATATATATATATATATATATTTATTTTTATATATTTATTTATTTATATATATTTATTTATATATATATATTTATTTATTTATTTATATATATTTATATATATTTATTTATATATATGTATTTATATATATTTATTTATTTATATACAGTCACGTGAAAAAGTAAGTACACTGCATGTAAAGTTTTGACTTTTTCCACATATTTCAACATACAGCGATTTGATCTTCATTTCAACAATATTGATAGATAAAGGTGATACAATATAACAAATATCATGAAACATTTACATTTTGTAGTCCATTGTATAATTTAAATAAACATAAATGCAAATTTGGCCTGTGGAAAAAGTAAGTACACCCTTGCCTCTAATAGGTGGTATTGCCCCCTTTGGCAGAAACAACTTCAAGTAGGCGTTTCTAATAACTGTCTACCAGTCTCTGACATCGACTGGGAGAAATTTTTGCCCACTCCTCCATGCAGATTTCTTTCAACTCTGCGATGTTTGAGGGTTTTCTTGCATGCACAGCTCGTTTCAAATCCCCCCACAACATCTTGATGGGATTTAGATCCGGGCTTTTACTTGGCCATTCCAGAACCCTCCATTTCTTTCTTTTCAGCCATTCCTTGGTGGATTTACTGGTATGTTTAGGGTCATTGTCATGTTGCAAGGTCCACCTTCGGTTGAGCTTCAACTTTCCGACAGATGGCCTCACATTATCCTCAAGCACCCTCTGGTACAATGAAGAATTCATAGTGGATTCTATGATGGTGAGCTGCCCAGGCCCTGATGCAGCAAAGCTGCCCCAAACCATAATATTTCCACCACCATGCTTTACTGTTGGTATCAGGTTCTTGTGGTCAAATGCTGTCTTTGGTTTCTGCCAAACATGGCTTCTGGTACTGTGGCCAAATAGCTCTACCTTTGACTCATCTGTCCAGAGCACATTGTTCCAGAAGTGCTGGTCTTTGCCTAGGTGTTCATTGGCAAACTTTAGTCTTGCACTGATGTTCTTTCTGGACAGCAAAGGTTTCCTCCTGGCACACCTCCCATGAAGATCAAATTTGTGCAGCCTCTTTCTCATGGTAGACTCGTGCACTTTGACATCAACAGTGGCAAGAGCTACCTGTAGGTCCCGTGATGACATTCTGGGGTTCTTAGAGACTTCTTTCAGCATCTTGCGGTCTGCTCTCAGGCTGAACTTGCTGGGGTGGCCTGGCCTGAACAAGTTGGCAGTTGTTTGGAATCTTCTCCACTTGTAGATGATCTTCCGGACAGTCGAATGATTGATTTCAAATTGTTTGGAGATCTTTTTAAATCCCTTCCCAGACTCGTAGGCATCTATAACCTTCTTTCTGAAGGCCTCAGAGAGCTCTTTTGATCTATGCATGGTGACGCCGCACACTTCAACAACAAAGAGCAAACCAAACTAAATGTCTGAGGTTTAAATAAGACAGGTTCCTACAAGATCCTTTCTAATGATGTTCTTATCATTTGCACCTGAGCTGGTGCACCTGATTCTAATTTTAGGTATTTGAAGGAGTGATAAATGTAGGGGTGTACTTACTTTTTCCACATGCGAAATTTGCATTTATGTTTATTTAAATTACACAATGGACTACAAAATGTAAATGTTTCATGATATTTGTTATATTATATTGTGGCGGGCACAATGATCAATAATTCCGTGCACCAGTGGGTGGCGTGAGCGTCCGGGCATGGAACTGAGATACATGCCCCGCCTTTCGGCCGATCGGCCACGCCCGGGGGCAAGGCGTGGCCTCGGGACATATATGCGGGCTCGAAGGTCGAGCCCGCCCAGTGCTGATGTGCGAGCTTGTAATAAAGTGCTTTCGTTTGTACCACGCGTTGTGGCCTACCTTTTTGGCAAATGAGTTGTGTGTGCACAGCACCACACAGGTGACCCCGACTGGTTCAGCCGTCGCTGACCCCCGAACGCGCCATGGCTACCAACGCCGTCGCCGTCAAACTCCCGGAGTTCTGGGAAGCGCAAGCCGACATTTGGTTTGTGCAGGCCGAAGCTCAATTCCAACTCCGGGGCATCACGGCGGACGAGACCATGCACTACCACGTGGTCGCCGCCCTCGGGCCCGGCACTGCCGCCCGCGTCGTGTCCATCCTTCGGCGCCCACCGGGCGACCACAAGTACGCGGCACTCAAACGTCTCCTCGCCACGTTCGGGCTCACGGAGGTCGAACGCGCCGACCGCCTCCTGGACCTTCCCGCCCTCGGCGACACATGACCGTCTGTTCGGATGGATTTTATGCTGTCCCTTCTTGGAGACCAGCGCCCGGATTTCCTGTTCCAAGCACTTTTCCTCTGCCAGTTAACTGTACAGGTGCGCCTCGCGCTGGCCGGTTCAAAAATAACGGAACCCCGCGCCCTGGCCGGAGAGGCCGACAAATTTTTCGCGGCCTGCGACACGCGGTCGGTGTCCGGTGCTGCCGTAGTGGATCCCATTGCGGAGGCTACAGCGCCCCCTGCTTCCCTCGTGGCCGCTGCTACGCCCCACCCACTACCGCCGCCGCCACCACCACCGCCGCTGGCACGGCCGACGCGGCCACCACCGCCGCAAACCTGGTGCTACTATCATGCCAGGTTCGGCCGCAAGGCTAGAACGTGCCGCCCGCCGTGTTATTTTGACGAGTCGGGAAACGATCGGGCCGGCGCTCACTTGCAGCCATGAGCGTCGGCCATTCCGGCAGCCTCCTGTTCATCACGGACACCTTGTCCGGGCACCGTTTTCTGTGCGACATGGGAGCGCAGGTAAGCGTCCTCCCTGCCTCCGCATCCGACAAGCAAGCCGCGGGCCAGGCCCCGCTTTGCTTGCCGCCAACGGAACACCGATCCGCACATTCGGGAAGCGTTGCCTCTCTGCGGTTCGGAGGGCAGCGCTTCCAATGGTCGTTCGTCACCGCCAGCGTGCCAATGGCCCTGCTCGGTGCGGACTTCCTTTGTGCGCATGGGCTGTTGGTGGACGTTAAGCATCGACGTCTCGTCCAGGCCGAAACCTTCAGCTCACTCGCTTGTTCGCTGAGCGGCTCGTTGAGCAGCTCGCTGAGCGGCTCACCGAGCTGCTTGCCAAGTGGCTAGCTGAGTGGTTCCGTCCCGGCGAGGTTAGTCTGTATGCTTCCGGTAGCGGACGAGTTTACCCGCCTCCTCGCCAGTTTCTCGGCACTCACGCGGCCCACCTTTTCAGCGGTGGCCGTCAAACATGGGGTGGAGCACCATATCCCCACCGTCGGCCCACCGGTCTATGCCCGGGCGCGCCGCCTCGACCCCACGAAGCTCGCCGTGGCGAAAGCAGAGTTCGCCATGCTGGAGCGGCTGGGCATCGTACAGCGCTCCAACAGCGCATGGGCCTCTCCTCTGCACATTGTGCCCAAGCCTGGCGGCGGATGGCGGCCGTGCGGTGACTACCGCCGGCTCAACGATGCCACCACCCCCGACCGCTACCCGGTCCCGCATATTCAAGACTTTTCCGCCCGGTTGGCAAACACGACCGTTTTCTCCAAGGTGGACCTCATCCGGGGCTACCACCATGTCCCTGTACGACCGGACGATGTACCAAAGACGGCCGTCATTACCCCTTTCGGCCTCTTTGAGTTCCTGCGGATGCCTTTTGGGTTGAAAAATGCGGCCCAGGCGTTCCAGCGGCTCATGCACAGCGTCTTGCGTGACTTAACTTTCATCTTCGTCTACCTGGATGACATCCTAGTCACGAGCGCGTCCCGGGAGGAGCACCTGCTCCACCTCCGCACGCTCTTCGAATGCCTGGGCCAGCACGGCCTGATAATCAACCCCGCGAAGTGCCGTTTCGGCGTCACCGCCATTGACTTCTTGGGGACCGCATCACCAGGCACGGGGCCATCCCTTTGCCGGCCAAGGTGGAGGCGGTCGGGAGTTTTCCGCGCCCCGCACGATCAAGGGGCTCCAGGAATTCCTGGACATGGTGAATTTTTATCACCGCTTCGTGCCCCACGTCACCCAGCTCCTCCGCCCCCTGCACGAGGCCCTCCGGGGCAAGCCGGGCAAAGGTGACATCGCCTGGACAGAGCCGATGGCCGCGGCGTTTGCGGGCGCAAAGCTGGCCCTGGCCAACGCCACCATGCTGGCGCACCCGGCGCCCGATGCACCGATCGCCCTCACCACCGACGCGTCGGACTACGTGGTGGGCGCTGTGCACGAGCAGTGGGGGAGTGGTGCTTGGCAGCCGCTGGCGTTTTTTAGCCAGCAGCTTCACCCGCATGAACGCCGCTACAGCACCTTCGACCGCGAGCTGCTCGGTCTCCACCTGGCGGTCCGACACTTCCGCCATCTGCTCGAGGGCCGCCCGTTCACGGCTTTCGTCGATCACAAGCCCCTTTTGTTCACGATGGCCAAGGTCGCCGAGCCCTGGTCGGCCCGGCAGCAACGTCACCTCTCTGCCGTGTCCAAGTACACGATGGACATCCGTCACGTCGCGGGTAAAGACAACACGGTGGCGGATTGCTTTTCCCGGTCCGTCGCACACGCGGTCCACCTCGGGATCGACTATGCCCGGATGGCGGAGGACCAGACCGCCGACCCCGACCTCCAGGCCTTTCGGACCGCCGTCATGGGCCTCCGCATCACCGAGGTGCCGTTCGACGTCGCGGGCACGGCCCTGTTGTGCGACGTCTCCCTCGGCCGGCCTCGCCCCATCATGCCCGCTGGCTGGCAGCACCCGGTTTTCGACGCCATCCACGGCCTGTCCCACCCGGGCACGAAGGCCTCCCAGAAGCTCGTCGCGGCGAAGTTCGTCTGGCATGGCCTCAGGAAGAACGTCCGCGACTGGGCCAGGACGTGCCTCGCGTGCCAGCGTGCAAAGGTCCACCGCCACACCCAGGCCCCGTTGGCCCCGTTTACGGTGCCCGAGCGTCGGTTCGACCACGTCCACATCGACTTGGTGGGACCTCTGCCCCCCTCGCGGGGGTTCACCCACCTCCTCACCATGGTGGACCGCACCACCTGGTGGCCGGAGGCCATGCCATTGGTGGCGACGGCTGCGGCTGACGTCGCGCAAGCCTTCATCGCCACGTGGGTTGCCCGGTTTGGTGCCCCCTCGGACATCTCGTCCGACGGCGGCCCCCAGTTCACCTCGGAGCTCTGGGGAGCGGTGGCGCAAGGGCTCGGCGTCAAACTGCACCGCACCACGGCCTACCACCCCCAGGCCAACGGACTGTGCGAGCGCTTTCATCGCTCAATGAAGGCTGCGCTCCGGGCCAGCCTCCGCGTTGGCAGCTGGGCCGACAGGCTCCCCTGGGTCCTGCTGGGCCTCAGGACGGCGCCCAAGGACGACCTGCGCGCGTCCTCGGCAGAGCTGGTCTTCGGACAACCGCTGCCGTTGCCGGGCGAATTTATCCCCGACTCCACGTCTCCTTGGTCCGCGGCACAACAGCGCTCCACCCTGCAGGAGACCGCCAGGAGGTTCGCCCCGGTGCCGACGGCACACCACAGTTGCCCGTCCTCCCACGTCGCCCCGGAGCTTCGCACGGCGGAGTACGTTTTCGTCCGGCACGACGCCCACCGGGCACCGCTGCGGCCCCCGTACGACGGGCCCCTCCGCGTGCTGGAGACCGGGGACAAACATTTCACCGTGGACATCGGCGGTGCTCCGGATCATATCTCCATGGACCGCCTCAAGCCGGCCCACCTCGATCTGGACCACCCATCTTGACCCTCGATATTGACACAGATCTCGCGAGATCACGGCGAGGTCACGTCTTTTCGAAGCTGCTCCATGCGCTCACGCTCTCGAAGCTAAGTGATCTATCACAATCGTGTTTTTGTCGAGACTGTATCTATCTTTCGGTGTGTGTACCTATAGCGTATCTTTTGGAAAATTTTCGGTGCTAATTTTTCGTACATGTATACACAATCGTCGGTTAATGGTATCGAGTATTCTGCGGCCTAGTACTCGTAGGCTTAGACTACCGTACCGTCTCCGACCTTGTGGTTTCGTTTTTCTCTCAGCGATTCGTCGAATGCACTGAAATTATTTTTCGTTCTCTGTTTCGTACCAGTCGTTCACCCCGTACCTCCTTGTTTAATATCTGTACTCACAAAAAAAAAAAAAACCCCAAAATTTTTTTTCCTTCCCAGGTCTTATTCGTTTATTTGTTGTTCTTTTTGTTCGTTCGTTCTTCGTTCGCGATCACGCGGTTAGAAATGTATAATCTCTCCCCTGAACAACTATTTTCTCTCATATATTATAACACCCTTTTCTTCTTTTCCTACAAAAGGATGCTTTCGTCTTGCTCACCAAATCTATTCATTCCAAAAAATATATATAATACCATCTCTTACAGTTCCTCCTTTCTACATTCCCTAAACTATCCAGAACTCCACCCCTCCTCCAGTGTCCTCAAACGTATTTTTGACTCGAAGGTCTCAAACTCATTTTGCAAAAAATGTTCGTTTCCCATGAATCGTACACTTTTCAAAATCCAATCTCACCCCTCCCCTCCAAATCCTCCCCATCACCCATCCCTTTCAAATCTCCCCTCTTGCCCCTTCCCTCCCCTCCCTCCTAAACTCCCCCCACACCCCTCCCCTCCGAGACTCTCCCTCGCTCCTCCCCTCCTAGACTCCCCTCTCACCCCTCCTCCTCAAAGCATCCTCCCTGCTTCTTCCCCCTTCCAACTTTCACCTTCATCTCCCCAAACCTTCTGCCTCGCTCTTCCCCCTCCTCAAATAACACCTCACTGTGCCTCACCCAATCTCCATCAAACCTTTTGTCTGCCCCATTCTTCCCTTTCTCCAAGCTATTCTGAAATCTCTGAAATCTCTGACACACCTTCAACAGCTCTCCCTACCTCTTCCTTCTCTTCCACATCTTACCCTACCCCTCCCCCCCCCTGTTCTGGACCCGATGCTCCCCCTTCCTCTTCATTAACGGTATGGACCTCAAACATCCGGGGCCTTCGCTCAAACTTGACTGACCTCTCCATACAGGTTGCTTCTGACAAACCAGATGTGATCTGCTTAACAGAAACTTTCCTCCTTCATGATGTCTCTGATGCTTTGGTATCTCTCCCAGGTTACTCCCTCCTCCGGTATGATAGACCTGAGCCTCGTCCTGGAGGTGGGGTTGCTATCTTTATAAAAAAAACTCTCTTCCTCACTCGCCCTCCACTGCCCTCTCTCCACCTCACCCCCAGGAATACCTTTGGCTACGGCTTCCCCTTCGCTCCCACCTTTTGTTCATATGTGTGTTGTACCGTCCACCAAACAGCGATGACTCCATCTACATCTCACTGTCTGATAATATGGACCAACTTCTATCTACCCATCCCAACTCTCTCTTCCTCATATGTGGTGATTTCAATTGTCACCATGCCAGTTGGCTGGGTGTGGGTACCTCTCTCACCAGCCATGGCTCTTCAGCAAAGGACTTCTGCGACTCACTGGGACTGACACAATCTGTCAATTTCCCGACCCGGATCTCAGTCAACGGAGCATCTTCTCTTCTGGATTTGGTTATGACAAACTTCCCTGAAAATGTCTGCTGCTCTTCTTCTGCTCCAATCGGCTCATCTGATCATGTGCTTGTCAAAGTGGACATCTCTCTGACCATTCTCAGAGAGCCTCCTCAGCGTCGACGAGTCTGGCATTTCACTCAGGCCAACTGGCACGGTCTTCAAGCAGCCATCAATCATCTGGACTGGTCTCCCATCTCTACCGCCTCTGACATCAACTCATCCTGGGAATTCTTTCAAAGTAAATTGCTCTCTCTCATGCACAGATTTATACCATCTCGTCTTCAGTTGTCATACCCTTCCTCCCGTCCATGGTACACGGAATCTTGTGGTGAGGCTGTTGCCCTGAAACAACTTGCTTTCGTCTCCTGGAAAGCAAATCCAACGGAAGGAAATCTCATTTCCTTTCACAAAGCCCGAAACAAGTGTGTGTCCACCCTCAGGAGAGCCAGGAAACAATATCTCACCATTCTCAAGACCGAACTCTCTTATCTGTCCCCCTCTTCCAAATCCTGGTGGCGTCTGGTCAAATCTGTTTCTGGTGTTTGTTCCCCCTCCATCCCCTCCCTCACCTCAAACGGCTTAACGGCTGACTCCGCACGTGAAAAAGCTGAATGCCTCAACTCTGTGTTTGCCTCTAAATCTTGTGTCCCAAACCCATCCCTCTCTGTACCCACCGTACCCAGTCGTACCCAGCGGCTCCTGGACTCTGTGTCCTTTCCTCCTGACAAGGTGGAAAAGTTTCTGTCAACCCTCGACTCTGATTCTGCAACTGGTCCTGACGGCATCAGCCCACGGGTCCTAAAATCATGTTCTTCTGCTCTTTCACTCCCTCTTTCTGTTCTCTTCACCCTCTCTTTTGCTCAAGGTCATCTGCCATCTGCTTGGAAATCAGCCAACATCACCGGTTTGCACAAAAAAGGTGCAAAAACAGATCCCAGCAACTACAGACCAATCAGCCTTCTCCCAATTATCAACAAAGTCATGGAATCCATCATTGCTTCAGATATTAAATCTTTCCTCTTCTCCAATGGCTTGATCTCTGATCATCAATTTGGTTTCAGACCTGGTCACTCTACTCTGGACATGCTGCTTCTGCTTTCTCAACAATGGATGGAGGTCCTCAACGCCAAACAGGAAATTAGAGCTGTCTCCCTTGACATTTCACGTGCCTTCGATACGGTCTGGCACCCTGCTCTGCTCACCAAACTCTCCTCCTTTGGTATCCATGAAAATCTCCACGCATGGCTGGCGGACTTCCTCTCTGGTCGTAGTCAACGTGTGGCCCTGAATGGGTTTCTCTCATCTCCTCTTCCTGTTCAGGCTGGAGTTCCCCAAGGTAGTGTTCTGGGCCCTGTGCTTTTTCTGGTCTTCATCAAGGATCTCTCTGACTCTCTTGAAAATCCTCTCTATCTCTTTGCTGACGACTCTACTCTCTGTCGCTCCATTCCTCATCCCTCAGATCGGCAGTCTGCAGCCTCCTCACTCTCTGCAGACCTGGACAAAATCACAGACTGGTCAAACAAGTGGAACATGTCTTTCAATCCTGACAAATCTCACACTCTTACAATGTCTCTCCGAAAGGACCGACTGGACAACCCTGCCATCTACTTTCTCAACAATCCTCTCCAAGAAGTTCTGTCGCTCAAGCTTTTGGGTCTCACTATCTGCCATGATCTTTCTTGGGAAAACCACATTTCCAAGCTGGCCTCCAAAGCAAGTCGCCGACTGGGCATCCTCCATCCTGCGAAGTCCTTCCTTGGCACACCTGAGCTCCTCACCACATACAAGGCTTTCATCCGCAGCTCAATGGAATACTGTTCCCCCCTCTGGGCTGGTGCTCCTGCCTCACACCTTGCTCGGGTTCACGCTGTTGAGGCCAAAGCTTTCAGAATCATTGGAATCTCCTGCAATGTAGTCAACACCGAGGGCCTTTCACTCACTCACCGCAGGCAGGTTGGTGGTCTTTCTGTCTTCCACCGACTCCTCTCCGGCCTTGCTCCCCCAGCTCTCTCTGTGCTCTGTCCCCCCAATATTCCTTCAGGTCGCACAAGATCTGCCTGCAACCCTCTTATGGTTAAACTGCCAAAGTCTAGGCTCTCTGCTCACCTTCACTCTTTCATTCCCCTTTTCTCCCGCCTCTGGAACAAACTCCCCCACTCCCTTCAATCCCAATCCTCCCTCCAGGTCTTTAAAACAGCTGTTCACCACCATCTCTTATCTTCCCCCATCGAAAACCTTGATCTTTTCTACCCCCGGTAATTCACCCCAGAGTCCTTGCAGTGTTCATATGTTTTATTCCTCTCCCACCTCCCCCCAAATCCTCCCGATGTCCCTGCTCTCAAATGTTGTGTTTGTGTCCTTCCCCCTCTTCCCCCTCTCTTTTGTGTCCTTCCCTCTCTCTCCCCATCTTGTCTGCCGCTCCCCTTGTTTTTTGTGTTTTGTGTGTCGGTTTGTCTTTTTGTGTGATTAATGTTAGCTCTTTCACGAGCCTCGATCTTGTATACAAAAAAAAAAAAAAAAAAAAAAAAACCTCCCCGCAAGCAGCTCTGCCTCCGCGTCGAGGCCGCCTCCCGGCGGTCAGGCCCCCGGCACCCCCCAGCCCCGCTGCCCCCCAGCCCTGCACGCATCGCCAGAGGGCGTTTCGGCCGGGTCATCCGGCTTCCCCGCAAACTCACCCTTCAGGTGCACGGGAATTTTGGGGGGGCGCGTGTGGCGGGCACAATGATCAATAATTCCGCGCACAGTGGGTGGCGCGAGCGTCTGGGCGTGGAACTGAGATACGTGCCCTGCCTTTCGGCCGATCGGCCACGCCCGGGGGCAAGGCGTGACCTCGGGACATAAATGCGGGCTCGAAGTTTGAGCCCGCCTCGTGCTGATGTGCGAGCTTGTAATAAAGTGCTTTCGTTTGTACCACGCGTTGTGGCCTACCTTTTTGGCAAACGAGTTGTGTGTGCACAGCACCACAATATCACCTTTATCTATCAATATTGTTGAAATGAAGATCAAATAGCTGTATGTTGAAATATGTTGAAAAAGTAAAAATTTTACATGGGGTGTACTTACTTTTTCACGTGACTATATGTCATGACATGACTTTCATGTCAACTTTCCTACGCATATCCGTGGTCACATTTTGGACCTTGTCTGCTCCACTGGATTAATTTTGCACCATCTCTCTGGCTCCGACCTCACCCTCTCTGACCACTTAGCCATCACAATGACCATCAACATCCCCACCCCAACACCAAGACATTGTCGCACTATCAACTTCCGTAAGCTAAACGCTCTTTCACCTACCTCATTCTCATCCACCCTCTCTGAAAAAATGTCCACTTCTCCCTTCATTGACCTCCACACCCCTTCCGACCTCACTGACGACTACAACCACACTCTCTCCTCCTGCCTTGACCAGATTGCGCCTGTAAAAACCAAAACAGTTTCTTTCACCCATTCTGCTCCCTGGTTTACCCCTGAACTCCGCCTGATGAAAACCCGTGCCCGCCAACTTGAAAGACTCCGCAATAAAACAGGTCTCACAGTTCACTCCCAAGCCTACAAGGACCACCTACAACACTACAAAGATGCCCTCTCCCACGCCCGCTCCGCCTACTACTCTCAAATTATCCACTCTGGCTCCGGAAACCCAAAAGCACTCTTCTCGACAATAAACAAACTCCTCCGCCCCCTGGACACCACCACCCAGTCATTCACAGTAGACAACTGCATCTCCTTCCTTTCTTTCTTCCAACGCAAAATTGACAACATCTACAACAGCTTGACCACCGCCGCACCCGCTCCCCCTCCAACCACCTGCCCCCCCTTATCCTGCCTTCCCCTGTCTCAATTCTCCCCGGTCTCCCCTACTGACCTCTCTGAACTCATAGGAATGAAAACTGCACCTGCACTCTTGACCCCATCCCCTCCAGCTTTGTCAAGGCCTCCCTCCCTGCTCTCTCTCCACTTATCATTGCAACAATAAACTCCTCCCTGTCTACAGGCATCGTCCCACCATCCCTCAAAATTGCTGCTGTTACCCCCATTCTAAAAAAACCTGGTCTAAACCCTGACACCCTAAACAACTTCAGACCCATCTCCAACCTACCCTTTCTGTCGAAAGTTTTGGAACGCGCTGTAGCCACTCAACTCAAACATCACCTCTCTGCCAATAACCTGTATGAAACATTCCAATCCGGATTCCGCTCCAACCACAGTACTGAAACTGCTCTCCTCAAAATCACCAACGACCTTCTCCTCTCCTCTGACGCTGGCAACCTCAACATTCTCGTCCTCCTCGACCTCAGCGCTGCCTTTGACACCATCGATCACACCATCCTCCTCACCCGACTTGAATCCACCTTTAACGTTACCGGCACTGCCCTCTCTTGGATTAAATCATACCTCTCTGACAGACGCCAGTTCATCTCCATCAATAACTGCAAATCCCCCACTGCTCCCCTCCCCCAAGGTTCAGTTCTTGGCCCTCTCCTCTTCATCCTTTACCTGTCCCCCCTCGGTCACTTAATCCGCAGTCATGGTCTCCAATTCCACTGCTTCGCCGATGACATCCAGCTTTTCATCTCCACCAAGTCCGTCTCCACCGACACCCACTCTATCCTGACAAACTGCATCTCTGAAATAAAATCCTGGCTTCAAATCAACTTCCTCAAACTTAACTGTGATAAATCTGAAATAATCATCATTGGCCCAAAAACGCTCACAAAATCCACCCATAACTTTGCCCTCAACATCGACGGTATCCCAGTATCCACCTCCCCTCTCATCTGGAATCTTGGCGTCATCTTTGACCAAACCCTCTCCTTCGACAAATACACTAAACAGATCACAAAGACAGCCTTCTTTCACCTGAAAAACATCGCCCGTCTCCGCTCATCCCTCTCCTCCACGGCTGCAGAAACCCTCATCCACGCCTTCATCACCTCCCGTCTGGACTACTGCAATAGCCTCCTCTATGGTTCACCCTCAACAATCACCAATAAACTCCAATACATTCAGAACTCCGCTGCCCATCTACTCACCCATTCCCGGACCCGAATTCAGATCCTGGGGGGACAGGGCCTTCTCCATCGCTGCTCCCACCCTCTGGAACTCACTACCTCACACCATCAGAGACTCCTCCTCACTCACCACATTCAAAACATCACTCAAGACCCACCTGTTCAGCACTGCATTCAACATTCAACCCACAGCATTTAACCCCTGACTATCCCTTCTCCTTCTCCCTCCTTTTGCTTTAAATATTTCCCTATTGATTCTTGTCTTTTTGCACTTGTTGTTTTCATGTTTTGTTATGCATTATGTTTTGCACTCTGTCAAAGCACCTTTGGGCTTCATGAAAAGCGCTGTACAAAATAAATGAATTATTATTATTATATATATATATATATACTATGTCATAACACTTTTATTATTGCCTTTTGGTGAATTTTTAAACCTTTTAAAACGTTGCTTTTCCTCTTTTTCACTGACGCAGACCATTTTATTGATTTTATATATATATATATATATATATATATATATATATATATATATATATATATATATATATATATATATATATATATATATATATATATATATATATATATGTATGTATGTATGTATGTATGTATGTATATATATATATTTGTATATATGTATTCTATCTTTATCTGATTGCAAGCGATTGGTGTGCTATGATCCATATTTGGAGCATTTTGGTCTTCATCCAGTTACATAATTGCTATGCTAATGCAGCATTTATGTCATTATTAGAATGATGCTGTTGCTTTTGTTGCCATTGACTCATTCCATTCCAAGCTTCTGACAATCTATGCTTGTGAGAGTCATGCATATGGTTAGTGCTGGCAAATGACTCACATTAAATAATTTACAAAAATCATTTGAAATGGTCACATGCGGAAGAGAAAAAAAATAGTCACTTGAGCTTTGAGGGCACTCATGCTGAAGCAAACAGCTCTTCATGTTTCCTGCTGCAGGAGATCTTTAAGCAGACATATCATTGCATGGTTTCTGCTCGCTGCCATCTCAAAGTGCATGTCTTTTGGCTGCAGTGATCCATTGTTGCTTAAAGCTTGCGCTGCTGACGTAGGCAGATACTTGGACTGTTTGAGATATGATTTCATTTGATGCTACAAGGTTCGTATTCGTCCCACATCCAAATGCCGCTTTAATCAGCACCTCCGATGGAAAGATTACTATTGTAAGGAGATATAGCAGAGCAGAAAAGGAAATTACCAAATAGAGACATGCCAATGAGATTAGTACTCGTATTTGATATGATGTCATCGCAGCTATTATTCTGAATACTAAATAATTAAAGCCCAGCCGAGATCCAACCAGCAGAGCAAAGCTATAATTGAATCACGTTCGAATGTACATTCGCTAAATAAATATATCAATAAGAAGCCTTTATTAATCTATTTATTTATTTTGTATGCAAGATCGAGGCTCGTGTAAGAGCTGACATCAATCACAAAAACAAAACAAAAAAACGGACACACAAAACATACAATAGAGTGAGTGGGAGACCAGACGGAGAGAGAGAGGGAGGCACACAAGTACAACAGCAGAGAACAGGGACAACGGAAGATCTGTGGGAGTGAGAGGGCTTTGGGGGAGGAGGCATGGGGAGGCAGGGGGAGGGGGGAGGGTGGGAAAGCCTTTAAAAGTCAAATGAATCGTTCTTGAATTTATGAGGTTTCACTGCTTAATATGTCAAAAGTCTTCCTCTTGCACATTCGCCAATTATAAAATAAGTCGGTTTGGCAGTGACAGACCGGATGGAAAATACCAAGACAAATGAATTTCTATGTAAATTGCCTTGTGCCATTGAACCCTAACTTGCCATTCAAATATGTCCCTCATGTGTGGCACACGTCTGTCCAAGCAGACAGATGCTGGAAGGAATTGCACACCAATGTGGAGGGGGTAGCGGGGGCGGCCATCATTCCACCGGCATGTTTTACCTTAATGTTGAAAACGTTGATGTTATTCCATCGTTTTGGATTGTTGGACAGATGTCCTAAGCACAAAATTTCGTCCATAGTTTTGGATTGTTCGACAGATGCCCGCAAAATTGCGTCCACTTTGAGTCTGCGGGAGGTCGGAGGTACGACCAATGCTGGCCAAGTCACACCAAAGACTATATAACAATGGTGTACGTGCTGTTTCCTTTCTTGACGTTCAGCATTTTAAAAGAAGAAGAAAACAGGATAGATCATGGACAAACAACAATAAGTTGGTATCATAATAGCGCAAGCTTTGATGGGCGGCTGAATGGTGCCCTCCTCCTGCGTCGACGTTCCTAGTTGTAAGGGAACTCATATTATTATTTTATTATATTTTGTCGAGAAAAAATGCTGCAAATGAAATCTGAAACAGTTACTAACATATTCGACATGTACTTTTCTTGTTTTCATGATCGAGACTCGTGGTAGAGCTAGTGCAGAATGGAAAGGGGAAAAACAGCAACAGCAGAGTAGAAATGAGAGTGAGATCATGGGAAGAGGGAGAAGGACACATGGGGATGAACAAAGCTTCACACAAGCTGCATGGAACACAGCAAGAAGAGGAAGGGGAAGGGGAGGGTTGGGATGAAACAGAAAAATAACAAACATTCCGACAACTTACAAACAAAGAGAGTTGAGGGAAGGCTTGGGAGGGGTGGAATCGCAATAACCTGGAAAAGAGAGTGCTTGTGAATGGGGGTCATTGGGATAGAAGAGATCATGGGTATGGATGGGGGATGACCTGAAGTAGTGGTGAACAGTTGTCTTGAAGCCCTGGAGGGAAGAATGGAACTCAACAGACTGGGAATGTTGACTGCAACTACTGGTCATAATGTTGTTTTGTTGTTTCTGTCTGGCATAAAGTTTGCCTTTTTTGTCGGACCAGAACATATTGCTTATGCCAGCTTGCATATCACAAACAGAACTTGAACTGCACTCAGAGCGCATACCTCTGCCAGGCTGAACAGTTTACGTTTTCCATCCACTGATAGGCCGGATCTGGATCCTAACCTGAACCTAAATTTCATCAGCTTATTCTTGTTACCTATCCCATTTATCCACCAAGTTTTGTCATGACTCATATACAACTTTTTCGCAATTTGAGTACTTTGCAAAAAATTTCGCAATTTGAGTACTACAATTTGACTCATCTTCAACTTTTTGAGATATGATATTTATCGTTTTTGTCCCCATCTCTCAATCATGAAGAATCACTTACAAAATCAAAGGTTTTGGAACGCGCTGTAGCCACTCAACTCAAACATCACCTCTCTGCCAATAACCTGTATGAAACATTCCAATCCGGATTCCACTCCAACCACAGTACTGAAACTGCTCTCCTCAAAATCACCAATGACCTTCTCCTCTCCTCTGACGCTGGCAACCTCAACATTCTCATCCTCCTCGACCTCAGCGCCGCCTTTGACACCATCGATCACACCATCCTCCTCACCCGACTTGAAACCACCTTTAACATTACCGGCACTGCCCTCTCTTGGATTAAATCATACCTCTCTGACAGACGTCAGTTCATCTCCATCAATAACCGCAAATCCCCCACTGCTCCCCTCCCCCAAGGTGTCCCCCAAGGTTCAGTTCTTGGCCCCCTCCTCTTCATCCTTTACCTGTCCCCCCTCGGTCACTTAATCCGCCGTCATGGTCTCCAATTCCACTGCTTCGCCGATGACATCCAGCTTTTCATCTCCACCAAGTCCATCTCCACCGCCACCCACTCTATCCTGACAAACTGCATCACTGAAATAAAATCCTGGCTTCAAATCAACTTCCTCAAACTTAACTGTGATAAATCTGAAATAATCATCATTGGCCCAAAAACGCTCACCAAGTCCACCCATAACTTTGCCCTCAACATCGATGGTTTCCCAGTATCCACCTCCCCTCACATCCGGAATCTTGGCATCATCTTTGACCAAACCCTCTCCTTCGATAAATACACTAAACAGATCACAAAGACAGCCTTCTTTCACCTGAAAAACATCGCCCGTCTCCGTCCATCCCTCTCCTCCGTGGCTGCAGAAACCCTCATCCACGCCTTCATCACTTCCCATCTGGACTACTGCAATAGCCTCCTTTATGGTTCACCCTCAACAATCACCAATAAACTCCAATACATTCAGAACTCCGCTGCCCGTCTACTCACCCATTCCCGGACCCGTGACCACATCACCCCCGTCCTTTACAAGCTTCACTGGCTCCCCATCTCCCAGAGAATCCAGTACAAAATCCTCCTCTTGACCTACAAAGCCCTCCATAACCTGGCCCCATCCTACCTGGCTGACCTCCTCTCCAGACACACTCCCACCCGCAACCTCCGCTCTGCTGGTACCAACCTCCTGACCCCCCCCCCCCATCCGGACCAAATTTAGATCCTGGGGGGACAGGGCCTTCTCCATCGCTGCTCCCACCCTCTGGAACTCGCTACCTCACACCATCAGAGACTCCTCCTCACTCACCACATTCAAAACATCACTCAAGACCCACCTGTTCAACACTGCATTCAACATTTAACCCACAGCATCTAACCCCTGACTATCTCCTCTCCTTCTCCCTCCTTTGTGCTTTGAATATTTCCCTATTGAATCTTCTTTTTTGCAATTGTTTTTATGTTTTGCTATGCATTATGTTTTGCACTCTGTCAAAGCGTCTTTGGTCTTCCTGAAAAGCGCTATATAAAATAAATGCATTATTATTATTATTATTATTATTATAAAATTATCGGATCCGTATCCAGATCTACACCAAAATCGAATCGATTACTCATAGTCACACACTCAACTTGTCCATCAAGTTTCGTCCGAATCTGTCCACAGCTTTTGAGATATTGTGCTAAGTATCATTTTTGGCGATATATCTCTCAATAGTGAAGATCAATCACTTAAAATATTCTCAGATCCGAATCCAGATTTTCACCCAAATCTAATGATTTCATCCTTTTCCCATACCCAACCTCTCCAACAAATTTCATCCAAATCCATCGGCAACTCCTTGAAATATCCCTGAAAACACAACCTCAGTCCAACTTCGGTGGCAGAGGTAACAATATTTGACCCCACCCCGATATATTCCTTTTTTATTTATTTTCCTTTTCTCGCTCTCATTTGTACCTTCTATACCCTGTCCCCCCCCCCCCCCCAATGTTTTCTACACACTCCCATTAATTTTCTCAACCCCACCCCCATCACACAAGTACACTGGTATGGAATATGTAGACGCTCCCTTGTTTAATTGCCACAGTCTACAAACAGCCAATTATCTTTCCTGGACTCATTTGCAGATTCGCAGGAAGAAACTCTCCCAGTTTAAATATAACTCGCAACAATAAACCGCTGGGCTTTGTAAGGGAAGAAAACGCTGCAATTCTTAATTACGTCCTTGCCAATGACGTTTATACCTTTGCCATTTTTGCAAGCGAGAGAATCACATATTAATTGCAGTGACACACACACACACACACACACACACACACACACACACACACACACACACACACACACACACACACACACACACACACACACACACACACACCCCTACATTGTGAGAGCTAAAAATAGTGCCTTTGTCCACGTCGCACTGTCGGTTGTATAAGCTATATAAACCTGGAAGGACTCTTACAAAATGGACAAGTAAACCCAATGTGCTCCTTCTCTGTCTCTTTCTGTATTTTTAAAAGTACTTTGACTCGCTTTATTCAACCAAGCAGCATTGAAAAAATAAATAAATAAAGGAAATACCACTCTCCGACTGAACCTGGTGCAAAGAACATCCGCTCTGGATGCTGGAAAGCTGGAAACGTGGTGTGTGTGCCAATGAGTTCAACTTCAATATTGCAATAAACACAGGAGGGGTTCTTCGATGTTGGGCATTGTTATCAACAAAATGCGTGCTTGGTCATCAAAAAAATTGTGTCGAGGGAAGTGTGTGTGTGTGTGTGTGTGTGTGTGTGTGTGTGTGTGTGTGTGTGTGTGTGTGTGTGTGTGTGTGTGTGTGTGTGTGTGTGTGTGTGTGTGTGTGTGTGTGTGTGTGTGTGTGTGTGTGTGTGTGTGTGTGTGTGTGTGTGTGTGTGTGTGTGTGTGTGTGTGTGTGTCAATATGCCATCCAATCACCTTCCCGCTAATTCGTATATATCTAATCAATTATGGACGAGGTCTCTTGTGAGCATCAATAAATGTTCTATAAAGATAACAACAAATATATTTTGGTCCTCATTTATATTTAATCATACCTGTCCTTAAATATAGTACTCATTTATTTTTCAGTAAATGCATTGTTTATTTTAAGTAAATGCATTGTTTATTTTAAGTAAATGCATTGTTTATTTTAAGTAAATGCATTGTTTCTTTTTAGGCAAATGCAGTTTATTTTTCAGTAAATGCATTGTTTATTTTTCAGTAAATGCATTGTTTACTTTTTCGGTAAATGCATTCTTTTTTCCAGTAAATGCATTGTTATTTTTTAGGTAAATGCATTCTTTATTTTTTTGGTAAATGCGTTGTATACTTTTTCGGGAAATGCATTGTTTATTTTTTAGGTAAATTCATTGTTTATTTTTCTCATTGCACTCTGCTGTGAAAGAGGATCAACGATACTGTATATATTTGATTATATGCCTTTCAGGTAGTTATACACAATATTCATGATGTACATATCAAGATCTGTGAAGTATTTTATGTAAAACATTTTGCAAAGCAAAATAGACAATACAAGTGGAACTTATTCGCTTGCAGCAACAACTGAGTATTGCACCGTGATAATATATTTTCTTCACACCTCTCCAGGACCGTAGAATTTTCCACACACATGCTATTTGGTATAATTTATACCACACAATCTACCACAGCTAATTAATACCTTGTCTCCACTTGCAAGTTTGGATCTTCTGCAATTGCTTGATGCAGGCCCGAGCCAGCCGTGTCTCATCCATGCTTGTGGGCTGATGCTATTATGTTATTCAAGTATGCTACATTGTAATTATAACCACACATGAGCAGCACTGATTCTCATTTGAGCACTAAGTAATGGTGCCTCATTGATGTCTTTGCAATCTTTTTTGTATTATTTTAGATTAATTTTTCTGCAAGAGTGAGGCTCATGGAAGAGCAGTCCATCAGATTGACAGTGGGGTAGCGGGACATCAATAGGGCCAGCAAGGGGATAACAAACAGGAAAAGAAGATGAGAGGGAGAGGGAGAAAGAGGGTGAGATATAGAAAGAGGGCAATATATGTGTATATATATATATATAGTGTTATGAATTTTGGGTTAGGGGGATATAACGATTCTGGTAGATCTGTGTAGGTATCATGCTCCGGTTGTCGTGATAGGGAACCCCACATGTAATTTCTGTTTAGGCGGTTTGTTCGGATTAAGTGTATATTTGTGGTTATACAAGGATGGCTTGTTGATAAGTAGAATAGGGATTGTGCTAATTCCCCTGTGTGTCAGACCTAGTGATCATTCCTTTGTCCCATATGGCAATGCACCATAGACATTAGTTAGGCCCATTAGTTACACCACACAAACACTTCTTAAATCCCCCTCCACCACAATAACAATAAAACTTACCAGAAGAAGTCAGGAAGCGGCCGCACATTATGCCAGCATGGCGAAGAAACCGAGTAAGCCAGGCAATAGACACCACCAATGGGGAGTTCGAGGCAGGGCGAATAAGAAGCAGGCCACCGATTGGCAGAGTAAGGAAGAGCTCGTGATTGGTCAAGGGAGAGGCAAGAAGCTTCCCTGGGATTGGTGGAAGGATGGGAGCAAGAAGCGAGAGACTGATTGGCCACCGACCAATGGCATGAGAAAAAGAGCACGAAGCGCTCGGCCATTGGGGAGGGACGGACGCGATAAGACCATTTGAGAGGTCGAGAAGCGATGCACTGATTGAGAGAGAAGGAGAGCTGACGTCACGAGATGGCCGACACCACGAAACGCGAGCCAAAATTTTCTTCTTCTGATTCTGGATCCCATAGCGAACGGTCGCATTTTGGCTCTGTCAGATCGACGTCCCCTTATTCTTCTCGTTTCTGGATTCCTTTGTGCCCGGGCGTCCTTCCCCTCGCCGTAGACGCTTTTCTTTGGTTCTCCTGCTGCCCTCACGCCTTCCTTCACCCTCGACTCTCTCTCCCTTTGGATCCGAACTTTGGATGCAACGCACTGTGACCGTGCCGAATCTGGGAGGACATTGCACGGCTGTGGAGGTGGGTTGCACGCCCGCTCGCTTGGTGCGAGAGGACTTATCGAGGCCTGGTGAATGATGAACGGGGGCGTGTCGGGGACTCGTTCCCGCCAACCAGAGCCGCGTCGGGTGACTGCGCTCGGAGCCTGACGATCCCTGGACGACTGCAGATGAGAACACTCCAGCTAGCAGAGCTAAGCCAGCACAAACACACACCCGATGCATTTCCTTTCATATATATTCCCTCGTCCGTGTGCAAGTCTGGTGTGTTGGATCCCAACTTAGGTTGTTTTTTTTTTGGCGCGTCCCATTGTTTCGGGTTCCGTTTAATAAATATTACTTTTGTACATAAATTCCGTCCTCAGTTTGGGTTATTTTCCACAGGGTTAAAGACTGCTCAGGGACTAACAGGTAAAAGCTGCTGGCCTCTTCTTCTTCTCTTTCTTCCTCCCGCGCATATATAGTGAAGTCCGCATTTGATCATCGCCTCAAATTAACGCTCGAATTGCCATTCGTGATTTCCTGGTCGTAACCGAAGGGAATCACACGACAATATATTGTTACGGTTTTCCACCGCCCTTCCTACCCTTACCAAGGGGAGATTAAGCGCCTTGTTCTTTCTGGGCCGGCGTAACCGAGACTTGAAACGCCCCTTCCGGGCAAACACAAGGTAGGGTTTCTGGACCAAGTCTCGCACGTACCTAAATACCTGCGCCACCATGGAAGCGGGGAAGCAAGCCTCGCACGAGCCACGTGTAATTTGAGCACACCGAGCGGATTGCGTACCACGTGGCCCGTGCAGTTTTCTCGTATTGGAACCCGATTTGAGTGGTTCTATTCGTACCACGCTTAGTCAATGATGGAAGGGACGAGACGAGACGGTCGAATAAAGGAATAACAGGATTTAATTACTATTATTTACACAATGTACAATTCGGTAGAAAGCAGACTCAGAGCAGTACTTAGTCAGTCTTATATAAAGCCCAGACACGGGCCCGATCACACTCACAAAGGGGAATTGCAGGCAGGATGATGTTCACGCGCTGCCTTGGTCGTCCAGGATCGGCGGCCCGGCATGCTCTCCACGGTCCCAGCACGTCCCGCGAAGATGGCAAGCAGGTGGTGGAAAGGATCCTTGTAGCGCGTCTCGAACAAAGGGGCAGATGAGGCAGGAAGGTGGGAGGGAATGTACGCGTCTCTCAGCGCTTTCCACAGCGCGTTGAGTCACCGGCGTGCTAACACTCGCATAACCCAATGCAATAGAGGCTCAAGCTCAACCGTGCGTCGCTTTAATACGAGCGCTTATACTTGGTTCATGCGAGTCTTTCTCCGAACTCGTAACTCTCATCAATACGCGCCTCTCCAATAGCTCAATGCACAAGCTCACCTCTCCCCGATCTCCACGAACTCAACGAACTGCTCGACTTCAACTCTCAAGCTCATCACCCAGCTCATAACTCACCGAACTGCACTAACTGCTCGCACTGCTCGAACTCCACTGCCTGACTTCTACTCAACTGCTGTGGGGGCTTCGCGCAATGGGTTATAAGGCGAACCCCCTTAGCCCTCTCGAACGTTCCAACCACGCCCTGTGACGCATTGCCGCAGCCACTCCCTTTGAGCCCTGATTGGCGTCTCGTGCTTACCGTCAGCTTCTCTGCCGCCCTCATTCGGTCCCTGCTCGACCTGCCTTGTGTTAACTCGTGCCAAAAAGCCAAAGGCAGCACAAAGAGGCAATGGAGGCATAAGGCAATGGAAGCGGCATTAGGCAATGGGACCATGAAAATGTCCTAACTCTCATTATTCTACTCAACGCAAAACTAACACAGGAAAAGGACTATGCTCAAAAATACTAAGAGATAACTGCACTATCGCGAGGCTGCGTGTTGTTGTGTGATTAACTATGAGGGGGAAATTTAACCTTTATTGTACAATACTCAAAACCGCAACAATATATATATATATATATATATGTATTGTTCTGAGGAGATTACGGCTGGCTCAATAGCGCAGTGGGCTGTTGACGCGTAATCAATGGAGGTCCGTGGTTTGGCCGTATTGAGTCAGAATTTTTTCACACTTAGCCCCTCGCAGGAATTTGATTCCTGTTTATATAAAAAATATATATACATATATATACTCAGAGGCAAAAGTTATTGTGACATGGAATTTTTTCATTGGTAATCTTGTGAATGAATTTTTGGATTTGAACCAGAGAAAGTGTGTGTTAAAATGGTCGAAGAAACGCAACCAAGCAGTTGTTGTTCAAATTGCATGAAATTTGCAAGAAGCATGACATATTCGAGAAAAATGGCCAGCAATGTTCACTTTAAAAGGCCAGACAACCAGACGCTTATCATTTCCACTCAATGCAGTCTTAAGAAGTGCAGAAGTCAGAAAAACACCTCTATTCATCGTTTTGGAATAAGTTCGACATGCCACGCCTCGGGGAAAATGACAGATGGAGAGCTATAGGTATGCTTCAGTCTGGTACCTCGCAGCGTGATGTTGCTCGTCGATTCAACGTCCATAGAAACACCATTTGGCACAGCTTCACCGAGCTGACGGTAGGACACGTGTCTACAGGTGCACAGGTGAACGTTACATCAGGCCATGTGTTCTGGAAGGGGATCGTTTTGGAGGTGGGGGCGTTATGATCTGGGGTGGGATAACAGCTGCAGCAAGAACGCCAATGATTGTGATTGAGGGGAACTTGAATGCTGTGAGGTACCGAGACGAGATTTTGCAAATGGCCGCTTTACCGTTTTTGCAACAGAACGGCCCTAGAGTGACGTTTCAACACGATAATGCCAGACCACACGTTGCTCGAGTTGTACAGCAGTATTTTAATCAGAACAATGTTAATGTGTTACCCTGGCCTGCAAGATCCCCTGATTTGTCACCCATTGAACACGTCTGGGATGAAATGGAGCGACGTTTACGACGTCATCCGAATCCTCCAAAAACGCTGCAGGAACTCCACCAAATCCTTCCTCGGATATGGAATGATCTTCCCAAGGACTTTCATCGACGTTTAGTGGCCTCAATGAGGCGAAGGTGCCAGGCCTGCATCAATGCACAAGGTGGACACACTCGCTACTGACTGTGTGAACTTGCTTGTGAACCCCCTCTTGTGTTGTGGCTCATTTGCATATGCCAGGTGCACTGTTCTTCTGGACTGTTGATCGTTACCATACCTTGAAACATTTGTCTTTCCATGTAATAACATTTCATTCGCGGCAGTAAAAGTTTAACACTGATTCTGTTTGTTGTTTGTGTGTCACAATAACTTTTGCCTTTGAGTATATTTATATCTATATAACAACAAAAAGTTATGCAACTCTTTATAAATATATATTTCCTTTTTAAAGTTATGCATTTTTATGTAAAAAGAGCTCGGTCTCGGCGTGCCTGTGTCCGTGTGTGTGCCCACCTGCGATGGGTCCTATATTGCATTAGAATATAAAGTAGCTATGACTGCCATTCTCGTGGCTGCATTTGTGGTGTGCTACTAGCTAGTGTGTTCCGGCAGGACAGGGTAGAGGTGCGTACACTCGCATCTAACCTGTCTAGCCTGGGTTAGAATTCCGACCCAGCTCTAAACTGTCAACCCGATGCTTCACGGGCAGGGTGAATCATCAATGCATGTGCTGTCCCTCAGATGGATGTTAAACTGGTGTCCCGTCTGCCGGCATTAATTCGTGGATGTTAAACATCCCAATGTGTCCTTCTCAAAGAGGAGGCGAGCTATCACCAGCACCATGGCCAGATTCCAAATTTCTGCCATAACTGCTGCTGGGAAGGCAATGGCAAACCACCCACTATAACCTTTGCCAAGAAACTGCTTTAGCAGCACCGACACTCTGCAATCGCATTTTAAGTTTACCTTGGGGATACATTTCTTGCCCAATGTGTCTGATTAGTGTAGTTTTGTTTTGTTAGTACATTATTTATGAGTGTCTTAGAAGATCGATTAGCATATCTTGAAGATCTTTTGCTGCAAGAATTTCCATCCTTAATTATTTACTCCATGCTTATTTGATGGACTATGTATCATCATGTCTAGGTATCATATTATTCATTCACAATTGGTCACTGGTTTTGACACCGATATATATATATTTTATTATAGACCCTAGGAATCAGAGCTACAAATATCGAACAAGCAGTTTCAAATGGAGCACCGAGCACTATTAGAGCATTTGATCTGCATCAGATGTGGCAATAAATGAGAATCGGTGCTCCCAGCTTCTTGGCTCGATGACTCAAGACACCATTTGTATTTTTGCCGACTCCATCTGTACCCCGCTTGGTACAGGCAACTTGCTAGTAGTAGTAACGAGCAGCCAAAGAGGCGCAAAGCATACCTGTTGTGCAGAGCAAGCACAAGAAATTCAAATGAAGTGCGGTTGTGAAGAAGGTCGTCCATGTTGAAAATCAGTTTCTAACTGTTTCTAAGTTTTGAAAATCAGTCTAAAAATCAATAAAGGGCAGCAAGGTAGTTCAGGTGGTCCTTAATTTGCTCTCATTTTACACTCTGGTCATCGATATGTTTCCAAATTAACATTGAAAACAATTCACCTGCAGTTTTGGTGTCGTGATGGCCGAGCGCTGGACCAGCCTATCATCTCAAAGCGATGCACGTCCGTCGTCCAGGTACATCTAGGTCTAGGTGGTTCACTTGGTATCTGGAATAAAGTAGGCCATTTTGTTGCCAGGAATGGGGTTAAATTCCGAGTCGAGAAATAGAAAACATGTGATGTGAGTTAATTGTAAGGTGATGTGAATGTGTTGGACAAAGGTGATCGTAGGAATGGAGTTAGTACTGTCGCATGGGTAGCTTGAACACGTTACTCACACCGCCCCCATAATAGTGGGGTGTGGCCCCAGGAGAGTTGAACAGTGATTGGCCAAATTTAAACCGTGCACAGGAAAGTTGCTCCTGCATTGATCTTAATGATTTCTGCTCTCCTATCATGACGATGACGTCAGGAAAAGGTGTCCCCCACAAGCAATGAAATGTATGGACACTTCAGTTGCAATAATTATGACAAATAATAATGATTCACGATGCAAATAAATAATTACATAATAAATATTAATTTCACTGAAAATAATAAATATTAAATATTTAATTT
Source organism: Myxine glutinosa (assembly GCF_964187855.1). NCBI lineage: Eukaryota > Metazoa > Chordata > Myxini > Myxiniformes > Myxinidae > Myxine > Myxine glutinosa. Next base: position 153,400,607 of record NC_136267.1, on the reverse strand, counting down.
TAAAAAATATTTAATATAATAATAAATAAATAAATAATAAAATAAATAATAAATAATAATTACATTTGAATGAAAGTCAAATGACAGGAAGTGCATAGACTTGATTGAGCCATAATGACATCACAGAGAACAAATAATTCAATAATTACAAGTTCACTTCAGCCACAATCCTGTGCAACAAAGAAAATTTGGCAGGGAAAAGGGGAAATGCAAATAAAGAAAGAAACATTCGAGCTGGGGTAGACAAGGAGAAAAAGACATAAAATGTCACCCTCATGGTTTAAATAATTTTGCTGTATGGAGTTGTTAGGGTTAGCCCATATTTGCAAAATAATATGTGTATGTGCAACGGACTTGAGTGGTCATGTGACATGGAAGATTGTGTACGATTGGGTTATTCGGCCATGAATATTAATGATGTGGGTCACGTAGTTATATTGTGTAAGATAGTTGCTCACGTGACATATATGATGCTCAGTAGTGCTTGAACATGCACTCTTCCCCCCCCCCCCCTGCCAACCCCGCCCCCCCCCACCCTCACCTGTAACGTGACACTGGGGCATGCGCTATTCCCTCTCCCCTCCCCTCCCCCCACTCCTACATGTATCTGCGAGTACTTCTATATCGCCATCCACAAACGATTAAATTATTTTATTATAGCCATTATAGCTTGAAAATGGAATTGTGTTCATCATTATGTTGTCCAAGAAATAGTTATACACATCAACAAAATGGCCACTCAGTGATCTTTGGTCAGATTGCGGGAAAAAAATAACTGGCAATGGACGCTAGTCGGCCATCTTTGATCCGATTGCAAAAAAAAAGGAATGCAATGACTGCCGGTCCGTCATCTTTGGATTACAAAACGAGATCTTCTGTATATGTATCCTCTCATGTATTGTCTTTGTGGCAAGTTTTGAACAAAATCGGTCCATGCATTGAACAAAATTGATCCAGGCATGTCCGAGAAA
>NC_136267.1:153052136-153394636 GCF_964187855.1 Myxine glutinosa | reverse complement strand
GAAAGCTCGTCCCTACCGTACGTCACCCCCCTGTCACCTACCCTACCCTTGCCCTTGCCCTTACCCCATATGTACAAAATCTACACATTACCAATTCGTCACAACTGTCACGTCTTCCCCATATTTCCCCTATACCAAATTCGTCACCACAATCCCTCTACTTCAAAATTTGCCATCACCAATTCATCATCAATCCTCATAAGGAGGGAGAGATGGAATTACGCACAATGTCACACCCACGTCATGATGCGTCTCACAATCCAAACATTTGCATCATAAAAAATAATCAAAACATGGCATGGTGTGGAGTACCTGTCACCTCAGGTGAGTGGATGCAGATGGTGCGAGGAGATCCTTCATCCTAACTATTTTCTAAATGACTTTAACACACTTTACACTACCCCGGGGTCTTTCCCTGCCAATCCATTGGCCAACTTACACTATGGGTTCTAAAAACCAATTCCCATTGCCCAAACTGTGGTGCCTCTCAATTTGGGGTCTCACTCCCCCGATTCATCTCCCGGTGCTCTCGCACAATTTCTGGGCTGCGACGTCTAGCTCTCCCAACAGGTCTACCCACCTGCACACCTCCACCACTGCAGTTGCCACCCGAGCTTACCTGCTCCTCACCCTAACCTATCTAACTGGGGACAGCCCCTCCTGGCTCTGTCACCCCACTCGGTGCCCTCTGGCACTGGGCTACCCGGGTCCGTCCTCCGGATCCTCGGGCCCCATCCACAACAACTACTACCGGCTCCCAGAGCCCACCTGCGGCCTCACCTGGCCGACATCCTTACAGTGGTGGAGCGCCCAAACAACTACACACACTAACAGGCTACACGCCCAGCCATTTCCACAACACTAATGCACCCATCCAAATACCATTCTGTCACCCGCACCACAGATGCCAATATCCAACCACAATTTACCTGTACCCTCTACCTAACACTTACACTACCCGCCCCGGGTATCCGTGATGGGGGTGCACTCTTCCCCCATTCACACCTTCGGCACCATCCACTCCACTCCACAATTTCCACCATACTCACTCCACGACCATCCATTCCAATACTCCAGATATTCCACACTACCATTTATTCCACACAGCCACATACACCTGTTGTTGCACACCTGTGCCCTCACACCTGGTGCCACCTGCACCCTCCTTTCTTCCTGGACCATTTGGTCAACACAACACGCAATCACTATCACTCACTCCCTCATACACTGCTCCACACACCTGTTCAGTTGCACACCTGTGCAATCACACCTGTTCCATTCTCACCTGTTCAATCCTCACACACACGGCATCATCTCAGCTAACTACTCCCCTCTGAAACTTGCGCTTCCCAGTCGTCCCTTTAAACTATTGCGCTCCCACGTCATTATAATCCACACTAATCTACCTGCGTCCCCACTACAGGTATCAGTCACTAACTAAACTTAACGTTACCTAATGTCATCTTCGCTAGATCCCTACAATTATCCAAGCCCCCCTGGCTCGGTTGTCATAGCCACCCCATAAACTATTGCGCATTTGCCCCCACTGTGAGGGATGGTGGATTTGCCATCCCACCACATCGGGGGTCTCTCACTATCAATTTTGTTCGTCCAGATTCCAACCAATTCAAAAATTTTCCATTTACTGCCAATTCTACTCACTTTTCTAAATTTCGTTTTAAATCACTATCACTATCACCATCACCCATCTACTTATTACATCCTCTCGGTGCGCCAATTCACGTCTACAGCCCGGCTTCGTACAGCCGAGCAATGAACGCGGATTCTTTTGTGCCGGCGGCTGGATGCGTCCCGCATTCGGGGCAGGGGTGGGGGCTTACCCGGGCCGAGATCCCACGCACCACCTCGGCGTGGAGCCATCCAATGTCCCGATCTCGACCTGCCGGCACGTCTCAACAAAACGTGGTCGCCATAACGACCCTTCCTATCCAGCTGCCCGCTCCGCCTAGTGGAGCCCGGACGCGGCCGTTCCAAGCGAGGCACAGCGTGGATCGCGTACGGCGGTTCTTTCGAAACCGCCGTGGTTCGGATCCCCGCTGGTCCTCGCGGCACGCGAAGCTGCCCGACGCGCACCGAGGGCCCGATTCAGCTATAAGTCGCCCTAACCGCTAAACCGGTTACCGTCGACGCTTCACCTGGACGCTTACATGCATACGCTACCCCTTTCTTGCTCATACATGCAGCCGTCTCCCTGCTCTTGGTCGTACCTTCTCTAACACACCTCGGTACACTCATTCCGCTCCCGACTTGGTCACATACCTGACCACCGAACACCTTGGCACACATTCGTCGCTCGCACACCTCACCAACACACCTCTTCGCGCCCCCTTCTCTGTCACCTCCTCTGTGACAACCACAGGTGTGCTCTCATTCGCACACCCAACCACGTGCCTCACTACCAATTCCAGCGTGCATTCCCACTCACGCTCTACCATTCCAGGTGTGCATCCTTCCATTCCAGGTGTACACCCTCGCTCACCTGTCATAACCAACTCACGCTCCGTGTCACTCTCACTACTCTCACCTCCATTCTTGACAGCGCACTCACCCTTACTCTCGACAGCACACTCTTTCCTCATGCACCCGTCCGTTACACACCTTTCTCGCGCACACTCTTCCGCACATTGTCCCGTTACACCCTCTGTAACACTGACCACAGGCATGCATTCTCCCTTACTCTTGACAGCATGCGCTTTCCCCATGCACCCGTCCGTTACACACCTTTCTCGCGCATCCTCTTGCGCACACTTTTTCATTACTTCCTCCGTAACACTCACCACACCGCGCTTCCCTGTGCTCCTTCGCACACGCGCTATGACCGACTCACTCCTGACGGCACACTCACTCCTCGGCGTGCACTTTTTCCTCACACACCCCATGGTCGGACATTCTCGCACACCTCTTTTTTCGCACACCAGACCTGTCGCACACTTCACCAACGGCCTTTCACGAACACCCGGGTCCAAAGCAACCCCCAAGCCGACTGAAGCTTTCCTCACATCATATACATTGCCACTCACCTCCGTACCTCGTCTCCGCACCTCCTTTGCCACCTGCAAACTCTTTATTTGGTTAGTGAGCATCACATTATGAGTTGAGCACCGACCTTGTACATATTCCGCTATCTCCTCCTTTATTTCTCTCTTAGTTTCTGTCCGTCTCTTCTTAATTTCACTCACCTCTTCTTCCACTTCCTCTAATTTTTGTTTAACCTCTTTTATTTCTCGGTGCGTCTCCTCAAGTTCGTCCTCTAAGGCTACCGTGACCGTCTCTATGTGCATCCTCACCTGCCGGTCCTTTGTCTCCATTATCTCTGTCACCTCGTCCACCCTCATTGTCAGTTCCTCACGTACCATCTGACATTGCCTCTGTGTCGCTATCAAGTCATTTTTAATTTCTTTTTGTGTCGCTTTCAAACCCCCGATGATTGCAGTGTTCTTTTCCACTTGGTCCGCTAGTTCCCTTTGTCCGACTGTCAGCTGTTCTACTCCCTTCGTCAGATCTTCTATTCCCCCTTGTAACTTAGCCGTATTATTTCTCACCTCTTTCTCCATACGCTTCTCCCCTCGCTTTACCTCCTCGCGTAGCCCCGAAACCTCCTCACTTACCCCTCGTCGTATTTCCTCCATCTCTTTTGTAGATGCCACCCTCATCTGTCCCAATTCATCCCTCTGAGCATCCAGTTTGGTTTCTACCCCGATTTTCACCTCCTCTATCTGCTCTCCCATTTGTTTGATTTCCCTGGCAGATTGTTCCCCTATTTCCCGCAATTTGTCCTCCATCCTATTTTCTAACCCCATTAACCCATTTTTCACCCCCTCTAACTGATTCTCCTGGGCAGCCATTCTGTTTTCCACCCCCGTTAACCCATTCTTTACCTCTTTTATCCCGTTGTCTGACTTCTCACCGGTACCCCTCGCTTCGTCCCTCATTACCCCCATTTGGTTTCCCATTACCCCCATTTGGTTTCCCATTACCCCCATTTGGTTTCCCATTCGCTCACTATCAGCCCTCATTCCCACAATTTGGTTTCCCAACCGCTCACCCTGAGCATCCATTTTTGCCATCATTTGAATCATAAAGACTCGCATGTACTCTGGCATCTCTGGCTCGGCTGCCGCGACCATGGGCGTGGCCAAATTTGGTGCCGCTGTAACCACGTGCGCGAGAGCGCCATTTTGTGCACCTGATACCCCCTCAACCGCCTCCTCATTGCTCCCCTCCATTTGATCCTGGGTTACTCCTAACCCCTCCTCTAGCTCACCCACCGGCATTCGATCGCCTTGATTGTCCATGGCGCGATCTCAAAATTCGGGTTTTGCTTTATAAAACAAAATAAATTTCGGCAGCTTGTAATTTTGAGCGCGTTAAGCGCGCTTCGGGTCCGATTTCGGGTCCGATCTCCCTCCTCGACACCAATTGTTACTCTAATAGTACAATTGGTGTTCCAAAATTTGGGCCTAACAAATTTAGTCCCAGGTCCGAATCCAACTCCTCGACACCAATTGTTACCGACGCGGCTTTAGATGTTATATTGACCGAGCGGTGGTGTATTTAACCGCGTCCGAACAGTTACTCCCCGATTAGAACCCGATTCCACCCGACGTTGACCAGATCGCCCCACAGATATTCAATCGGGAAACCTCTAAAGCGACCGAAAGAGAATGAAAAAGAAGAAGAAGAAGAATACGGAGGAAGAACAGATTTATTATACACACACAGCAATGGATGGAAGAAGCAGTAACACAGCGAATCGTTAACTTACACTATTCATTTTTACTTAACCCCAAGACAACGAGCAGGACAGGATGTTCACACTTACACAGGGGATAATGCAGGCAGGTAGGGCTTGAGGTGGATTGCTTGAGAGGGAGGCAAAGTCGGGAGGTGGCAGCTCGCAATTCCTCGCGGTTTTGGCGGGAAACCCTCCGTCGTGTATCCGCTGCGGTAGACGTCACGCGCTGGTTCGGCACACCTGCTCCTCTTCTTGGGGTGGAGCCGTCTCCCTCCTTTCAGCGCGTCTCTCCAAAGCTGGTTTCCTTGCCGAGTACCTCTCCTCTTTGGCTTGGAGCGTTTCGCATCTCACCGCTCCTCTTGGTGCAGCCTCTTTGCTCATCTCCCAGGGTCATCTCCCAAGGCCTCTGGTAAAGCAGTCCCTTACAGTCGCTTTTATCACCTCGGGCGAAATCAAGCCGCCGGCTCCGAGGGCACGCCTACCGGGTCGCTCACCGCGGTGCTGATTGGCTGTTAGGGCTGGCTCACTCCTCCCCCCCTTATGACGAGGTGGAGACACGCCTTTCTTCCCCAACCCTACCTCGTGGCCAATGGTGGTTGAAGAAAACCGCCCAAAATGCGGAAGGCAATTGGAAGGGAGGTTTTGGGGAAATTGGAAGGGCCTACGCTTATTTTGTTTGATACAATGCAAAGTCAATCTAGTGGGAAACACATATTTAGCCTACATGGAATAAGGAAATACACTATTTAAAAGATATATCGTGACCTGCGTGTAAGTTTCATGGAATTAACTAGGAGGCCGACTGCGACCATTATTTACATTAACAGGGTGTTACCGTACTTTTGTAACGTTCACATTGTAACGTTTCCACATTCGTTACAGTATGTATATATATGTATATATATATGTATATATATATATGTATATATATATATGTATATATATATATATATATGTATGTATATATATATATATATATGTATGTATATATATATATATATGTATGTATATATATATATATATATGTATGTATATATATATATATATATATGTATGTATATATATATATATATATATATGTATGTATATATATATATGTATGTATATATATATATATATATGTATGTATATATATATATATGTATGTATATATATATATGTATGTATATATATATATGTATATATATATATGTATATATATATATATATGTATGTATATATATATATGTATATATATATATATATGTATGTATATATATATATATATATATATATATATATATATATATATATTGTTGCGGATCTCAGCGTCGGCCTTTCCCCTTACCAAGGGGGGATTAGTCCCCTTGTCTTTGACTAGCCGACGGGACCCGGGACCTATGACGTCACTTCCGGACAGCGTTGAGTAGGGTCATAGGACTGATCACTAATACCTAATTACCAATGCTGCCCAGGAAGCAAGGAAATGAGCCCCGCCTGAATCACGGTTATAGGTGGAAACGCCGAGCAGTAGCGAACCGTGACCCGAGCTGTTATCAATGGCTAAACCCGATCCGAGCGGTCCCTAATCGTGCCACGCTTACCCAATGGAGGAAATCACTGATACGGTCGAACCAGGAAGGAACAAGGAATAACAATTGGTTTATTACACTATGTACAATGAGAAGAAGAAGAACACACAGTGCAGCCTTATACAGTCTTATACTTATCCCAGGACATGGGCCCGTTTCACACTCAGACACACTCACATGGGGATTGCAGATGGTCAGGTTGATGGTCCAGGGATGATGTCCAACAGCTCGTTCTCCGGCCCCCGACTCGCACCGCGAAGGAGATGGTTAGGGCGGCAGAAGCTCCCCGCGGGTCGTTGGCGCGGATCGGACAATCACGGGGCGAACGGTAAGCTGGGCTTGGCGGTTATACTTGTGGTCACGGCCGCGTACGTAATAGATGAACAGGCGCTATATGCGCTCCCAATGCAAGTTCATAGGCGCTCCCAATACAAGTTCATAGGCGCTCCCAATGCAAGTTCAATAGCAAAGCGCCTCTCCCGCAGAAGTCCTGACAAGGGCAGTCCTTCGCTTCAGTCCTCCGACAGTCATTCTCATACAAGCACTGTTGCGTAAGTCCTCTACTCCAACCAGTCCTGTTCAAGGGCTTTGTGCGTTGGCTTTTATAGGTATGCCCTTACCACGCCCCTCACGCCATGCCCTTAGAGCCCTGATTGGTTATGGCTCTTACCGTTGCTGTCTCCGCCACTCCACCCTCGATGCTGCGCTCCTCCCTCTCTCAGGCCTACCTCGTGGCATTTGACTAGGGAGCATCCTAATGCGAAGTGCAATAGCCAAAATGGGGCATGAGATGGATTCCGCCCAACGAGGTAGATTTGGAGGGTGGAGGCAAAATGAACGGGGCCTATACTTATTTATTTTACACAACGCAGATGATACTAGGCAAATGGCCTTATCCTCACACATACTATGACATAAGTAATGTTCTCATGGGCCTACGTGTTGCTTGTGGACTAACTATGGGGGCAAACCTTTAACCTTTAATGATGTTATATGTACACTCTCAAAACCGCAACACTATATTGTTTTTACTTTTTTCCAACGAATTATCTGCGCAACATAGTACGGATACAGGACATTTTGCCTTTAGAAAATATGGATGCACAAATGGGGCTCCCACCCTTTCCCGCTTTTTTTTTTTCTCTCTTTAAGAGCGAGGCTCTTGGAAGAGTAAGGTTAAATTTACAGTGTGGGCCAACAATTAGGCACTGCCAACATGGGAATAAACAAACAGGAAAGGAAGAGTGGGAGAGAAAATGGGGAAAATACACTAAAATCAGCAATTAAGGGGGATTGGATAGGCAGGGTTAATCGGGGGAATAAAGATAATGGACCAGAATGGGGAATGACACGAGGAGGGAGTGCACTGCCTGCTTCAAGCCCTGGAGGAAGAGTTGTGAAAAAGGCCTCTAGAAGGTAATTGTATAGATTGAAGAAGCAAGGAACAAGAGAGTTGAGGTGCGCAGACAGCCTGGGGTTTTAAAGAAGCACATGTATCCTGGAGTTACAGTGGAGAGTCAGATGGCTGAGAAAGCAGAGAAAGCATTATTGGAGAAGGCACAGTGAAAACCAAAAAAAAAAGGCAATACCCCTGGGCGCTCACCTGGTAGAATAAAGCGATTTCCTACACTGACTAAAGATATTTTAAACAGCATCACGGTATTTTAAACCAATTACACTGGTTGCTAGAAGATGGGGCAGTATGTTGAATCATATTAATATAATCATGAGACTTTAAACAAACAAACAAAAAATACCTACTTTGGAGGAGGAAAACCCCTCACGCCCCCCCTCACCCTCCCATGGAGGTCATGGTTTAACCAGTGGAGGTCATGGTTTAACCAGTGGAGGTCATGGTTTAACCAGTGGAGGTCATGGTTTAACCAGTGGAGGTCATGGTTTAACCAGTGGAGGTCATGGTTTAACCAGTGGAGGTCATGGTTTAACCAGTGGAGGTCATGGCTGATGGTGAGGCCCAGAGTTCAGAGATACTGAACATCCTCTTCCAGTGGCAGACAATTGAAATAGACACGTCGGTGAGTTTGATGATCATTCCGGAGTGACAGGGTCAGACATTGAGGCAATGTAAGAATATTTATGTAAGGAGTTGTGTTAATACAAAGGATATATAAATAACCTGTACAATGAAAGAATGGAAGACTAGTCCTAATCATGAAAGCCAGTGTCGTTATGCGTCGGTGGACAGGTAGAACCGCCGTGGGAAGCAAAGACATTATGAAGGTTTGGGTGATAACCCTTCGGCTTTCTAAAGGCCTTTTCTCCAAAGAAGGATTAATGCCCTAAATGTTAGCTTCCCCTTGATTCCCATGGCAGTTGCATACCTTAATCAACGTTCTGTTGATTCCATCCATTGTTCTACCTGTCCGCCAACGCAGAACGACACGAATCTTCAGGAATAAGAATACTCTTCCATTCTAAACGTTATTCTACTCGTATTTATAGATCCTTGTATTGACACATCCATCTCCTTACATATATTCTTCCATTTATCTTTCAACTGACTATATTTCTCCATTTAATTGATCGATTTTTATTTTCTGCTTTCATTAACTTTTTTTCTTTTATTTTTATTCAAAAAAATTTTATTTAGGTTTTTATTCAATTAATCATCCTTATCCCTGTTGCCTTACAATATATTGTGATATGCCACAATAGGGTTCGAAAGCATTCGGCATTCTGGAGAAAGCATTTGATAGGGTTCCATGCTCAGTAGTGACATGGGCATTGAGGAAGTTAGGAGTGGAGGAATGGTTGATCAGAGTAGTGATGGCAATGTACAAAAGAGCGCGCACAGCTGTAAGGACGAAGGACGGGAACAGTGGTGAGTTTGACGTGAAGGTGGGAGTGCATCAGGGGTCAGTACTAAGTCCACTACTATTTGTAGCTGTGATGGAGGTGCTGGCTCAGAACGTAAAGGAGGGTTTACCGTGGGAGTTGTTGTATGCAGATGATCTGGTGTTGATTGCAGAAAGTATCGATGGACTGAAGGAGAAGATGAACAAGTGGAAGGAATGTATGGAGACAAAAGGTCTGAAGGTGAATATCGGAAAAACGAAGGTGATGGCAAGTGGGAAAGCATGTGGGGAGGTGGAAAGAACTGGGAAGTGGCCATGTGCTGTGTGCAGAAAGGGTGTCGGAGTGAACACCATTCAATGTACAATGTGCGCTTAGTGGGTTTTTTTTTTTTTTTTTTTTTTTTTTTTTTGTATACAAGATCGAGGTAGTATGTAGTAGTTTTCAACTGACTATATAGTTCAACTGACTATATACTATATAGTAAATGTAGTAGTTTGAGAGGGTCATTAACCAGTGTGGCAGCTACATTCCAGTGTAAGGTGTGCACAGAGGGAGCTGCAGATGGAGGAAATGTTGAGTTGGATCTTGGAGACGGCGTGAACCTGGAAGCTGTGAAAACATTTTGCTATCTCGGAGACATGCTGAATGGAGAAGGTGGATCGGACTCGGCAAAGGTTGCTAGAGTGAGATGTGCATGGAAGAAGTTTCGGAAACTGAGTGGCGTGCTGACAAGGAGGGGAGTGTCATTGAAGCTGAAGGGAAAGGTGTATGCTGCATGTGTGAGAAGTGTTATGATTTATGGGAGCGAGACATGGGTAATGAACGTAGAGCAGCAACGAAGGTTGGAAAGGGTGGAAATGCGAATGGTTCGATGGATGTGCGGAGTATCGTTGAGAGAGAGGAAGACAAATGATGAATTGCGAAAGATGGTGGGAATAGAGCCTGTGATTGATGCTGTGAAGAGGAACAGGTTGAGATGGTTTGGTCATGTGTTGAGGAAGGATGAAAGTGACTGGTTGAGAAGAGCGATGGAAATGAATGTAGAAGGAAGTAGAGGACGGGGAAGACCGAGAAAGACTTGGCTAAAGATGTTGGAAGAAGAAATGCGGGCAAGGGGGTTAACAAGGTGAGATGCAGAAAATAGGGCAAAATGGAGAAGATTGTTATGGGGACCGCACGGCTAACTCCTGCTCTCGCAGGGAAAATGGCCTTAAAATGCCTGTTGCTGTTTGCAGAGCATTGGTCCTGCCAAAGCAGCTTATTGGCAAGGATTGTACTGGCTGTTTTTCCACTGCTTTCCCAGCGGTAGTCAGCACAGGAATTTGGAATTAGGCCATGGTGCCGGCGATAACTCGCCTACTCTTCAAGAAGGACACACTGGGATTATTAACACCCACCAACTAATGCCAGCAGATCTAAGGGAGACGTCGTCCATCTAAGGGAGGGCACACACATTGATGAGTCACCCTGCCTGTGAAACACCGCGATGACAGTTTATAACTCGATCGAGATTCCAACCAATGCTGGACAGCTTTGAGGCAAATTCGCGTACCTCTGAGACATCGTGTGTGTGTGTGTGTGTGTGTGTGTGTGTGTGTGTGTGTGTGTGTGTGTGTGTGTGTGTGTGTGTGTGTGTGTGTGTGTGTGTTGGTGTTGGTGGTGGTGGTGGTGGTCGTGCCTTCAATAAGTATTCAAGCAATCAACACCTTGACTTTTTTCACATTTTTTGTGTTAGTTTGAATTTAAAATGGATTAAATTGAGATATTTTTTTTGTCACTGATCTGCACATAATACTCCATCATACAAAATTACAAAATAATTATAAATGAAATACAGAAATATCTAATTTACATAAGTATTCAACCCCCTGAGTCAATACTTCGTGGAAGCGCCTTTGGCAGTGATGACAGCTTAGATTATTCTTGGGTATGTCTGTATTAGCTTTGCACATCTGGATTTGGAGAGTTTCTCCCATTCTTCCTTACAGATTTTCTCAAGTCCTGTCAAGTTAGATGGGGAGCGTCGGTAAAAAGTAATTTTTTTATTTTTTATTTTTTTTGGTATACAAGATCGAGGCTCGTGTAAGAGCTAACATCAATCACAAAAAAACAAACTGACAAACAAAACATACAACAAAGGGAGCGGGAGACAAGATGGAGAGAGAGGGGGAATCGCACAAGTACAACATTTGAGAGCAGGGACATCGGGAGATCTGTGGGAGGGAGAGGGCTTGGGGGGAGGAGGCATGGGAAGGCAGGGCTTTGCAAAGTCTCTTCAGTCTTCAAAAAGTCTCTTCTCATCTTTGCAAAGATTCTCAATGGGATTCAAGTCTGGGCAATAGGTAATGATTGGGCAAGTCTGGGCAATGATTCAATATAAAAATCCCTTGCCTTGAACCACGATGTACTGTCACAGACTAATTCACGTATATAAATTGAAATCTGTCTTCATATTTAAGGATTGGATCTGGGTGATTCAAAATAACTGTCAAAATCTGGAGTGAACTGGGCCACTGGGCTGGGCCACTCAAAAACTTACACAATCTTGTTCTGAAGCCATTCTAGTGTTACTTTGTGTGTATGCTTGGGGTCATTATCCTGTTGCAATGTAAATCTTCACCGCAGTCTAAGGTCTTTTGCACTCTGAAGCAGGTTCTCCCCAAGGATTTGCCTGTATTTGGCTTCATTCGTTGTTCCCTCTACCCTCACGAGTCTCTGCCGCTTCATCCGTCCCTGCCACTGAAAAGCATCCACATAGCATTATGCTGCTACCACCATGCTTAATTGTAGGGACTAGGGCATGCCCGTACTATATATAAGCTAGGACGTGCCCGTACGTGGGTGCCCGTTCCTTGCAAAAAAAAAAAAACTGCAAAAAAAAAAAAAACTGCAAAAAAAAAACAATGGTTTGGTCCATTCGCAACGACCACAGAACCCCCCCCCCCCTCTATTTACATGAATGGTTTGGTCCATTCGCAAAGCCAAAGCGAACGACCACAGAACCCCCCCCCCTCTATTTACATGAATGGTTTGGTCCATTCGCAAAGCCAAAGCGAACGACCACAGAACCCCCCCCCCCCTCTATTTACATGAATGGTTTGGTCCATTCGCAACGGCAAAGCGAACGGCGAACGGCTAAATCGCCATAGCTCGGTAAGTACTTGTCCGATTAATTTCAAACCTTGAAAAGGCACATCCTCGGGTCCCCAGCAATATACCTGGCAAGTTTCAAGTATATCGGACCGGTAGTTGTCGAGAAACAGCGGTCACAGACAAACGTACAGACGTACAGACGTACAAACGTACAAACGTACAGAGATTACTGGAATTATAGATAGATGGTATTAGATGGGTGATGAGCTGTGCTCGTTTTCCGCCAGACCTATCGTTTTGCATTCAGGACAGAGAGTTTAATTATCATCTCATCAGACCACAGCATATTTTGTCTCATGTTCTCTGTCTTTCACGTGCCTTTTTGCAAACAGCAGGTGTGCTGTCATGTGCCTTTTCTCAGGAGTGGCTTCCATCTGGCCACTCTCCCATATAGCCAAGTTTTGTTAAGTGCTGCAGAGACTTTTGTCCTTCTGATAGGTTCTCCCATCTCAGCCAATTAACTCTAGTTCTGTCAGACTGGTCTTTGGTTTCTTGGTCACCTCCCTGACCAATGTCCTTGTTGCCATGTTGCTCAGTTTGGTCAGTCGGCCAACTCTAGGAAGAGTCTGGATAGTTCCATATTATTTGCATTCCCGAATGATGGAGCTCACTGTGTCCTCTTGAGAAGTTTTAACACTCAAAATTGTTTTAGATCCTTCCCCAGATCTATGCAATTCTGATCTATGCAAAGATCTATCACAATTCTATCTCGGAGTTCTACGGACAGTTTCTTGGCCTTCATGGTAAAGATTCTGCTCTGACATGCACTGTCAACTGTGGGACCTTATATAGAAAGGTGTGTTTTCTAAGTCATGTCCAATCAATTGAATTGGCCACAGGTGGACTCTTGAATTGAATTGCACTGATTTATCTGTCATTGTAAATGATTTATATTGCAGCAGCAATTTGTTACACTCGCTAGAGGAGGATTGCATTTGGGTCTGTTGGATTGTTTGTTTCTGTCTGTTTGTCTGCTCATCATTTGCCAACGTAGACTACAATTTATACACGTTTTATTTTTTCATCATTCCACCAGTTTTATTTCATCATCATTCGGGATTGCAAAATAATTGCAATTACAATGAGAGTGCGTCTATGAAATATACACTATAAAACCACACAAAACAATTCCAGGTGAGGATATGCAATCTTCGATTGCTCCTTCTCATTATTAATTGCAATTAACTGAATGAGAAAAGGAAAGACAATAAACTCATGGCTGCATTGCTGTCTCCATTCCTAAATAGTTTTTATCTGTAATAATAAATGTCAGTGAGTGCCAGTCAGTGTGTGTGTGTCTCCTCCGTAACTCCACAACCATGAAACCTAGTGGCCCAAAACTTTGCAGCCATACTAAGGGAACTTCCAGGGGGTGCATGCATGAAAACTGGGTATTTGCGTAAATTTAAACACCCCCTTTGAACATATTTAACGGATTATCTTCATTAAAAACTCATCCTTCGTCACCCCAAGTTCACCTCATAGGGTTCTTCGCTGTCATTTTGTTTCGGCCTGTTCAAAAAATGCCTTGCCTTGGAACCATGATGTACTGTCACAAACTAGTTAACGTATATAATTTAAATCTGTCTTCAGATTTAAGGATTGGAGCTGGTTGATTCAAAATAACTGTCAAAATCTGGAGTGAAATCTGAAAAATTTAAGAAATTACCACACCAATCGATCTTACAACTCGGCATATTCTCCAAACGTTGGATTGTTTTCCCACCAACAGGGAATTTGATCTGGGTTTAGATCGTTAGCCTGCATCAGTTGGTGATTGTTTCCTGAGAAGATTGAGGTAAGTACTGTATTTGTATAGTCTATGCTCTTTAAGTAATCACTTGGCTGCATTGACACCGAAGATATGCCCAGTCCACTTGGAATAAAGAGCAACAAAAAACAACAAGTAGAAGTTGGTTCCACAGTTGGGGGAAAGGGGAACGAATGAGTGGAGGACACCCACCTACCAAACAAGTCAAGGACACCCCCTTCACTCCCCGTTAGCAGTGATCCTGGATTTTGGGAGATTTTGGGATTGTGTGCCTTGCAGAAACTTGGGTGGACCGAGCAGAGTGCACAAGACTATTACTGTTGTCAAGGCAATACTTTTCATGTTTTTATATTGTGCTTCTTATTGGAAAATCCAAGTTGTACTGCGAGTTTAATTTTGAATGTCGTGGAATATATTTAGTTTAACTGTATGAAACACAGGACAGAAAAATATGGACGTTGGAGGATATATAGAAATGAGTGAAATTGACGATATCATTTCTTAAAGATGGATTAAGAGGATTACTTTCCTTGCTCTGCTTCTCATTTGCGAAAGCTGCAAAGTTTGTGTATTTTGTTGGAAGTTAAAACAACCTTTACTCATTGCTCTCTTTCAGCCTGCAAACCTACTTCCCTCTTATAGGTTCCTGGATAAGTCTTTTTACCTTGCCGCATGTCACCATTGACAGTGACACAATGGTGGTTTTAGGTAGAGTTGCACATTTTTCGGAATAACCGTGGGTGTATGCAACATATCGTCCCCCAACACAGCGGTGGATTAAACGCCAATTGTCCATCAGGGTTACGTACTCGGCTGTATATTATTACAAATTTACTGGGCAGAGTGAGACACCTGGATAATAAACTCAGAAACTCAAAACATTGTTTTTGAGAAACACAGAGACCTCGCAGAGCCAGCCACTTGTACAACATTGGACCACTCTTTCAGAGACACTATATACAATGTGTAGAACACAAGTTGGTGTATCAGAAAAACAATTTCACACAAGTAAATATGTTTTACAGACATGTTTTAATTCCGTGAAATTCACTATTCTAAATATTTGCCCTTTCAGAGCTGATCACGAAATGCCTTGATTCCAGCAAGATGGCAAAATCAATATACAGTGCCCTCCATAAGTAATGGAAGAGTGAAGTCAAATTTGTTATTATTGCTATTTTCTCAAGAAATTTGGATTTAGGACCAAAAGATGAATATGAGGCAAGAGGTCAGCTTTTATTTCTTGGTATCTCTATGCATATATGTTTCACCATTGTAGAACAATAGCACTTTTTATGTTCAGTCCCCCCCATTTTAGGTCAGCATAAGTATTGGAACAGATTGACTTAGAGTAAATTAAAGTCGTACAACAGTTAGTATTTGGTCGAGTATCACTTGCATGCAATCGCGTATTTTAACTTAGAAAAATAGAGATTTTAAATTTTCGAACCGTGATGTCGCGTTTCGTACCCTCAATCTACTATTAGAATTTTTTATCACCTCTGACGAAAACAAATTTTGACTTCCGAATGCCGAGCGCAATGCACGCTCGGCTGTGTCGATCTCAGCCCGCGGACAAAAAAATTGTCCTTCGAGTCCGAATCTCACTTCCTGACACCAGTTGTCCTGCGGATGGCTCTATTAGTATTAAGACAGGGCACCCACGGGTGGCTAATCGAATTTTAATGAAGGCGTTATCCAAATGATGGCGAATGATACGCGAGATGGAATGAAGAATACCAACTTACCTGGTCGGCCTTGCTGACGTCTTCACCCTTTGAAAAGAAACTCAAACCGAGGCAGATTTTATATACAAAAATAAACACGGCTTTATTTCCAGACCCCGATACAAAGAAACTTGCCGGTAAAGCTAAACCGCCTAGTGAGCGCTCTTACACACAGACTTGCACAACAGACACATGGGAAGGATAAATTAAAATAAGCGTTGTGTTTGTGTGGTGCGAGCTTATCTCCGTCTAGCTGAGGTGTGTCAGGGTTCGTCCGGTCCGAGCACGTCATCCAGGCCCCAAGCGTGCAGTCCAGACACGGCCCCGGTTGGCGGGAATTAGGCCTTGATGCGCCCTTGCTCGCGCTCCACCAGGCCCACGTATGCCCCCGCGGCAGGCCTCGCCTGCACGGTCGTCTCTCGCAAGCGAGGTTCCGTACGTGAACAACATGGGAGGATAATCGTCGGCGCTCCACTGTCTCTTTCCCGTTCGTCGTCGCCCAACGAGCAAGGGTCCAAACGGAAAGAGATCCAACGCAAGAAAAGGCAAGAAGGGAAGAGAGGTCCGGGCAGGAAGGAATCCAAAGACGAGAGCAGGAAATGTCGGCCAGCGAGTGGTTTTACCGGCCGTCTTGTTATGTCAGCTCTCCTCCTTCTCCAACCAGTGCGTCGCTTCTTCCCTTCTCGAATATTCTTCCCCGCCTGTTGCTTCCTATTGGCCGAGCGCTTCATGCCCTTGGTGTCATCCCATCGGTCGGTGGCCAATCAGTATCTCACTCCTTTCACCTACCTTCCACCAATCATGGGGAAGCTTTATGCCCCTCCCCTGACCAATCACACATCCTTCACTACTCTGCCAATCGGCGACCTGCTTCTTACTCGCCCTTTGCCTTGACCAATTGCTGCCCCTCTGAGCGTGTCCATTGCCTGCCTGCTCGATGTGTGTGGTCATGCCAGCTGGCGATGCAGCTGGCTGCGGCTCCATTGGCAGTGCCCCGTACTGGCTTCCTGTGAGTCGCACTGTTATTGTGGCGGAGGGGGAATTTAAGTAGTGTTTTTGGTGCAACTAATGGGCCTAACTAATGTCTATGGTGCGTTGCCATACGGGACACAGGAATGATCACAGGTTTGACACACCGGGGAATTAGCATAATCCCTACTCTACCTATCACACGATCATCCTTGCATGATCACAGATATACACTTAATCCGACAAACCGCCAAAACAGATCCCTGACTTACTGTACATCAAAATCGTTCTACTCCTTCATGACATCGGAGCACCTACCTAAGCAGATCTACCCGAATCTGTATATCCCCCTACCCAAAATTCATAACAATATATATCTATATATATATATATGTTATTGTCCCCTGTCGCACCGCTGAGCGAAAGGGGGACCATGGTTTTCCCCTGCGTCCGTGTGTCCGTCCGTCTGTCTGGCCATCCGTGCGTGCGGGCGTGCGTGCTTACGTGCGTGCGTAAGCGAAGGACCGCATTCGAATTTGGTGTGTGGGTGCAACCCACGTCAAAATCCAAGATGGCCGCCGCCATGTATGTCTGATGCCATGTATGTCTGAACATTGTGAGCGGAATATCTTGAAAAATAAGCGAATACCCAAATTCTAATCTGGTGTGTGGGTGTATCTAGGCACAAGGAAGAACCCTATTGAAAGTTGGGTCGCCACGTCAAAATCCAAGATGGCCGCCGCCATGTATGTCTGAACCTTGTGAGCTGAATATCTTGAAAAATAAGCGACGTACCAACTTCTAATCTGGTGTGTGGTTGTATATACGCATAAGGAAGAACGCTTTTGAAAATTGGGTCGCCACGTCAAAATCCAAGATGGCCGTCGCCATGTATGTCTGAACCTTGTGAGTGCGAAATATCTTGAAAAATAAGCGAAGTACCAACTTCTAATCTGGTGTGTGGGTGCATCTAGGCATAAGGAAGAACGCTATTGAAAATTGGGTCGCCACGTCAAAATCCAAGATGGCCGTCGCCATGTAGGTCTGAACCTTGTGAGCGAAATATCATATCATAGCATGTTTTCTGCGTCTTCCACTTTGTCAACTCACATCACTTCCCCGACGGGGGACCTAGGTGTAACGCTTGTATATCTTATTATCTGGTCGTAGCACTTTATCATCCCTTAAATTTTTTACCTGGTCTTCACTTCCTCTACTTCACCTTGGAGCTCTTCCAAAAGCCCTTGCTAACAAGCAAGATCAATACCCTCCGCTTTTGGAAGTTCCCCTGACTGTTCCCATGTAAATGTGGAAACAAAAAAAACTATTTCATAAGTCTGCCATGTCATCGTCATCATCCACCAATTACCTAGTGTTATTCCTCAATGTGCCCACACTCCTTTTAACCTTTTCCTTAACCCTTATATACGTAAAGAATGTCTTGCTGTTTTGTTTAATATTCATAGCTATGGCCTTTTCATATTCCCTTTTGGCCTGCCAAATTATTTCTTATCTTGTCTCTGCCTCCTCCTATACTGATGAGTCAGACTAGTCTTGTTATTTTGTACTTTCCTTTATTATTTTCTACCTTTTGTGCTGTTCTTTATTACTCTGTGTATCTCACTTCTCAACCACCCTGTTCTCTTTCTGTCTCTATCTTTACACCTCACTGGAACATGCCAACTCTGCTTTATATTAAGGATATTAAACATAACAGCCAGACATTCATAACATATATAAGGGGTAAGCCAATTTGCTCCTTGAAGGTTGCCCATTTTACCGATGCACACTGCCCACTCATTAACTTTACCCAACCTAAAGCTCCTAAATCACTTCTCATGCCCTAAAAGTTTGCCCTGCTAAAATTCAACAGTGTTACATCACTATCCCAAAATTCACATCTCAACGTATGTACAAGTAAACTAATCCACAACTAAGGCACCAAACTACCAAACTCAAAACAGATAATCGGGTAGCAGGTCGGAACTTGTGCAGGCACGAGCTGGTCTTGGTCCAGGTTGATGTGGCACAGGGCTGGAGGACAAGAGGATGGATGTCGATGGGGATTCAGGTCCAACTCGGGGAGTGATGAAGCAGGGAGAGGCTAGATGTCTTCTGCTATCTAACTGGCATGTACATGTACGGACACGACATTGAATCCCCACAGGGACACCCTTTCTAGCACGTGGCTGGCCCCGCAATTGGCCTCCCACTGCCTGTGTGTGGCGCCATATTTAGGGTCGTACTCCCTGTGAGGTGGCCCCATTGTTAAGGCTTCCTTCCCTCAACCAGGGCTCCACAGCTCACTTCACCGACATGACCCATAGTTCTCTGGCGAAACGGGCCGTGATTTTGTCCATTTAAATACCGGATCGCTTTCCTTCTGCCTTTGTGATGAAGTCTTCGACCTGGTCTCACCTGTATTGGAGGTTTTACACGGTGCAATCATACCCTATTCTGCTCTGAGGTTTACAATCGCCGAACCCCCGGTGCACGTTCTACCATCCACCTTACCTCTGACAAACTTCTGATACAGGAATAAATTTAACCTACTCGAACACACAATCCATACTTATCTTTCATCACAATATAGCTATGGATCCCCCCCCCCCCCCCTTCCACATAGAAACATTATATTTGTCTTGTTTCAATCCAAGGGGCTGTTTGTTCTGATTTTGTTTTCTTTTTGTAGTCCCCACCAGGAGTGGCCCTGTAGGCTTTGTAGTGGCAATATCACATTAAAAAAAAAAACAATTTCCACATGCTATCCATATCACAACATATACTGTATGTACACATGGTTTATCTTTTGTTTTGTTTTTTAACAATATCTTTATGATTGAGGGTTATAGTCAGGACCTTAGGGATATTTTGGTTCAAATTCTTCCAAAAGCACCAAATTTGGCGCAGATGTTGCCCATGCCATACTTTCGATTTTTGACGGGCGCCAAGGGCGGTATGATCCGAGGACCATACCGGTCCATCCCGCCATGTCACCTGACCTATGACGTCATAATTAGGATATGCATCCAATCACATGGCGTACTATAAGTGGTCAAAGTTCAAAATGAATCGATCGAAAAATGAAGGCAGGGATCCATTTTAAAGGTTTTCATAAAATCCAATATGGCCCCCAGGTCACATGACCTATGACGTCATATTTATGACATGTATACAATCATGTATACATGAACCCGGATCATGATCGCACAAAAATTAAACACAAGGATATGGCATACAGTTCATAAAACATCAAAATCCGTACCTTTGTAATTAGACTGATGAACTGCATATGCCTGAAAATTAGGAAATAGACATGTAAATATTTCCTCTAATTGTCAAAAATAAGGTCAGAGTTCGATTACCCAACCCAGAAACATAAAATGGTGAACCTCGCGTAAATCTTGACAAAAAACTCAAAAACCGACATGTTTGACTCAAAAATAATAATAATAATAATACATTTATTTTATATGACCTTTAAGATGACCTTGAGGGTTGACCTTGACCTCGAATCATCAAAATAACATCATAATTGGATTCCTCGACCTCGAAAACCCCTGAAAAGTGGTATCGTACATGATTCCAACCCTTTTGGTTATTTAACTGATTTTCCTCTAATCCGGGTGGCGGCCATTTAGTATTTCGCCAATATGGGCCCCCGGGGGGGGGGGGGTGGGCGCCCGTCAAAAATCGAAAGATTATGGCATGGGCAACATCTGGGCCAAATTTGGTGCTTTTGGAAGAATTTGAACCAAACGGCCCCAAAATATCCCTAAGGGCCCTGGCTCTGAGGGGTGGGATGGAAATTAGTAAAGTTCCCGGTGATGTTATGTTGGCTTTTTTTTCATCTGCCCCATGATGTCATTTGCATGAAGTTCAAGCCTCACATGACATCATTCGCCAGGAGCATCCGACCACAATCGTCATGAGCAAACAGCCAGTGCCATGAACAAGAAAAATTACGAATTGACAAACTATTGAAGGCCTTGGACGAAGCAGAGTTAGATCAGTGATCGTATGCAAAGATAAAATTGGGAAAAAAATGCTGGAGTACAGAAACCTCAAATTGCATTGAATAGGGATGGATGCCTCCATCCTGCATGGCCTAAATAGGCCAATGAAGTCAAGTCAACGCTTCCGGTAGAACCATCCACCTGAGACGCCCCTTGGGTTGGACATTAGAGTTTCCGAACCCACAGCTCATGATGCTGTGATCGCAAATTTCATTTCCAAATACATATTGTGATTTTTTTTTTTTCCATCGTCTACTTTTTTTTTTTGATTTGTGTAAATGTACACTGACGTCTACTAATGTCTTAATTGTCCTGCACGTGGTTTATGCAAAAGCTCGTCCATAAGCCGGAGACCAATTTTTAAAAACAAAAATTACAGTTATTGACAGCACGGGGTTACTTTACCCTTCTGAAAGTATTGAGTGACCTGTGCCTGAACCCCCATATCATACTCTGGGTGGAAAGTTTTTTTACGAGACCGTCCTCAGCAGGTGAGGGTGAATGGTAGCTTATCAAAGTTATCAATCTTGAATACTGGTGCTCCACAAGGCTGTGTATTGTCACCTCTACTGTTCAGTTTATACACCAATGGATGCGTGGCTCTTAAAGAAGTTTGTAACTTTATTAAGTATGCAAACGATATCGCCATTGTTGGCTGTCTTTCCGATCAATCATCTTTTGTATCGTACCTGGACGAGATTGACACATTGAACAAGTGGTGTGGGGACTTTTGTCTTACTCTGAATGTGTGCAAAACTAAAGAGATGATTTTGGACTTTCGGAAGGTCACAATCATGAGCCTGTAACCATAAATGGTGATAACGTAGAAATTGTTAACAAATTTAAATACCTGGGTACCTTTATTGATAACAAGTTAACTTTTGATGGAAATACTGATGCTGTGTACAAGAAATCAATGCAAAGATTGTATCTTCTCAGGAAGTTGAATTCATTTGGTGTTAGCTCTCGTGTGATGCGGATGTTAACAAATTCCTTACTGATCAGTGTTTTGTCATTTAATTTGATTTCCTGGTACAGTTATCTAAATGTGCGGAATAAGTCACGATTGAGAAAGGTCATTACACTGGCATTTAATGCTGAAGTTGGGCCTTCAACTAGTCTGGAGTCTCTATACTTGCGAGCATTGAAAAGGAAGGCGGTGCAGGTGTGTACCGATGAAAGTCATTTCTTGAACGGACTTTTTGAAAAACTGCCATCAGGGAGATGCTTTCGTGTAAGGAGGATGAAGAAGAACATTTTCAAAAGGTCATTTGTACCATGTGCAATTATTCAAATGCTAAATTCAAATTCCTAGACATTTTGCTGTTTAGTCAATCTTCCATATTTTATATTTATTTTATATATATATATATATATATATATATATATATATATATATATATATATATATATATGTATATATATATATGTATATATATATATATATATGTATATATATATATATATATATATGTATATATATATATATATATGTATATATATATATATATATATGTATATATATATATGTATATATATATATATATATATGTATATATATATATATATTTATATATATATATATATATATGTATATATATATATATATATGTATATATATATATATATATATATGTATATATATATATATATGTATATATATATATATATATATGTATATATATATATATATATATGTATATATATATATATATATATATGTATATATATATATATATATATATATGTATGTATATATATATATATGTATATATATATATATATATATGTATGTATATATATATATATGTATGTATATATATATATATATATATATATATATATATATATATATATATATATATATAATATTATATTATATTATATTGTTTTCTGATTCCCTTTGTGTTTTATGTTTTAATGATGGTCAGCTTACGCTGTCACCAAATAATAATTTCCCTGAAAATGGGACAATAAAGATTTATTTATTATTTATTATATTTTTTATTTCTCTGTGCACAGTTCAGTGATTATGTTCTCATCTGCCAAACTGTGTGCACATGTTTGGCAAAACAAATCGAGTTTTCAAACTTCGTAACACGGCTAGACAGCTCAAAGGCCAGTGCACACACCTCTAAGCCATCCTTCCAGCTTTTTCTTTTGTAGACACTATCAACTTTGTTCATGAGGTCTTTGTTGTACACCGCTCCTTTCCTATTCCATCTCCAGGCCCTGAAAGACGTCATCGCCGGGCACCGAGGGGGGCTCGCCGATGACGTGCGCTGAAAGGGAGTACTCCGTTTTCACTCCGTTTGTTTTCTTGTTTTCTTTCTTGTTTGTTTGTCCGGGTGATATCTTTGCCATCCTTTGAGCAATGAATTTTTTTTATTGATTAATCAAATAATAGATTAATTATTTCGAATGTATCTATACTTGTTATTTATTTATTTTGTCATGGGGGTGGTGTACTTTGAATGTATCTATACTTGTTATTTATTTATTTTGTCATGGGGGTGGTGTACTTTGAATGTATCTATACTTGTTATTTATTTATTTTGTCATGGGGGTGGTGTACTTTGAATGTATCTATACTTGTTATTTATTTATTTTGTCATGGGGGTGGTGTACTTTGAATGTATCTATACTTGTTATTTATTTATTTTGTCATGGGGGTGGTGTACTTTGAATGTATCTGTGCTTGTTGTCCCCCGTCGCACCGTGGAGCGAAATGGTGACTATGGTTTTCCCCTAGGTCCATGTGTGCTTGCGTGCATGCGTGCGTCCATGCGTGCGTGCGTAAGCGAAGGACCGAATTCTAATTTGGTGTGTGGGTGCAACCCACGTCAAAATCCAAGATGGCCGCCGCAATGTATGTCTGACGCCATGTATGTCTGAACCTTGTGAGCAGAATATCTTGAAAAATAAGCGAAGTACCAACGTCTAATTTGGTGTGTGGTTGTATCTAGGCATAAGGAATAACGCCATTGAAAATTGGGTCGCCACGTCAAAATCCAAGATGGCCGCCACCATATATATGTCTGAACCTTGTGAGCGAAATATCGTGAAAAATAAGCGAGTACCAACGTCTAATCTGGTGTGTGGGTGTATCTACGCATAAGGAAGTACGCTATTGGAAATTGAGTCGCCACGTCAAAATCCAGGACTCAACGTACACACGTTCAAATTCCAAAGATATCACAATGGACCACTATCCTCCCCACTGTTAGTATCCCTCTACCCAACAACTTGTCAAACACAACTTCATACCATCCTTCCTTTTCTCCACCCCATTCGCAAATATTATCGACTCTTCCATGTTTTCTGCGTCTTCCACTTTGTCAACTCACATCACTTCACCGCCGGGGGACATAGGCGTAACGCTTGTTTATTTTATTCTATTTTTGCTGCATACTTGTGCCACCATGAACATCGGAATCTCCCAATGAGCAGACTTATTGTTCTGAGTAGTTTTCATCTTAGTTCATTTGTGGTGGCTGTATCAATCCCATAAGGTCATTTCTGTAATTATTGTGTCTTCCTGACAATGTCCACTGTTATTGTTGATGTTGTTGTTGCTGTTGATCCCAGTGTGTAACCTGGTTAGAATAGGTACACCGCATCCCTGCGTGTCGTAAGAGGCGACTAAGAGGGTTGGCGACAGGAAGGGCATCTGGCCATAAAAACATTGCCTCAAAAAGAGAACCATGACAATTACAACTACATGTGGGCAGGGTACAGCCCGAAGTGGAGATCGGTTTCTGAGGTTTGGGACATGGAATGTAGGGACAATGACAGGGAGATCAGGAGAAGTTGTGGAAGTATTGGTCAGAAGAAGAGTGGACATAGTCACGTGAAAAAGTAAGTACACCCCATGTAAAGTTTTGACTTTTTCAACACATTTCAACATACAGATATTTGATCTTCATTTCAACAATATTGATAGATAAAGGTGATATAATA
This sequence comes from Myxine glutinosa, assembly GCF_964187855.1. Taxonomy (NCBI): domain Eukaryota; kingdom Metazoa; phylum Chordata; class Myxini; order Myxiniformes; family Myxinidae; genus Myxine; species Myxine glutinosa. Next base: position 153,369,896 of record NC_136267.1, on the reverse strand, counting down.
TAACAAATATCATGAAACATTTACATTTTGTAGTCCATTGTATAATTTAAAGAAACATAAATGCAAATTTCGCATGTGGAAAAAGTAAGTACACCCCCACATTTTTCACTACTTCAAATACCTAAAATTAGAATCGGGTGCACCAGCTCAGGTGCAAATGATTAGAACATCGTTAGAGAGGATCTTGGAGGAACGTGTCTTATTTAAACCTCAGACATTTAGTTTGGTTTGCTCTTTGTTGTTGAAGTGTGCGGCGTCACCATGCCTAGATTAAAAGAGCTCTCTGAGGTCTTCAGAAAGAAGGTTTTAGATACCTACGAGTCTGGGAAGGGATTTAATAAGATCTCCAAACAATTTGAAATCAATCATTCGACTGTCCTGAAGATCATCTACAAGTGGAGAAGATTCCAAACAACTGCCAACTTGTTCAGGCCAGGCCGCTCCAGCAAGTTCAGCCCGAGAGCAGACCGCAAGATGCTGAAAGAAGTCTCTAAGAACCCCAGAATGTCATCACCGGACCTGCAGGTAGCTCTTGCCACTGTTGATGTCAAAGTGCACGAGTCTACCATTAGAAAGAGGCTGCACAAATTTGATCTACATGGGAGGTGTGCCAGGAGGAAACCTTTGCTGTCCCGAAAGAACATCAGGGCAAGACTAAAGTTTGCCAATGAACACCTAGGCAAAGACCAGTACTTCTGGAACAATGTGCTCTGGACAGATGAGTCAAAGGCAGAGCTATTTGGCCACAGTACCAGAAGACATGTCTGGCGAAAACCAAAGACAGCATTTGACCACAAGAACCTGATACCAACTGTAAAGCATGGTGGTGGAAATATTATGGTTTGGGGCAGCTTTGCTGGATCGGGGCCTGGGCAGCTCACCATCATAGAATCCACTATGAATTCTTCATTGTACCAGAGGGTGCTTGAGGATAATGTGAGGCCATCTGTCGGAAAGTTGAAGCTCAACCGAAGGTGGACCTTGCAACATGACAATGACCCTAAACATACCAGTAAATCTACCAAGGAATGGCTGAAACGAAAGAAATGGAGGGTTCTGGAATGGCCAAGTCAAACCCCGGATCTAAATGCCATCGAGATTTTATAATAATAATAATAATAATTCATTTATTTTGTATAGCGCTTTTCAAGTAGCCCAAAGGCGCTTTGACAGAGTGGAAAACATAATGCGTAACAATACATGAAAACCACAATTGCAAAAAGACAAGAATCAATAGGGAAATATTTAACGCAAAAGGAGGGAGAAGGAGAAGAGATAGTCAGGGGTTAAATGCTGTGGGTTGAATGTTGAATGCAGTGTTGAACAGGTGGGTCTTTAGTGATGTTTTGAATGTGGTGAGTGAGGAGGAGTCTCTGATGGTGTGAGGTAGTGAGTTCCAGAGGGTGGGAGCAGCGATGGAGAAGGCCCTGTCCCCCCAGGATCTGAATTTGGTCCGGATGGAGGGGGTCAGGAGGTTAAGTTATTTTGTGGGAGGATTTGAAACGAGCTGTGCATGCAAGAAACCCCTCAAACATCGCACAGCTGAAAGAATTCGGCATGGAGGAGTGGGCAAAAATTTCTCCCAGTCGATGTCCCAGACTGGTAGACAGTTATAAGAAACGCCTACTTGAGGTTGTTTCTGCCAAAGGGGGCAATAGCACCTATTAGAGCCAAGGGTGTACTTACTTTTTCCACATACGAAATTTGCATTTATATTTATTTAAATGATACAATGGACTACAAAATGTATATGTTTCATGATATTTGTCATATTATATCACCTTTATCTTTCAATATTGTTGAAATGAAGATCAAATAGCTGTATGTTGAAATATGTTGAAAAAGTCAAAACTTTACATGGAGTGTACTTACTTTTTCACGTGACAGTTTGTTGTGTGCAAGAGACGAGATGGAAGGGAAGTGGTGTGAGAATGGTGAAAGGTAGGCAGGGACAGAAATACAAGTTTGTGTGGCAAGGGTGCCCGGAGGGTGTGAATGGTGTTGGTGTCCTGTTTTCTGAGGAGTTTGTAGACAGTGTGGTGAGTGTGACTAGAGTGAGTGACAGGTTGATGATGGTGAGAATGATGACTGGAAAGCTCTTGGTGAACGTCATCTCGGGATATGCTCCTCAGGTTGGTCGGAGCGATGAAGAGAAGGACAAGTTCTGGTGTGCGATAGAGAAGCTGATGGAAAACGTGAAAGATGAGGAAGTTGTTGTGGTAGGAGGAGACCTAAATGGACATGTGGGAAGGAGTATGGACGGTTTTGAGGGAGTTCATGGGGGTAACGGATATGGTGTGAGAAATGGAGAAGGTGAAAGGATTTTGGAGTTTGCTGATGGAGCTGATTTGTTGATTTGTAATACTCAGTTCCAGAAAGGGGATAATAAGCTTGTTACATACACGTCAGGTGGGTCGACAACAACCGTTGACTACCTGATGGTGCGTAGGTGAGATAGGGGACACCTCCGGGACACAAAGGTGATCCCGGGGGAGGAGGCTGTTTCACAGCACCACTTGGTTGTCTGCGACATAAGGGTGAAAGGTGCGAGGAGAGCTCGGCGGGTGAAGTACCAACCGAGAATGAAGGTGTGGAGGTTGAAAGAGGTGACAGTAAGGGAGGCATTAAAAGAGAGGCTGAGTAGGGTAGTGGATGATGTGGTTGAGCTTGAACGTGGTTGGATGTCAATGAAAGATAGTTTGTTGGGAGCCGTTGTTGAGGTATGTGGATGGACAAAAGGACCACGAGGCACTCGGAAACATGGTGGTGGGATGATGAAGTTTGAAAGAGGATTGACGAGAAGAGGAAGAAGTTCAAGGAGTGGCAGAAGGCGAAAGGTAGGGGAGCAGAAAAAGCAGAGCATGAAAGTTATAAGGCAGCCAAGATGGCTGAAAAGAAAGAGGTAGCAAAGGCGCAGGAGGCATTTAGGAAAATGTTCGGAGAACGCTTGGATTCGGAAGAGGGTCAGAGAGCGGTATTCAGGATTGCAAAGCAGATAGCGAAAGAGAGGTGTGATGTGATGGGGGTGAGTTGCTTGAAGGATGAAGTGGGACAAATCGTTGTGGACCCAGATGGAATTAAAGGAAGATGGAAAAGATATATGGAAATGCTGTTGAATACAGAGAATGAATGGGATGGCAACATAGAGAGTAACCCAGTTTTAGGACCGGCAGAGAAGATAACTGAGAAGGAAGTTGAGGAAGCGATAAAAGCAATGAAGAGTAGAAAAGCCTGAGGGCCGACGGGAGTTGTGGGAGATATGTTGAAGGCAGCAGGAAGTTGGGCTGTGAAGAGAATGACAGAGATCTGTAATTTGGTGGTGAAAGAAGGCCGCCTTCCAGTGGATTGGGAACTGAGTACCCTCGTCCCTCTATACAAGGGGAAAGGTGACCCTCTGGAGTGTGGCTTGTACCGAGCGATAAAGTTATTGGAGCATGGAATGAAGGTATTGCAAAGGGTGTTGGAGAGGAGAATAAGGAAGAAGGTGAAGATCGACGAAATGCAGTTTGGATTTTTGCCAGGAAGAGGAATGACAGACGTGCTCTTTATTGTGAGGCAGTTGCAGGAGAAGTACATGGAGAAGAGGAAGAAGTTGTTTCTTGGGTTTGTTGATCTGGAGAAAGCATTCGATAGGGTTCCACGCGAAGTATTGATATGGGCATTGAGGAAGTTAGGAGTGGAGGAATGGTTGATCAGAGTACTGATGGCAATGTACAAAAGAGCGTGCACAGCTGTAAGGACGATGGATGGGAACAGTGGTGAGTTTGAGGTGAAGGTGGGAGTGCATCAGGGGTCGGTACGTAGTCCACTACTATTTGTAGCTGTGATGGAGGTGCTGGCTCAGAACGTAAAGGAGGGTTTACCATGGGAGTTGTTGTATGCAGATGATCTGGTGTTGATTGCGGAAAGTATGGATGGACTGAAGGAAAAGATGAACAAGTGGAAGGAATGTGTGGAGACAAAAGGTCTGACGGTGAATATGGGAAAGACGAAGGTGATGGCAAGTGGTAAAGCATGTGGTGAGGTGGAAAGAACTGGGAAGTGGCCATGTGCTGTGTGCAGGAAGGGTGTCGGAGTGAACTCCATTCAATGTACAATGTGCGCTGAGTGGGTTCATCAAAAATGTAATGGTCTGAGAGGGTCATTAACCAGTGTGGCAGCTACATTCAAATGTAAGATGTGCACAGAGGGAGCTGCAGATGGAGGAAATGTTGAGTTGGATCTTGGAGACGGCGTGAAGCTGGAAGGTGTGAAAACATTTTGCTACCTCGGAGACATGCTGAATGGAGAAGGTGGATCAGACTCGGCAACGGTTGCTGGAGTGAGATGTGCATGGAAGAAGTTTCGGGAACCCTAGTGGCGTGCTGATGAGGAGGGGAGTGTCGTTGAAGCTGAAGGGAAATGTGTATGCTGCATGTGTGAGAAGTGTTATGATTTATGGGAGCGAGACATGGGTCATGAATGTAGAGCAGCAACGAAGGCTGGAAAGGGTGGAAATGCGAATGGTTCGGTGGATGTGCGGAGTATCCTTGAGAGAGAGGAAGACAAATGATGAATTGCGAAAGATGATGGGAATAGAGCCTGTGATTGATGCTGTGAAGAGGAACAGGTTGAGATGGTTTGGTCGTGTGTTGAGGAAGGATGAAAGTGACTGGTTGAGAAGAGTGATGGAAATGAATGTAGAAGGAAGTAGAGGATGGGGAAGACTGAGAAACACTTGGCTAAAGATGGTGGAAGAAGAAATGTGGGCAAGGGGGTTAACAAGGAGAGATGCAGAAAATAGGGCAAAATGGAGAAGATTGTCATGGGGACCCCAAGGCTAACCCCCGCTCTAGCACGGAAAATGGCCTTAAAATGCATGTTGTTGTTGTTGTTGTTGCTGTTGTATAGCCTCGGACAGTTCTCTCGGACAAGTACGGAGACAGCCGATCAATTTTGCAGGAGTGACCCACAGATCCTCCACATCCAGGATGGTGTACCCCCACCTTCACAAAGTCATGGCCACGACAGGGTTAGAGAGAGGGAGAGAGAGGGAGAGAGAGAGACAGAGAGAGACAGAGAGAGACAGAGAGAGACAGAGAGAGACAGAGAGAGACAGAGAGAGACAGAGAGAGAGACAGAGAGAGACAGAGAGAGACAGAGAGAGACAGAGAGAGACAGAGAGAGACAGAGAGAGACAGAGAGAGACAGAGAGAGACAGAGAGAGACAGAGAGAGACACAGAGAGACGGAGGAGAGACGGAGGAGAGAGGGAGAGAGGGAGAGAGACAGAGAGAGAGAGAGAGAAGGAGAGAGAGAAGGAGAGAGAGAAGGAGAGAGAGAAGGAGAGAGAGAAGGAGAAGAGAGAGAGAGAGACAGACAGACAGACATTTCGTTCCTCTTTATTACTGGGAAGTCAGTGTACATGATGAAAAGTCATACGACACATTTCATATAGATAAGGATGGGGGTTACATGAGGGCAAGGACTAGAATTTACAAATGAACTTGGAGGACACCATCAACCAAGCTACAAAGGGATTCCTTCACGCACCATCGCTGTGAGAAGAGCGTACATTCAATGAATTCAAGCTCCAGATGTAAACGAGACGTAACTAGACCTTTGAAAATCATAAAAACATCATCATCAGATAAAAGTAGTGCGCGAATGGTTTGCATTTTGTGCTTTCTTGATAAATAAATAGCAAGTTTTACCTCCGCAAACAGATAGTTGGCTAAAATACATTCTTCTTTACACCGGTAAGAAATATTAAAGCCAAATATAAAAACACAATGTGTGAAAACCAAGCCTAGCCCTTCAATCACATGTGATAAAACTGAAAAAAGAGGAGCCAACCTCGTACATTCAATAAAAGCATGAAAAACAGTTTCAGGGACATCACAGAAGGGACACATTTCCGAGTTGTCAGGGCATATGCGGTGAGATAAAACGTTTGAAGATAAAATATAATGTGCCAGTCGCCATTGCAGGTCCCCAGTGCGTTTGACAATGGGTGCCCTATACATGGTGAGCCATTTGATTGTTGCAGCAGCGCCAATTTGGAGCAGAGGTCTCCAGTGTGTTTGAGGTTCTGTCGGTTTACAGGGAACAAGAATTCCAACACACATGGAATAAACAGAGGATTTCTCCATTGTATTAAAAGGAAAAAGACCTTGGAAAGAAATTAAAAGTTTTGGAAAGGGGCATTGTGACAAAGGAGGGTTGGCTTCCACCAGTGGGTCCCATTTTAGCCCGGTTTGTTTAAAAAGGCGTAAAATCAGTGAGAAGATCCTCCCAATGACTCTGATAGAACGAACACCAGTAGCCACAGCAACGTCAGCTGCTGACTTCCATTTGTGGAGAAAAGGGTCTCGAAAGTTTTTGACCTTAGTGCAATCGATATCAATGAATTTTTGCATAAAAGATCGGTCACTACAGACCCCTTTAAAAACTGGGTTTAAAAAGACTGGCTCATTTAAAAACATTGGGAGGGAATAATCACATGCATCACGCTGAAATTGAATCGCCTGCCATGCTTCCAGCATGCTCCTGTAGAATAGGGGGACCAAGGTTAAGTCAATGTTCTTGATGTTGATGAGAAAGAGTTGCTGGTCAAAACCAAGTTTCCCGGCTTGCCTAAGTAGGCAGTGAGCAAAAGCTTTCCACGGGACATCCGTGTACAAAAGCTGGCGTAGTGAGAGGAGGCGAAAAGCCATCACCTTACTGTTGACATCGACCAACCCCTGTCCACCTTCAGCAACGGGCAGACTTAGCACACCTGACCGGAGCCAGTGTTTCCCCCCCCCAAAAAAAGTCAATGAAAACACTTGAGAGTTTTTTAAGAATAAAAGCTGGGGCTTGTAGTGCCTTAAGCTTATGCCACAGCATTTATGCCGCAAGATTGTTTATTATCAGGGTGCGACCCCAATAAGAGAGCTGATTCAGTAAACCCTTCCATTTTAGAAGCCGCTGCTCAGTTTTAGTTATGAGTGTTTCCCAGTTCTTTGAGATGAAGTCCGGAGTGCCAAGAGAGACCCCGAGATAGTGTATCCCGTCTCGTGCCCACACAAGCTGGCCGGGCAAGGTTGGAGGAGGGGCGTCACTTGACGGACCCAAGTAGAGAGCATTGCTCTTGAGCCAGTTGATTTTTGCAGAGCTTGCCGAGCTAAACTCCTGGACACAATGAACCAAGGAAGAAACATCTTCATCAGAGCGAACAATTACGCACAGGTCATCTGCGTAGGCAATTGTCTTGACCGGGTTTACTGCTGGAAGGGGGGCAAAACCAAGAAGGCGTGCATGCAATCGAATAAGCAGAGGCTCAACTGAAAGGGAGTACAAAAGACCAGACAAGGGGCACCCTTGGCGAATTCCTCTACAAACAGAGAATGGCTGGCATAAAATATTATTTACTTTTAACAAACTAAAAGTATTATTGTACAATAATTTAGTGTAAGAGATAAAAATTTCCCTGATACCAAAGCCACGTAAAACAGAAAAGAGATAAAAATGATCAATTGCATCAAAAGCTTTTTCCTGGTCGAGGAAAACCAAACCAACATTCCTTTGTTCAATGGTACAAAAATCGATAATGTCGCGAACGATAAAAATACTATCATGTATAGTCCTTTTGGGAATGCAGTAGGATTGGTCGGGGTGTACAATCTCCCCAATCACCAGCTTGAGGCGGTTTGCAAGAGCTTTGGCGAATATTTTATAGTCAGTACAAAGTAACGAGATTGGACGCCAGTTTTTCAAGTTCTGAAGGTCTCCTTTCTTGGGAATGAGGGCAAGTACAGCCCTGCGACAACTGAGGGGTAGCGAGCCAGATCGCAAGCTGTCGTTTAAAAGACCAAGTAGCTCAGGACCCAAAAGGTTCCAGAAGGCCCGGTAGAGTTCCATTGGGATCCCATCTAAGCCTGATGCCTTGCCAGTGGGTAAAGTTTGCAATGCGGAAAAAAGTTCTTCCGAAGTAACTTCCACATCCAACTGTTGGCGTGCCATTTCGGACAAGGTGGGCAAAGAGGCAACCAGAGAGTCAATCATTCCATGATCAATGTTCTTGGCACGGTACAAGTCAGAGAAATATTCCTTGGCGGAACCTCTGATACATTTTTGATCATATGTCACTCTCCCTTCTTTTGTCCGAAGCGAGGTTAATTGCTGGCTTCGTTTGGTTCGGGTTTCCAATCCAAAGAAGAACTTGGAAGAGGTATCGAGAAAACACAAATTTTCCATTCGGAGCCGGACCAAAGCTCCTCTAGCTCGTTTTACACACAATTCAGCAAGAATGGCCTTTTTCTTAGCCAACAAAAGATTAGTCCGTTCAGCATTAGAAGCTGAGAGGTTAGATTGTAAAGTTAGAATCTCCTTGGTAAGCAGGGATTGAAGAGCAACATCATTCTTGGTATGAAAGGACCCGTACTGCTGGCAAAACATTTTTATCTGGACTTTTGCATTGTCCCACCACTGTCCGAGGAGAGGGAAGGAAGCTTTCCGCAGGAGTAAGGTCTCCCAGAAGATTTTAAAAGCATCAATAAAACATTTGTCTTCCAGAAGACTAACATTGAATGTCCAATAAACAGCACCACGATTACAAATCTGGGAGAAAGTACGAAACACAACCATGTGGTGATCTGAGAAACCACTCGGGACAATAGCAGTATGGGTCACAATATTTAGAAAATCACTATTAATATAAAACCGGTCTAACCTTGCGAGGGACAGACGGCCATTTAAACACCGACACCATGTATACTGGTGTGTGGATGGATTTCGAGTTCTCCAGATGTCAACAAGGGAGAAGGTTGTCAAAGTCCTAGTCAGAGGCACAATACTTGCTGGATGAGGCTCATTCCCATTGCGATCAATGGTAGAGTCCATCGTACAGTTAAAATCCCCTCCTAAACAAACAAATCCATTAAAATCAAAATGTACAAGGGAGGTTTCTAACTGTGTGTAAAAAGCAATTCTATCCGTGCTGTCACTGGGTGCATAGACGTTCACTATTGTGTGTTTAAAACCATTAAGGGTGAAGGTGAGAGAGATTAAGTACCCTTTAATTATTTCATTAAAATCAACAATGAGATTACAGAGAGAAGGATGCAAATAGATGGCTACCCCAGCCCGAGGACACTCTAAGCTACTGAAGAACCACCTTCCTTTCATTATTCTTTCCCATTCACTCATACAGGAGGAACTACATCTGGTTTCTTGTAAAAGTAAGATATCGATGTGGTTCTGCAAAACAAGCTCCTTAACTTCAGCTTTTCGTAAATACGAGCGTCCTCCGTTTATGTTTAAAGTGGCTATAGAAAAAGCCATAGTGTGGAATTTGGGGAAAGGTATCAGTCAATTGGGTCAGGATATGCCTGCAGGTGCTTCCTTGCTTTCAGAACCCATTTCCTGAGACGAAACATTTGTGGTTCAGTCAAACCAAACTGCTCGGACTGAAGGAGCAGTCGTTTGCGGAGATGATAAAACTGTGCAAATCAGGGAAGGAATCCTGAACTTTAACATTTCTATTACGAAAGGTGTGATGTAAAAACTTTAGGATCTCCTGGGGGGGCACAGTCGGACCACTCTCCGGTTCCTGGGATAAGCCTGGATCATTCCAGACCTCGGTGCTACCACCAGAGGCAAGCGACGACGCGCCATCAGAATCGTAGTTTAATTGGGGATCTACATTAGTACCGTGCTCCCCCGGTGGAGCAGGTATTTCCATTTCTGCCGGGAGGGGAAAAACTATTTCCGAAACAGAGCATACACTCTCTGCTTCCATCATGTACGGGGTTGTCTGTGGCGCAGACATCTCAGACACTTCACCCTTAGCAGGGAGAGGGACCAAAACAGGTTCATTGCTGACGTCCATGGTTGTAGTATCGGCAACCACAGGGGTAGTCACAGCTACCTCTTGGAACACGACGCTACCTCCTTGTACCTCTTGGGGCACAACACTACCTCCTTGTACCTCTTTGGGCATGACACTACCTCCTTGTACCTCTTGGGGCACAACATCACCTCCTTGTACCTCTTGGGGCACGACACCACCTTCTTGTTCGTGCTCGTGTTTGTCTTGCTCGTTATCAGGAACGTTATTATTATCCTCCGTAGCTAACACGGCAAATCTGTTTTCCGTTTCCACGGCAGCAAACGGGGCAGCTGCTTTCAAATGGGAGCCATTTAATTTGCCCGACGCCGCCAGTTTTTTCGGAACGCTCACCGTTACATCGTGACCATTGACGTTTGGGCGCTTGTTTCTCCGAGATTGAACGGTGATAAAACCCTCGTCATCCGCTTGAGGTCCCTTTAGTTCTGCACTCGCACCGCGGGGCTGATTATGGGAGGTGTCTGTACACTCCGCTCTAGATGTGCCACTCGTGCTTGGCTTGGGCTCCGCGGCTCTAGATGTACCACTGGTGCTTGGTTTGGGCTTCAGGTGTTGAGATTCCCGGTTAGGTTCCACACGTTGAGATTCATCACCGGGAATATTTGGTTTCGGACAAGCGTTCTTTAAATGTCCGTGCTCGCCACAAATAAAGCACGTCATTGCCTCAGTAGCGATGTAAATTTGGTAGCTGCGATCTTTGTGCTTCAAAGTCACAGCAGCACTAAGCGATTGTGCATTATTCTTTAAAACAATATAACAGTGACGCCGGAAAGACATGATGTGTCTAACCGAAGCGCCAGAACGCAAACGTAAGGGGATCATTGAGATCCGTGACACGACCGTCCCAAAACGGTTTAAAGCACAGGTAATCTCCTCGCTTTAAAAAAAAGGTGGTAAATTCGAAATAATAATTTTGACGGCAGGTGTGTCCAAAGGACACACAGTAAGAAAAAGATCCGGTGCGACAGACAAGCCGGTTTCGACTGTCTGAGCAACGTATCGCTCTTCGGACAGGAAGAGCATGACACGTTGATTCATTTTCGACGCTGCGAGAATGTTTTCGAGCCCAATTTGTTCTCCGAAACCCATTACAACGTCGTCAACACTAACTCCGTCCGGCGGACAAACTATGACCCCGTTCTTTGGAGTAAGTGCCTCGTACACACTATTGTGCAAACGTACGTTTGCCATAGTGTAAAATTAACAAATGAAGTAAATTGAAAAAAAACAAAAACAAACCTGCCACAAGCAAAACTAGCAAGTGGAGGAAAAGGAAAAGTAATAATATGGATGAAGTATTTAGCCAAGAAAAGGCTAAACGTATAAACACGGCAAATGGAAGAGCAGGCCCAAACCAGGGGGTCCTGAACAGGCCTGCTAATCACTTACCATGTGCGCTCTCTTTCTCTCTCCTGTCTCAACAAAGAAAGGAAACACGGGGAAAACTTCACAAACACGTACAAGGACACAAATGGAGTGAAATGGAGGATGGGAAAGACGCCAACACAGCACAGTACTCACTGCTCCTCACACACAGCAGCCATGATTGCCACACCCACGCACGACTCACCAACGACCAGCAGGGGGCGAGAGAGAGAGAGAGAGAGAGAGAGAGAGAGAGAGAGAGAGAGAGTGTGTGAGTGAGTGTGTGTGTGTGTGTGTGTGTGTGTGTGTGTGTGTGTGTGTGTGTGTGTGTGTGTGTGTGTGTGTGTGTGTGGGGGGGGGGGAAGACAGACAGACAGAGACAGAGTGGGAGGGAGAGTGAGAGAGGGAGAGAGAGACGAAGTTGGACAGACAGGCACACACACACAGAGAGAGGAGAGAGAGAAAGAAAGAAAGAGAAAAAAAATACAGAGAGAGACGGGAAAGGGCCGGTCTATGGTGACCGACCGGCACTCTGACCGTGACTGCTCTTCCCTGATGAATCTGCGCAGTATGGAAGAATGGGGAAGATTTGGCCCCCGACTTGCGTTGGGGGTACAACCACCCCAAAGAAGCGTCCCTGATAGTTTTTGGTTGTACACCGTTGTCAGAAAGGTGAGATCCTGCTCTTCCCTACGGCACCATTTCCCGTAAACAAAAGGCGGACAAAAAGAACCATGTCATTTAGTGACACCTGTGTAGTGATTAAATACCATGATGATGATTAATGCAAAAATACCTCTCCATACCTACATTCAACAAAATATCTAATGATTTTGAGTTGATGAATGCCTGAAGCCACCAATTGACAAAATTTCCTTCCACCTACATTTTCTCCCTCCTGCAGAGTCGACTCTCTGCATCTATCCAATCAAGATTTCCCTCCATTCTTTAAAGTTGGCAGGTACCACCTACTTCTGTCATCCTCCATATATATTAGCGCTGGCATAATCACTTGTATATTTCCGCTCTTCCGTGAGCATTGTAACCTGCACAAATGAATCTGAAATAAGTATCATTTCTGGATTAAAGTATTCCAGCTACCTGAAGATTTAATTCAAATACGTAATCATTTGGACACATAAGGAGTAAGCTTGGTGTACCTAAGGAGTCGTTGTAAAATATCCTTATTTTCAAGAAAAACCGATTCAAATGGAACAGCCAGCCACTAGAAGGTTGGCTTCATGTTTGTCTGTGGCAGGTGGATGTCACAGGTTGAACAGGTAGGTGGTCACCTGTATGAAGTAAGTGCAACTAATTGTTCAACAAAACTTTGACAGAGGAATGCATGCTCATGGTCTTGAGAATAAGATGGGAAGCAGTGCAGGTGTGATCCCTTCTTCAGCTGATGGAGATCGACTGTCATCCTTCTATCGACTACCTTTCCGTTCGCAGGTATTATTACATTATCTGGGCAAAGTCGACACTTGTTAACTCAACTGGACTACCGTCCAGTTGAGTTCATCACATACTGAACCCTCCGGCGTCCGTCGTCTGTCGTCTGTCGTCCGTTAACTTTTCGACGTTAACACTCCAGCGTCCACAAATATCAACCGATTCTGATCAAACTTGACATGCAGCATCCTTACCCCAAGGACCACGTTGGTATTACATTTCAGCCCGATCCTTTGAAAAATGGCGGACTTAGGCGACCATTTTGTTTGTGGTCATGAAAACGATGTTAACACTCTAGCATCCACAAATATTAACAGATTTTGATCAAACTTAAAATGTTTAACCCTTACCACACAAGGTAGGTTGCTGTTACATTCCCACCCGATCCGTCACAAAATGGCCGCCATAGGCCGCCATATTGTTTTCAGCTCCGAACCAGTCAGTTCAGTTGAGTTCTACTTCCCTGGAAGCTCTAGTTTAATTTAGCCACCTGCCAGAATTTTACCCATCTTCCCCCTCTGGACATGGCATCGCAGAATGAGCAATAAATAAATAAATAAATAAAAAGTTAACTTCTAATTCTGATTTATGTTAATTTATTGGTTTGCATTATTGCTCAGATGAATATTAGACAATTCTGCAATACTTTATGTAACCTTCTCACTCTAAAGTACTAAACTCATATCTCCCTTTGTATTAGTTACAAGATGGAGAATTCTCCCTTGGGGTTCCCTCATTACCCATCACTGATGAAGTGATCATGTTAGTTCATTTAGCGTTTACCCTGGAGGATCCATTTCTCTCTGGTGTGTGGATTGCTACAGACAATGGATTTGGGACAGGGCATGGATTTGATACTGGGTACCCAAATTGATCGTGGTCATCATCATTCATATGCAGCAGGTAGTTCCATGTTAGCATCTGTTCTTGCAGGGAGACGACAGCGCTGCTGATGCAGTGCCCCTTGTATGTTAGAGCACGAATTTTGAATTTGGCCATAGTGCAGGCGATAGCTTGCCTACTCTTTACGAATGACACCGTGGGATCATTACGTCCACCCGAGGGACGGCATACACATTAACGCATCGCCCTTCCTGCAAAACACCAAGATGACAGTTTATAGCTGGGCCGAGACTTGGACCCGGGCTCGACAGCTTAGATGTGAGTGTGCATCCTCTAGGGTCTAGGCTATCCTGGAATTTTTAGCCTCCCTGGAATTTTTACTTCCATGTTATGAATGAATGAAGGAAAAAAAATCGACTTGATTTTATGGACTTTTTTTGGCTGATCATAGACTCCTCGTCTTTCCTTGAAAGTGTGTATACTGCATTTATATTTCAAGTATATGTGAAAGAATGTCGTTTCTTATAAATGTCTTTTTACCTCCACCACTGAAGGTGGAAGGAGGTTATGTTTTCACTCCTGTCTGTCTGTTTATTACTTGCGAACATCGAAGATTTTTTCAAGTACAGTGGAACCTTGACTTACGAGTTTAATCCGTTCCGTGACCGAGCTCGTAACTCAATTTGCTCGTTTCTCAAATCAAATTTCCCCATTAAAATGCATTGAAATGCTATTAATCCGTTCCAGCCCGCCAAAAACCACACCAATTTTTTTTTAAATATGCAGTATATATAAAAATATCTCGCGCTTTATATTTCACCTGTATGCAGCATACAAGTTGGCAGGATGGCCTGGACTGGAGGTACACACACTTGACTCTAAACTGTCCAGCCTGGGTTTGAATCCCGACCCAGCTATAACCTGTCATGGGTGAATCACAGGCAGGGTGATTCATCAATGTGTGTACCGCTAAACTGGGCGCCCCGTTTGCGTCCCATTAGTTGTTGGATGTTAAGGATCTCACCGTGTCTTCCACAAAGAGAAGGCGAGCTATCGCCGGCACTCTGAACAAGTTGTGGCCTGGCATGCTCTTCTCCTCTGCCGTTATATACGTCCTCCTCGGCATCTTTTTCCAGAAGAGCCCTGTCTCGTCACAGTTGAAGATTTGCTGGGGGATGTATCGTTCGGCTTCTATCAGTTCGGCAAAAGTTATAATAAAATCTTCAGCTGCCTTCACATCTGCCTCACCAAGTCGACAACACGCACACCTCGCTCATGTTTTTCGACGATTGCGTGTTTTATATCCAAGCACATCATCCTCTTCTTCTTCTCAGTACTGCCCTTGGCACTCAATTACTTAGGACCCATGGTTAAAACTAAGAAATTTTCCAAAATAACCAACATGCGAAAACAAAACAGCAGCGATATACGGCAGATATGCTTGCACGGCAAGATAACCATGTGACCGGAACCCACCTGGTGGCGGCTGGCGAAAGCTCCAAAATAACCAACATGCAAAAACAAAACAGCAGCGATATACGGCAGATATGCTTGCACGGCAAGATAACCACGTGACCGGAACCCACCTGGTGGCGGCTGGCGTAAGCTCCAAAATAACCAACATGCGAAAACAAAACAGCAGCGATATACGACAGATATGCTTGTACGGCAAGATAACCACGTGACCGGAACCCACCGGGTGGCGGCTGGCGTAAGCTCCAAAATAACCAACATGCGAAAACAAAACAGCAGCGATATACGGCAGAGATGCCTGCACGGCAAGATAACCATGTGACCAGAACCCACCTGGTGGCGGCTGGCGTAAGCTCCAAAATAACCAACATGCGAAAACAAAACAGCAGCGATATACGGCAGATATGCTTGCACGGCAAGATAACCACGTGACCGGAACCCACCTGGTGGCGGCTGGCGTAAGCTCCAAAATAACCAACATGCGAAAACAAAACAGCAGCGATATACGGCAGAGATGCCTGCACGGCAAGATAACCATGTGACCGGAACCCACCTGGTGGCGGCTGGCGTAAGCTCCAAAATAACCAACATGCGAAAACAAAACAGCAGCGATATACGACAGAGATGCCTGCACGGCAAGATAACCACGTGACCGGAACCCACCTGGTGGCGGATGGCGTAAGCTCCAAAATAACCAACATGCGAAAACAAAACAGCAGCGATATACGACAGATATGCTTGCACGGCAAGATAACCACGTGACCGGAACCCACCTGGTGGCGGCTGGCGTAAGCTCCAAAATAACCAACATGCGAAAACAAAACAGCAGCGATATACGACAGATATGCTTGCACGGCAAGATAACCACGTGACCGGAACCCACCTGGTGGCGGCTGGCGTAAGCTCCAAAATAACCAACATGCGAAAACAAAACAGCAGCGATATACGGCAGATATGCTTGCATGGCAAGATAACCACGTGACCGGAACCCACCTGGTGGCGGCTGGCGTAAGCTCGTAACTCAGATCTCGGCTCGCATCTCAAAGCAATAAACCGCCCGAGCGACGGCTCGTATCTCGGAAAACTCGTAAGTTGGTGCACTCGTAAGTCAAGGTTCCACTGTATATTGGTTGGACCTGTGCGTTATTCTGTGTGTTTGTCTGTCTGTCTGTCTGTTTGTTACTTGGCAAAAAAAAACAAACACATTTTTTGCAAGTACACTACCGGTCAAAAGTTTTAGAACACCTCAATTTTTCCAGTTTTTATTGAAATTTACGCAGTTTATTGTCTCAATGTACTCTGAAATTAAGCGTAGAACAAATAAACAATTGGAGATAAATTAAAAAAATCATAGAATCGTTTTGTTTAATAAAATTTAATTTAAATGTTTGACTCAGCAAAGTAGCCACCTTGTGTAGATATAACCGCCGAACACACGCGTGGCATTCTTTCTGCAATTGAAATCAAATATTGTTCGGGAAGTTCTTCACAAAACACTGTTGCAGAAGTTCCCACAAATGTGTTGCAGTTGAAGGTTGGTTTGCTTTCACCCTTCTGTCCAGTTCATCCCAAACCAGCTCGATGGGGTTTAAAGCTGGAGACTGTGCTGGCCATTCCATGATTTTAAGCCTACCGTCTTGTTCTTTTCCTCGAAGGTAGTTTTGACATAGCCTGGAGGTGTGTTTAGGGTCATTATCTTGCTGTAGGATGAACCCCTGACCAACTAGGCGTATACCAGAGGGTATTGCATGGTGCTGCAAAATGCTGTGGTGGCCCTTTTGGTTCAGGGTGCTAGTCGCTCTGTGCAAGTCGCCGACTCTGGATCCAGCCAAAGAGCCCCAGACCATCACGCTTCCTCCTCCATGTTTGACAGTTGGTGTCACACACTGAGGAACCATCCTGTCACCTACTCGACGGCATACAAAAACCCTGCGTGGTGAACCAAAAATTTCAAATTTTGATTCATCGGTCCATAATACCTTCTTCCAGTCTTCAGTAGTCCACTGGCGGTGCTTCATGGCCCAGGCAAGCCTCTTTTTCTTATTTTGCCATCTTAGCAATGGCTTTCTTACTGCCACTCGACCTGTAAAACCTGCAGCTCGAAGTCTTCTCTTCACAGTTGAAACTGAGACTTGCTTACTTCGACCAGTGTTAAGCTGTGCTTGAAGCTGTTGTCCTGTGAGCCGCCTATCACGCAAGCTGTTGACTCTCAGAAACTTGTCTTCTGATTCTGTTGTGGCTTGGGTCTGCCAGACCTCTTCCTGTCAGAGTTTCCTCCAGTTTCCAATACACTACTTCCTGCAGTGCAATATTGTCCAAATAATGCTTCTGAGGGTGTAATAACAGTCTGTTCCAATATTGCTTTTATACAGACAGGGGGTTTGTAATCAAGTAATCAGCAGAGGTTGGGACACCTGTAGGAATTGTTTGCATCAACTTTCAAGGCTTAATTTACTTACATTGCTGCAGAACATCTGTAAGTTGTTAACCCATTACTTGTTCCCTGAAGAAGGCCTTTTTTTTTTTTTACAATATAACTGTGCAATTTACATTATTTTCCCGGTATTTGCTAATCTAAACTTTTTTTTAACCTCGAGTAGTTTACTGCTTACTTTTGTACCATTTCAGGTTATTCATTTGACATTAAACCGTAAATTTCAATAAAAACTGTACTGGAAAAATTGAGGTGTTCGAAAACTTTTGACCGGTAGTGTATGTTGATCACTCTGGTTTGTGTGTGTTTGTTTCTTATACTCACTTATACTTGCCTACAAGTCACAATTTTAAACCGATCTTCACGAAACTTCACCAAATGGTAGAGTTCGTGGTCCGATAAAACCTTATATATTTTTAAGGTCAAAATGTCAAAAGGTCAACCACCTTTTTCAAATTTCTAAAATCCTCAATTTTCTTCCGATTGACTTGAAATTTGAAAAGGATTTTCATATCAGCTGACTGAATTCAACCACCAACTATTTTTGAGATAAGCATAGGCCAAAAGGTCAACATAGGCCAAAGGTCAACAACAATTTCAAATTTCTAAAATCCTCAATTTTTCAACCGATTGATTTGGAATTTGAATGGGATTTTCATATCGGCGAACTGAATTCAACCATAAATTATTTTTGAGGTCAACATAGGCCAAAAGTCAACATAGGCCATTGGTCAACATCTTACTTTAGGGATTTCACAAGTATCATGCCAGACACGACATATTTGTTGTTTGTTTATTTGTCTGTTTGTGAACATTATATCAAAGTTGTGGATAGATTCGGATGAAATTTGGTGAAGAGTTTACGTGTGTGACGAGGAAGAATTTGTTAAACTTTGGTGAGGATGGGAATCCGGATCCCAATCAGAGAATTTTTTTTACAGTGATTCTTCACCATTGCGTGATTGGGCTAAAACCGATATGTCGCACAATATCTCAAAAAGTTGTTGACGGATTCGGACGAAACTTTGTTGGCAAGTTGGGTGTGTGACAAGGATGATTCGATTAGTTTTTGGTGAAGATCCGAATCCGGAATCAGATACAATATTTTTAAGTGATTCTTCACCATTGAGTGATAAGGCCAAATACGATATATATCATGATATTTTAAAATATTGTGGCTGGATGATGACAAAACTTGGTGGATGAGTGTGTTGGCGACAAGAACAAGCCGTTTAGATTTTGGTTCAGGTCCAAATCCAGATCTGGCCTATCAGTGGGATACAACACGTAAACTGTTCAGCCAGGTGGAATGCATTCTAGTTATTTGGTGAATTCTGTTTATTAGCCGCAAGCTAACTTTGTACCCTTTAAGCTACACAGTTGTTAGCGAATGCATATTGGACCGGGATTCAAATTATCAATTTGGCCCAGTCGTTTCATCATCACTGAGGTGCACCTGTACCACTGATGGGCACATTTGGGCAGGAATTTTGGAATTTGTGCCGGAGGTAATACATTGTAAATTCACCACATCCTGTAGACCAAAATATTATCATCACAGTTTTGTAACTGAAAACAGTTTTATCGTATTTATAGGAAGTCCATTAACAGATTACATGATTTAAAAGTCCCTTAAACCTCCAGGCCTAATATAGTCCATCAAACAGCTTGGCTTTTAAAATCAACGAAATAACCAAGTAAAAGAGCTGGCCAGTCATTCAAGCAAGAAGGCAGTGTAACTTCTCTGCAGATGTACTAGCAAATGATAGGCCATTTGCACCAGGGAGCCTGATGAGATGTGCTGTGCGACCCATCTGCTGTCCGCCTAGTTGCCGGGCCTCAGGCTGCGCTTACTCTGCTGAATCATTGCCCTGCGAGAAGAACTTGCCCGTTTTTGGCTGGTATTAGGTTGCTGGCCAGTGTGTCAACATCTAAATCTACCCTGGGGGTGATTAGAGAGTTTCTCTGTTGCATTTTGAATGACCCGTGATCTTGAGGTCTTCTTTTATATCAGCAATGCTGCTCTGTGTATTGTGTGATGTACAGGCTACTTCACAATAAATAGTGCAGTGGAAACTTTAGCACCTCTTCTGCAAAAATATATCTTTCAGAGAAAAGTATTTATTGTCAAAAATAACAAAGATATGGTGGGTATCTCGCTTGAGCGAGTCAATGATATCCACCATATATAACGCTATCAGTTTGTGTGTTTGTACAGATGTCTGTCCCCCTTCATAAGGGTTGGTTTTAAAGGTCAATCTTTTAACACGAATGTGTGTTCACTACGGTCTATATTTGAGGATAAAAAAAAATTCGAAAACTATTTTCCATAAAAGAGTAATTATGTCTCTTATATTGGCAGTGTAGATGGTGGCTTGCAAACCAGGCCTCAAGGGCGGTGTACAGTAAGCGTTTTTTTTTTTATCACAATAAATACAAGGTGTGTGGAGGTGAAATTCACTACATGTGATGTGCAACACACACAGAGTAAAACGAGTGTTCACTGACATCCATATGATGTCTAATAAATAATGAAGCACACCTGACACTAGGCCGAGGCTTCAGAGTTCAGACTTTGGCACGCTCACGAGGCTGGACCGTCCAAAAAACTGTTCCAACCCGTCATTTTTGATGGGCGTTTTACTAGTTGGTAAGTAAACAAGCAGGCATTTTAAATTTCGGATTCATAAACACTTAAAACATAAGTATTTCGTTCAGTGCACTGTTACTTTTGAAACATCCTGTATCACTTGTTTTATAATATTTTTATATGCAAAGTCCAGGCTTGCTGAAGAACTATAAGATAGAAGGGTTCAGTATGGAACAGAACAAAAGGAACAGTCGAGAGAAAGGGTGGAAACAGACCAACAGCAGGGTTGAGGGACAAAGTAGAGGGAGACTTGGACAAATAAGGAATGTGGGGAGAAATGAGGAGAAGGGGCAGACAAACAGGGTGGACAAGATGGATACGGAAGCAAACTCCCAGGAAGGAAAAACTGGAAATTTGGAAAGAGGTGGGTTTGAGAGTATTAGTGTGGGTAGAGGATACTATGGTTTTGAATGTCGGATGATATGTTGATCTGATGATTTGGATGATCTATATGGTGGTGAACAGCTATTTTGAAGACCCAGAGGGAATGATGAGATTGAAGAGAATGTGGAAGTTGGTTCCTCAGGTAGGGCAAGAAGAACAAAGAGTGGAAGTGAGCAGTGATTCTGGATTTTTGGGAGTTTCACCAGAATGGCGTTGTGGGTGGACCGCATTCATCCTGCAGAAAGAAACCTGGGGGAACAAAGCACAGAGAGCGCAAAGGAGTGGAAGACCAGAATTTATCAACTTGCCATTGGAAATATATACGTATAACAATCCCTCTGCAATGTTGCTTTGAATTTCCAAATTCCACATAAGTTGAACTAAAAACAAGTATTTATTTTTATTTTTGAATTTGATTCAATATTTAACTGTATTTCTTTTCACTTACCGGTATTAGCAAATACGGGACTTTGATATGATGCAATCTGACCCAGAATGCATTGCACACATGCACAGAAACCCCTAGCAGCAGCGGCCATCGGGGCACGCTAAGATATGTCTTGCATGCAAGATAAGGATTTTAAGCTAAAATGGCTCACAAAGCTTCTAAAATAAGTAAACAATACTTGGAAAAGTACTTGAGAGAAAGGGATGCATATATGCCTCTCCACAAGGAAAGAGTTGAATAAGTTTCTCAGCTTTCAGACAGGGCTGAGATATTACTGCAGAATCCTGGTGATGTCGACCGGTGCAAGACCAGAATAACTGTGGACAAGTGCGTGCTATCCAAACCCTCGAGCTGCCAGTGAGTGGACTGTGAACCTTGCGGGAGTTTCCCTGTGAATATGGCAGCCTCGGTGATTTATTTAATGGATGGCTGCAATTTTATGAACTATGTCAGACAGTATATCATTATCAATAAGGTAATTGTTTCCAACTTTTTGACAAAGGATATCTTCAGGATGTGAAAATACACAAAGCTGATGCTAGCTATATTTATCTGAGAGCCATATGTACGAGGCTGACTTCCCTTAAGGAGGTAGCGTATCTGGTTTGGTATATGTGTCAGAATTTTGAACGAGGTACAAATCCCAAAAAACACACATTGATTGCTTTAAACCTATATAACTTTGTCCCAAATGTTCTGAATTAGTACATTTAGGTGTCATCTTGTAGAACACAATCACGGCTTTCAGAAAATGTATAGTTTTATATACTTTTTATCAATTATCTACATGTTATAAGCCTCTGAACCTCACAAAATGGTGAAAAAGGGCATTTTTTTAGTATTTCGTTACCCTTCAAAGCCATGCATTCATTATAAAAGCCTTTTTCAGATACTTTTCACAGCTGGAATAAAAGTAGATCTATATAACTACTCTACTGAATGTGTTTTTGTGTTACTCATGTCAGTTCCTGAGTCACAGCTCCTCCTCATATAGGATGAAGCAGATAAACCGTAACGTAAGAGATATTTATATAAGCCCTGTTTTACACATATCAGGGTGTTCCATCGTTCTTCTTTAGGGCGCAACAAACAGCACTTATACGTATGTATTAACTCTGTAAAAATCATTGACCTCCTTTGTTTCTCTGAGACACAACAAGCTTGAGTGTGAATTTAGAAACCATAACGGTCTCTTACGTTACGCACATCATGCTCCCTGTAAGCCAGGTAAGTGCATATCGAAGTGAAATATACCATCAGACCATCACATTAGCTTGAATTCTATGCCATTTCAAAAGATCGGGACGCTCCTGGTGCGTTAAGTACGCAAAACTAGCCGAAACAGCATCTTCGGGAAGAAGAGGAAGGAATTCATATATCTTATTTTGGTCTCTTACGTTATGCTAACAAGGAAGGGAAACTTTGACCATGAATAAAAACGGAACCTCTGGGCCGATCGGTGTCAGTTTGGCTGTTTGATAGCCCAGGCTTAGGGCTTTAAGGATATCAAGGTGATTTTTAGCTATTCCCAAAAAAAAAATTCTGACCCCTGGGAGGCCCAAATGTACCTCGTTCAAAATTCTGACCCATATGCATGTGTGCAATGCATTCTGGGTCAGATTGCATCAAATCAAAGTCCCGTATTTGCTAATACCGGGAAGTGAAAAGAAATACAGTTAAATATTGAATCAAATTCCAAATCAAAGGAGGTACCATATCTGGTTTGGGTGCTTCGAGCAATGAGAAGGTCAAATGGGGGCTTGGGCAAGTTTAAAGTCCAGGTTTGTTGAAGCCTGGGCTTGTTTGTTTGGAGGTTTAAAATGAACTTTTCAAAATAAACTTGTTTTGGTAAGTTTAATATCAACTTTTAAAATCATTGTATTTACTATTAATCATGTTGGGGGACCACACTCAGTGGTGTAATGGTTACAGCATCCACTCTGAGTCCAGGCAGTTGGTGGCTTAAAATCTGCCCGTGTCATTCCCTTTCTTGATGCTCAACCCTAAAAGGGATAGAAGCAGGACAAATGACGCTGGGAAGGTAATGACAACCAAGAAGAAAAAGACATAAAAAGTCATAGCCCCTGTGCTTTTAGGAATTTTACTGTACATATATAATAGTTGAAGGTCATTTTTGGTCAGATTACAAAACAAAATGTTCTGCATGTGTGTACTCTCATGTATTGTCTTTGTGCCAAGTTTGAACAAAATCGGTCCATGCATGTCGACAAATGGTTAGGGACACGTTTAAGTAACAAAATGGCCGCTAGTCGTCCATCTTGGATGTGATCTCGAAAATAAATGACGTGCACGTGTAAGCTATCATTCGTTATCTGCTTACCAAGTTTGAACAAGATCGGTAAATGCATGTATGAGAGATAATTCAGGATGTTTTCAACATCAGGTTTTTTTTTTACAGCTAAAATGGCCGCCAGTTAGCCATCTTTGATCTCGTCAAGAAACAAAATGATGTGCATATGTATACCATCATGTCTTGTCCTTGTGCCATGTATAAATAAAAATCGGTCCATACATCTCCGAGATGTGGTTGCGGACGGACAGACGGGCGAGACCCAATCCATAAGCCCCCGTTTCAGACTAAGTCTAACAAGGGCTAATAACCCAGTATAACCATTGCCATGAAACTGCTTCAGCAGAACCAATGCTCTACCCTGGTACATTAAATCAAATCAATCATTTTGGTGCGGGTTGTGGGGAGGGAGTAGGGGGTCAGAGCTATGGTGTCTGTGAGGGCTGTTATAAATGCATTTTTGTTTGGTTCTGGGGCCACAAGAGAGATTACACCAGATTTTTGCATCTATTGCTAAAAAGAGAGGTGTGCGTGTGTGTGTCTGTCCTGCCACTCACTTGCGTTAACCGGAAATCATTGGAACTAGATACCTCATCCACGGATATTTCTCATATTTCCGTGAGTCTAATCGCATCAATCTGAGGCAAATCACAACAACAATCCAGGAACACAACAATTGTGGTGAACCATTTTAAAATTGTCACTCTTTCATTTAAATGCAGAAAATGATGTTGATCAGACTATTTCATTTGCAGATTTCACCCTAGTAACAGCAGGTTAAAAGTGCCCCGGATAGCGGAAGCGAGTCATTGAAAAGCACACACAGCGTATGTGTGAAAGGCCTCATTTGCGTTCATACGTCATTTTGAATGTCCCGTATTGTTAAGTCTCAAATGTTGCCACATTTGATGAGGTCACAATGTGCACAGTGGACCACACATTGCTCTCAAATAGTAAAACTACGACCTGGGAGGCCTCTAGAGATCTGTCGCTAACTCAACTTAGCCATGATTTATATAATGTTTTCAGGATTATGTCAGTGATGCTTCTCATTACATTCATTACCCAGCTCATGTCGAACATCCGCTCGTGGATATTTGGTGTGTGAGATTGTGTAATGATGCCTTTTGGGGGGGGGGGGGGGGGGGGGGGAAATTTCACTCGTATTTGTGGAGAAAGCGCAGACCATAGTTCCTGACCTTTAAACCGGCATCGCGATTATAGTCAAGTTCACTATGTTAACAAATATAATTTCGTTCAAAATTTTGGGAGATTAGCAAACCTGTACATTTTTGGAATCATCAGAGCATGGAGAATCCGAAAATCAATGTTGGCATTTGCACAGACACCTGCATGGCCGCCATTTTGGATTTTCAAAATGGCCGCCATAAAATACATATTTTGCGCTATCTCGGCTTCTAGTCAACCTAGAAACTTAATTAAATATGCTAATCCTATGTTTTCTGGGTCAAGGAATCCAATAAAGGCCTCAAAATAGTGCTCAGGATTATAGAAAAGCAACAACAAAGGTAATTGAAAACCATTGTCTTTATATTTGTGATATAACTGTATTACATAATACATGATATTGCAAGTCCTTTGAAGTTATAGGTTTGGGTTTATAAAGCAAGAAAGCAGCCTTGTTAGTATCAGATTGAACTATAAGTCCTACACACAGGATCTACTAGGTCTACACCGTTCAGGAATATGCTTTACAGATCTTCATCACTGTCCTGAGTGTCGTTTTCGGCATTACAGTCTGCGTCATTTTCGCAGTCACTTCCACACAAACAAAGGTCTGTGCAAGCCAAGTTGTGTCTCCTGCATGAACACCTCTGGGTTGTGCAATGGGCTTTACACTGACATCTGACCAACTCTACAATGGCCTGTGGTGCAGGTGAACCTTCGTGGTGGTAGGTAGTGTCTCACCATGGTCATTCTGATAATAGCCATGTTTGAGTGGGTCCAACAGACGTTGCCACAACACGGTGGCTTGGCACCACACCCTACTCTGTACGCGCACACGTTCAATTTTCTCCTCAAGGGCACCAACTGTAGGAGGCAACTTGCTGCTTTCTGCCAGATGTTTGCAAAACAGATGCCACCTTAGGTCAGGAATACTTGTTATATGGATGCCCTTTGGGCAGTACAGTAAGCATACAAAGTTGGCCAATGCATCCTTCACCTCCTGTGTTAGGTCGCCTTCGTCTGTCAGTTTCATCAGTGCTGAGATTGCAAATCTTGCTGAGAAGAAAAGTGCACATTGCAATTGCCAACATTAATTTTTGGATTCCTCATGCTCTGAATATTCCAAAAATGTATAGTTTTGCTAATCTCCAAAATTTTTAAACGAAAAAAACAGTGAACCTGACTATTAGCTCCCTGTTTTGGGAGGAATTGAACAGACACAGAGGATGAGAGATGCAAAAAGGAAATATTTTGAATAACTTCCTACATGTCAACAATGGCATGTGGCTCGCAGTGGAGTAACAATAATGACGTTTTGGATTATTACCTCTGCCACCAATGGTGCATGGAGATTACGTTTTTCACCCCCGTATGTTTGTTTGGTTGACTGTGAACAAAATATCTGAAAAAGACGTGGACGGGTTTGGACGAAACTTGGTGCAGATGGTGGGTGTTTGACAAGGAAGAATCGATTCGATTTTGGTGAAGATCTGAATGTGGATTCAGACATGAGAATTATTTAATTTTTAAGTGATTCTTCACCATTGAAAGATCAGACCAAAAGCGATATATAACATGATGTTAAAAAAAGTTCTGGATGAGTTATGACTAAATTAAGTGGATGAGTTGGTTTGGTGACAAGAACAAGCCGATTAGATTTTGGGTCAGGTCCGAATCTAGATCCGGCCTATTAGTGGGATACAAAAGATAAACTGTTCAGCCTGGCGGAGGTATACTCTCTACTGAGTGCCGTTCTAGTTTCGCAATGTAACTTGGTAGTAGGGTGCTGACTATGCTTCCATCCACCGATTTGAATGAACTGACTGACCTGCTTTGATTTTGTTCTTTGTAAACTCAGTATGCATAGAATATTGGAACTGTAACAGTTCAGATTACAGGAACTTTACATTGGATATTGTATTCTTGGTTTGGGAACTGATTTGTCAGATTGCAAGGAAAGGCCTTTCACTTTCGGGCCTGTGATTACTACTTGGGGCTGGCAGGATGGCCTGGAGGTGTCGCCTCTCCGCTTCCGAGCCTTGGATCGAATCTCGGTCCAGCTATAAACTGTCATCCCAGGACTTCACAGGCAGAGTGGCTCATCCATGTCCCATGGATGGCCTTTGAACTGGGTGTCCCATCTTCCGGAATGAGTTGGTAGACGTTAGAGATGTCACGGTGTCCTTCGCGAAGTGTAAGCGAGCTATTGCCAGCACCCTGGCCAATTTCCTAATTCCAAATTCCTGCCCTGGCTGACTGCTTGGAAGGCAATGGAATCCCACCCAGTGTGAGCCTTGCCAATAAACTGCTTTGACAACACCGATGCTCTGTAGCAGACTATGGTAGATCAGAACCAGAGTTACTATATACTTGAGTGTCCATGGAGAGGTCACCTTTGAATATAAGAAGCTTTTCCAAGCTGGTACTGAATGTTCTTTTTATTATTTTGGCTACAAAATCTTGGCCACAGTCTAATTTTGGCCAGGAATTTTCTTCATCAATGATCTCTC
This sequence comes from Myxine glutinosa, assembly GCF_964187855.1. NCBI lineage: Eukaryota > Metazoa > Chordata > Myxini > Myxiniformes > Myxinidae > Myxine > Myxine glutinosa. Next base: position 153,342,971 of record NC_136267.1, on the reverse strand, counting down.
TGACTCTCTTGAAAATCCTCTCTATCTCTTTGCTGATGACTCCACTCTCTGCCGCTCCATTCCTCATCCCTCAGATCGGAATGTGTGCAGCCTCCTCACTCTCTGCAGACCTGGACAAAATCACAGACTGGTCAAACAAGTGGAACATGTCTTTAAATCCTGACAAATCTCACACTCTTACGATGTCTCTCCGAAAAGACCGACTGGACAACCCTCCCATCCACTTTCTGAATAATCCTCTCCAAGAAGTTCTGTCACTCAAGCTTTTGGGTCTCACTATCTGCCATGATCTTTCTTGGGAAAACCACATTTCCAAGCTGGCCTCCAAAGCCAGTCGCCGACTGGGCAGTGGGCATCCTCCATCGTGCGAAGTCCTTCCTTGGCACACGTGAGCTCCTCACCACCTACAAGGCTTTCATCCGCAGCTCAATGGAGTACTGCTCTCCCCTCTGGGCTGGTGCACCTGCCTCACACCCAGCTCGTCTTCACGCTGTTGAAACCAAAGCGTTCAGAATCATTGGAATCTCCCGCGATGAAGCTATCTCCGATGGCCTTGCACTTACTCACCGCAGGCAGGTTGGTGGTCTTTCCGTCTTCCACCGTCTCCTCTCCGGCCTTGCTCCCCCAGCTCTCTCTGGGCTCTGTCCCCCAAATATTCCTACAGGTTGCACAAGATCTGCCTGCAACCCTCTTATGGTTAAACTGCCAAAATCAAGACGCTCTGCTCACCTTCACTCATTCATTCCTCTTTTCTCCCGCCTCTGCAACAAACTCCGTCACTCTCTTCAATCCCACTCCACCGTCCAGGTCTTTAAAACAGCTGTTCACCACCATCTCTCATCTTCCCCCATCCAAATCCTTGATCTTTTCTATCCCCACTAATTTCACCCCAAATCCACTTTTTTTAATTACCAACTTCTTTCCTGGAAGTCCTTGGTGTCCTTATGTTTTATACTTCTCCCACCCCCCTCCCCCTTCCCACGCCTCCTCCCCCCAAGCCCTCTCCCTCCCACACATCTCCCGATGTCCCTGCTCTCAAATGTTGTGTTTGTGTGCTTCCCCTTCTCTCCCCATCTTGTCTACCGCTCCCTCTTTTTATATATTTTGTTTGTCTGTTTGATTTATTTTTTTTTGTGATAAATGTTAGCTCTTTCACGAGCCTCGATTCTGTATACAAAAAAAAAAGGAAAAAAAAGGACAATCATTCTATCCCTTCTCTAACCGCTTTGTTCATCACCACCAAATTCCATTGGCATAATTTAAAAATATCTTAGTTCTTCTGTGTATACTGTACAGCATTTCTACCTATACTCCTAATTCCTCCTTTTTTATTGTTTTGACTCAGAGGATTGTCGACTTTTGTCAAAGCTTTTGCCATACGGATGGTGTCGTGGCATTCTGGTGGGCAGTGCTTCATGCCCAACTGTCACAGGTTGTTGTTTGTTGTTGTCGCCTCCATTTATTCTCATTCATAGCAAGATCGTTGTTGTTCTATGGCCCTCACATGCTATCAAATGCTGTATCCGGTCAGCCAATTTTCATTCCATCACCCATCAATGACTGGTATCTCCGCTAGTTTGTAATGAAAATGAGAATAATGAGTGGAAACGGCATTAGAATGTCCAGATAACCTATCTAATACGGCACTTTAGAAATTACGTAAATCTGCCCGACAAATGATCGGTGAGGAAGCTGAAGAGATTGGGGCGAAATAAATGTATTATAAATGGCCTTAAAATGCATGTTGTTGTTGTTGTTGTTGTCGTCTGACTGTCCGGGATAAGGATTGTTATTTGGAATGGCTCATCAAGCTTCTGAAAGATACTTGGAAAAGTACTTGTGAGAAAAGGCTGTGCTTCTGCACAACTGAATACTTGGCGAACTTTCTCAGTTTGCTAAATGGGCACCTGCTCGAACTGCAAACTCCTGACCAGGTGGGTCGGTGGAAGTGGAGTGGACGCACGTGTGTTAACTCCTGACGGATCGCTACCAGTGAATGGACTGTGTATCAGAATTAGGTTCTTCTGAACAACCATGGGAATGACATATCTGGGGCTTGTGCATGTACAGGTGATGTTTAGTTACTATTAATAATTTTTTTGGCTCTATTCTCGAGATTTGCGTGACGTCACTGTCACATGATTATGCCTAGTAATTTGATCGCCATTTTGGAAAAGGGGAAAACAAATGCTCTGTGAAGGGGAATGCATGCACGACTGCTGGTAGTGAATGCGTTCCATGTAGGAAGTCTCTAAAATCACCGTGTAAACTGAAGTCGTTTGTCTACCTCACATCGTTGAATTTCATGGGGCACCTTCATATATATATATATATATATATATATATATATATATATATATATATATATATATATATATATATATATATATATTTATATATATATATATATATATATATATATATATATATATATATATATATATATATATATATATATATATATGCAGGCTGCAACACAACAAAATGTGAAAAAAGACAAGGGGTGTGAATACTTTCAGAAGGCACTGTACATAATTATATATGTACAGTGTTATGGATGAGTTATGCTGATGAGTCATGATGAGATCAAACTGATTTATTTATTTTGAAAATTTTTCAATATATATATATATATATATATATGTACAGTGCCTTCAGAAAGTATTCACATCCCTTGTGTTTTTTCACATGTTGTTGTGATGCAGCCTGACTTTAAAATTAGATTAAATTAAGATATTTGTTACTGATGTATACATAATACCCCAAAATGTCCAAAAAAATTGGAATTTGTATTATTTTGGTATTGCCATGTCTTATCAATATATTGAAAACTTACCAGGCTCAGCTTTGGCAAGGTATCGCATGAAAATGGGGATGATCGAACTTGATTATTGTCCATATCAGCACCACGCAGATGTCTGGAGTAACAACCAGTGAGACTGACCTAGGGTGGAGTATCCCGACGTGTACATGAGCTACATAGTTGAAACGCCATGTTAGATCTGTAATTCTATTTCAATTACAACAGCTATTTATTTAATTAACTTACTTTGATTTGAATATTTGAGACTCTTATCATTACATAGTCCATTTGGTTACAAAAATAGGTTTTAAAGTCTAGATTAAAATTCCTAGACCACTAGATTTCTATCACATCTCAGCCTAACTTCACTTTTGTTTTTTACAAACTAACTTAGTTATTGATGGTGATATGCTGCTCAGATTTATTAACAACAGTAATCTGAGCCGGCACTACCAATGAGCACAAATTCGCGCACATATTCCCCTTCAAGTTGGGTTGTTTGCCCCTTCGCGCTGGTTGCTCGGCTGAAGTGTGGGCACTGGCGTAGAAGTGCCTGGATGTCCATCCCTGAGAATTTCTCGATTGTGAAGAATCATTTAAAAAAAAATTAGCATCTGGATCCAGATCTTCACCAAGATCGAATCAATTCGTCCTTGGCAAATACCCAACCTGCCCACCAAGTTTCGACCAAATCCGTCCATAACATTTTGAGACGTGTTGCTCACAGACAGACAGACAGACAGACAAACAGACAGGAGTGAAGACATAACCTCTGTCTGTCTACCTTCGGCAGCATAGGTAATTATTCAAGATTTTTGCATTCATTGGTACAAGGTGTGTGTGTGTGTGTGTGTGTGTGTGTGTGTGTGTGTGTGTGTGTGTGTGTGTGTGTGTGTGTGTGTGTGTGTGTGTGTGTGTGTGTGTGTGTGTGTGTGTGTGTGTGTGTGTGTGTGTGTGTACCGCGCGTGTACCGCGCGTGCGCGCGCGCCCCAGTGGTTAACCATCTTGAAATTTCCACTCTTTCGTCTGAATACTGAAAATTATGTTTAAAAAACGATTTGAATCACAGATTTCACTCGAGCAATAGCAGACTAAAAGTCTCAGTATAAAAAAAGAGTATAAAAAACCGAATCGGTATAAAAACACAACGCATTCGCAAAATACCTCATTTAACATTCATACGTCATTTTAAAAGTCCCCTATTGGCCTTTGTTAAATGGAACCTTTATGCCATGCAAATTGCAATACAACGAAATAATCTGCTTGGTTTAAGTCTTCCACTTTTAGATGTGTTTGGCCTCTGAATGAAGTTAGTAAAAAATAAGCAATCGCTGCACTTCGTATTCCCAACCCCTCACCTTTCCTTTTGAGAAGGAGAATAATAGGAACTTCACTGAGAACAAGTTGTGACTGAGTTGGATGGTCTCGACAATCAATCCTGAGCCTCTTTAGCATTTGCTTTGATGCCTCAATTAGACCAGATGAACAAAGCAGGAATTCAGAAGGAAAAGGATGGAAAAACTTGTTTGAACTTACAACTTGATTTATTCATTTTGTAAAAGCAAAAAAATGAAGTCGTGATTGAACGAGAAAAGAAGAACCAGCTGCCTCTTGTCTCTATTGCATGATGTTGACCAATCAAATGAGGCACGAGGAAGATCAAGGCTGTGCCCTCGAAAAGAAAATCTCTGATTTGCTCTCCGCAAATTCAAGTACCCATCACCGACAGACCATTGATATCAATTGAGATGGTGCCACCCAAATCCATGGGGATATTATCCAAAGTGGCAATAAAATGAGCCAAATGGTTATTTATCACAAATGGTGTGTCATCAAGACTGCTGTGAGCCCATGACTCCTGCTGTAATTTCCTAATGCACCCAGGCACGCCCACAGCAGCTGCAACCACTTCCTGGAGCGCACGTTCCAATGAACATTTCTGCTTGTTGTTTTGCTATCATGATTATCATTTTTTTTGCAAGCAAGCATGATGATATTAAATGATATTTATACACAGGGTAAGTTTAAATTCAACATTTAAAATGACGATATTTACTATGAATGATGTTGAGGGACCACACTTGGAGGCTTGATGGTTCGAGCATCTGATTTGAGTCTGGAACATATGGGACTGCCATTTAAACACCGTATTTATATATATATATACACACACATATATATACACACACACACAGTCACGTGAAAAAGTAAGTACACCCCATGTAAAGTTTTGACTTTTTCAACATGCAGCTATTTGATCTTCATTTCAACAATATTGATAGATAAAGGTGATATAATATAACAAATATCATGAAACATTTACATTTTGAAGTCCATTGTATAATTTAAATAAACATAAATGCAAATTTCGCATGTGGAAAAAGTAAGTACACCCCTAGATTTATCACTACTTCAAATACCTAAAATTAGAATCAGGTGCACCAGCTGAGGTGCAAATGATTAGAACATCGTTAGAGAGGATCTTGGAGGAACCTGTCTTATTTAAACCTCAGACATTTAGTTTGGTTTGCTCTTTGTTGTTGAAGTGTGCGGTGTCACCATGCCAAGATCAAAAGAGCTCTCTGAGGCCTTCAGAAAGAAGGTTTTCGATGCCTGCAAGTCTGGGAAGGGATTTAAAAAGATCTCCAAACAATTTGAAATCAATCATTCGACTGTCCGGAAGATCATCTACAAGTGGAGAATATGCCAAACAACTGCCAATTTGTTCAGGCCAGGCCGCCCCAGCAAGTTCAGCCCGAGAGCAGACCGCAAGATGCTAAAAGTATTCTCTAAGAACCCCAGAATGTCATCACCGGACCTGCAGGTAGCTCTTGCCACTGTTGATGTCAAAGTGCACGAGTCTACCATTAGAAAGAGTCTGCACAAATTTGATCTACATGGGAGGTGTGCCAGGAGGAAACCTTTGCTGTCCAGAAAGAACATCAGGGCAAGACTAAAGTTTGTCAATGAACACCTAGGCAAAGACCAGCACTTCTGGAACAATGTGCTCTGGACAGATGAGTCAAAGGTAGAGCTATTTGGCCACAGTACCAGAAGACATGTTTGGCGAAAACCAAAGACAGCATTTGACCACAAGAACCTGATACCAACTGTAAAGCATGGTGGTGGAAATATTATGGTTTGGGGCAGCTTTGCTGCATCAGGGCCTGGGCAGCTCACCATCATAGAATCCATTATGAATTCTTCATTGTACCAGAGGGTGCTTGAGCATAATGTGAGGCCATCTGTCGGAGTGTTGAAGCTCAACCGAAGGTGGACCTTGCAACATGACAATGACCGGAAACATACCAGTAAATCCACCAAGGAATGGCTGAAAAGAAAGAAATGGAGGGTTCTGGAATGGCCAAGTCAAAGCCCAGATATAAATCCTATCGAGATGTTGTGGGGGGATTTGAAACGAGCTGTGCATGCAAGAAACCCCTCAAACATCGCACATCTGAAAGAATTCTGCATGGAGGAGTGGGCAAAAATTTCTCCCAGTCAATGTCAGAGAATGGTAGACAGTTATAAGAAACGCATACTTAAGGTTGTTTCTGTCAAAGGGGACAATACCACCTATTAGAGCCAAGGGTGTACTTACTTTTTCCACATGCGAAATTTGCATTTATGTTTATTTAAATTATACAATGGACTACAACATGTAAATGTTTCATGATATTTGTTTCTTATATCACCTTTATCTATCAATATTGTTGAAATGAAGATCAAATAGTTGTATGTTGAAATGTGTTGAAAAAGTCAAAACTTTACATGGGCTGTACTTACTTTTTCATGTGACTGTATACACAGTGCCTTCAGAAAGTATTCACACCCCTTGTCTTTTTTTCACATTTTGTTGTGTTGCAGACTGAATTTAAAATTTCATTAAATTGAGATATTTCTTGCTGATGTATACATAATACCCCATAATGTCAATGTTCAAATTTTTTTTGGGGAATTTATTTTACAAAATAATTGAAAATGAAAAGATGAAATGTCTTGAGTCAATAAGTAGTCAATCCCCTTTGCTATTACACTTCAAATCGAGCTCAGGTGCATCCAATTTCCTTTGATCATCCTTGAGATGTCTCGACAACTTGATTGGAGTCCACCTGTGGCTAATTCAATTGATTGGACATGATTCAGAAAGAAACACACCTTTCTATATAAGGTCCCACAGTTGACAATGCATGTCAGAGTGGAAACTCTACGGTGAAGTCCAAGGATGCTCCATTATTAGCAAATGGGAAGAAGATTGAACTACCCAGACTCTTCCTCGTGCTGGCAGTCCGACTAAACTGAGCAACCGGGCAAGAAAGAGCCCTTGTCTGTTTCCACATTTTGTTGTGACACAGCCTGAATTTGTCGAGAAATATTCACAAAATAATTAAAAATGAAATGCAGGAATATCTAATTTACACAAGTATTCAGCCCCCTGAGTGATTACTTCATATAAGTGCCTTTAGCAGTGATTACAGGTTCAAGTCTTCTTGGGTATGTCTGTATCAGCTTTGCACATCTGTATTTGAGGAGTTTCTCCCATTCTTCCTTAAAGATTTGCTCAAGCTCTGTGAAGTTGGATGTGGAGCGTCGGTGAACAGCAATCTTCAAGTATTTCCACAGATTCTCAATGGGATTCAAGTCAAGGCTATGGCTAGGCCACTCAAGGACTTTCACTTTCTTGTTCTGAAGCCATTACAGTGTTGCTTTGGCTGTATGCTTGGGGTCATTATCCTGTTGGAATGTAAATCTTCGCCACAGTCTGAGGTCTTTTGCATGCTGAGGAAGCAGGTTCTCCTCATGGATTTGCCTGTATTTGTCTCCAATCGTTATTCCATCTATCCTTGCAAGTATCCCAGCCCCTGCCACTGAAAAGCATCCCTATAGCATGATGATGCCACCACCATGCTTCACGGTAGGGATGGTGTTATATGGGTGATAAGCTGTGCTCGGTTTCCGCCAGACGTAGTGCTTTGTATTCAGGCCAAAGAGTTCAATTTCCATCTCTGCAAACATGCTGTCATGTACCTTTTTCTCAGGAGTGGCTTCTGTCTGGCCACTCTCCCATAAAGCCTCGATTTGTCAAATGCTGCAGAGACTGTTGTCCTTCTGTTGAGAAGGAATTCTGTAGTTCTTTCAGATTGGTCTTTGGGTTCTTGTTCATCTCCCTGACCAAGGTCCTTCTAGCCATGTTGCTCAGTTTGGGCAGGTTGCCAGCTCAAGCAAGAGTCTGGATAGTTCCACATTCTTTCCATTTCCTAATAACTAGGGCGTGCCCGTACTATATATATATATCTAAAATTATATCCCCCCCCTCTATTTACATGAAATGGTTTGGTCCATTCGCAAAGCCAAAGCGAACGGCTTGCGAGTACGGTGACAATCCCCCCCCTCTATTTACATGAAATGGTTTGGTCCAAAGCGAACGGCTTGCGAGTACGGTGACAATCCCCCCCCTCTATTTACATGAAATGGTTTGGTCCAAAGCGAACGGCTTGCGGAGTTTGGTAAAGAAATCGCCATAGCGTGCACAAACGCGCAGGAAAGCGAAAGAATCGCAAAGTAGTTTTAATTAGTTTTAAAACATAGTTTAACGCCAACATAGTTTGCCAACGTGAAATAAATGAATACGCTCTCAAATGTGCCGTCCGAGGCAGAGTCTGTTCGCCACATTCGGCACACGTGATAGCTCGCTGCTCTCTGATTGGTTGAATCGTTTTTTGGACATAGCTCGCTAACTACTTGTCCGATTAATATGAAACCTTGAAAAGGCACATCCTCGGGTCCCCATCAATATACCTGGCAAGTTTCAAGTATATCGGACCCGTGGTTGTCGAGAAACAGCGGTCACAGACATACAGACATACATACATACATACATACACACAGAGATTACTGGAATTATAGATAGATGAAGCTCACTGTGCTCTTGGGAACTTTCAACACTCTTGGGAACAGTCGAGGAGTATGAATACTTTTTGAAGGCACTGTGTGTATATGTATGCATATGTATATATTTTTATGTATATATATATCTATATATGGCTAACCCCCGCCCTAGCGGGGAAAAATGGCCTTAAAACGATCATTCATTCATTCATTCATATACGTCTATATATATAAAGCAGTAAAGTATGTTTGTTTGTTTGTCCTCTTATAACTCGAGAACTACTCATCGCAGAGCAAAACCAAAGGAATATTCGGAATCAGTACGTGTCAGAGAATCTACAGCACACCTTAAATGTTTTTAAAAACTCGGGTTTTAAAATTATGACGTCATCAGCGTATTTCGTAACGTTAATTTTTCAACTTCATCCGATTGACATGGGACCAACGGCATGTGACAGAGAGTGAAACATACATGCTACATTTATTTGACGACAATGACTTCCGGGTTCGGAATGCGGGACCAATGCCATTTGACAGGGAATAAAAAATAAATGCGACATTCAATTGACGACAATGACTTCCGACTTCCGACTTCCAACATCCAACTTCCACACAGTTTCTGGTCGCTTTTTCTGATTCAGGATTCTCTGATTTTACATGCCGCAGTTTCTCAATTAAATTTCATTTCATGATTTTCTATTTTCTTCTTTTTCATGAGGATTTTCGATTTTCTGCTTTTAGATGACCCAGGCCTAATTCCACGCAGTTTCTGATCAAAATCTCCGAAATGCGCCAAAAAAGGAAGAGCTGCATTGGTCCGATGACAGCTTCAGCTAGGCGAAAACAGACTGAAAGACAACATGTGACCGAGAGGAGCGAACAACCAGGCTCAATGAGCAGGCTCATCGGCAACAACAACAGCGAGTAAATGAGACACAAGATGAGCGATCAAACAGGCTCATCGGCAACAACAACAGCGAGTAAATGCGACTGAGGAAGAGTGTCATGCATGACACGAGGCAAACCGTCACCGCACTGCAGAAGCACGAGCTCGGGCCCATTCGGCCGAACCAGACACGATCGAGATTCCTCCTGAGATAGGCATGGTCGTCTCCACAATGGAGGAGCTGAAGGCTGAAGTCCACCCTTGCTTGACCACAAATGGAGTCCGGTCCGAATGGCTGGCTGAGCGTGCAATTCTTTCTCCGCTGAACACCAATGTCAACAAGCTCAACAACTGCCTCATGGGAGAGTTTCCTGGTGATGAGAGGATCTACAAGTCTGTGGATAGTGCCATCTGTGACGAGGAGGCAGTCACTTACCCTGTTGAGCTTCTCAATTCTCTCGATCTGTCAGGAATGCCACCACACCTCCTCAAGTTAAAACTCGGTGTGCCCATCATGATCCTGCGAAACATGGAACCACCCAAGACCACCAATGGTACACGCTGCATCCTAACTCGCCTACATGCCAGTCATCGAGGCCACCATCTCCTGTGGACCATACAAAGGAGAGGTCGTCCTTCTGCCGAGGATCCCGCTCATTCCGTCAGGCTATGTACCGTTCCAGTTTCGGAGACTCGTTTCCCGGCAAGCCATGCTTTGCGATGACCATCAATAAGGCTCAAGGACAGACGTACAAGACAATAGGGGTCGACCTCTCTGTCCCCTGCTTCTCACACGGTCAGCTGTATGTGGCTGCCTCTCGGACCGGCAGTGCAGTAAAACTCACCATCCTGGCACCCAACAATCAGACACGCTATGTGGTTTACCCCGAGGCACTCTAGGGCACAGATGACGAACGCTGTAAGTTGTGGCTATATTTTTTTGTATAAAGCACATATTGGACTAGATGCTCTTTCATAGTTTGTAAAAAAACGTTATTTTGGAAAAACTTTTAAATCAAAACAGGCGAATCTCCAGAATTGGTGCTTCTAGGCCGACTATCTTCCCATCCAGTCGAAAGAGAATAATGATGTTTAGTGTTTATATTTTATATAAATTATAGAATATATTTTATACAAAATGTATGTACAAAAGTTTTTTTTAAATGTTTTAGGTCTGTTTGGCTGGAAAATTTCTGATATCAATACCCCCAATCTTAGGCATTGTAGGATATAGTCAGAGCGTTCACCTTTACTTAATGCATTTTAAGAATCCTTCCAATTTGCACCCGTCGTAGACGGGTATCCTTGCTAGTATATACAGACTTGGCATTTAATATGGAATATTTTTTTTGTGGGGTGAACTTACTTTTCAAGATGTCTTAGAACCAAAAGTTCATTGGAATTATGTTGAAATTATTCTAGATTTTGTTAATGTGACCTTTAAAAGAAACAAAAACCACATTTGACATTTCGAAACAAATAAATTGATCCTTGAAAGTGATGTAAACTGATATCGAACTCAATTCATGGACAGTGTTGTGTTAAACGTCTGGACGTTTTCCAGAAGTATCTCTTTATTTTGCACATTAGCCAAAATTTTTTTAACAAAAACAAAAGTTAAACAAGTACACATACATTCAAAGTACACCGCCCCATGCCAAATAATTAAATATGCTGCAGCGCGGCATTGCCGGGGCGCCTCCGGCGCCCGGCAATACCGCAGTGCAGCTCATTAAGGCTGCATTGGGAGGGAGAGGTGTACACTAATTGATTGATTAATTGTATAATTAAAATCAATAAAAGATTATCACAAAATATTTTCATAATCAATTGGCTAATCGCATAACTAAACCACTAGTGCTTCATCCGAAGATGTATCTTTTAGAAATTTAATTAAATAAGTCATTTATAAAAAATTAAATAATTAATTGATTACTCAATAAATAATTAATCGATTAATCAATAAATAATTAATAGATGAAATGATTAATCAATAAATCAAAAATATCCTTGATAGCCACATCACTTGGTCACTTATGTCCAAATATTAGCTTCCCAGCTCAAAAGGTGCCTGAGATATTGGCCAAATGAGAAAGAAAATAAATAAATGATTAATAATGAAAATAAATAAATAATAATCATAAAAAAATTAAATTATTAATCAATTTGGTCAGAGAACACATAAACTACCACTATTTCATCAGAATCTGTAACTTAAAAAAAAAATTTTTTTGGGTCATTAATCGAATAATTAAATAATTAATCGATTAATTGATTAATTAATAAATCAAAAATATCCTTTGCAGCCAAATCACCTGGTCATTGGCATGTCCAAATATCAGCTTCCTAACTCAAAAGGTGCCTGAGTTAATAATGGTCAGAAGAGAAATGAAATTTAATTAATTAAATAAGTACTTAATTAAACGCTAATAATTAAATAACTCCTCAATTAATTGATTATTCAAAAAACAAAAAATACCGTATTTGACAAAGGACTTGCTCACGACTGTGCCGAAATTTCAGCTTCCTAGCTCAAAGGATGGCTGAGATATCGTCCGGACAACCAAGAAAGAAAACAAACAAGAAAGAAAACAAGTACACATACATTCAAAGTACACCGCCCCATGCCAAATAATTAAATATGCTGCAGCGCGGCATTGCCGGGGCGCCTCCGGCGCCCGGCAATACCGCAGTGCAGCTCATTGAGGCTGCATTGGGAGGGAGAGGTGTACACTAATTGATTGATTAATTGTATAATTAAAATCAATAAAAGATTATCACAAAATATTTTCATAATCAATTGGCTAATCGCATAACTAAACCAGTAGTGCTTCATCCGAAGATGTATCTTTTAGAAATTTAATTAAATAAGTCATTTATAAAAAATTAAATAATTAATTGATTACTCAATAAATAATTAATCGATTAATCAATAAATACTTAATAGATGAAATGATTAATCAATAAATCAAAAATATCCTTGATAGCCACATCACTTGGTCACTCATGTCCAAATATTAGCTTCCCAGCTCAAAAGGTGCCTGAGATATTGGCCAAATGAGAAAGAAAATAAATAAATGATTAATAATGAAAATAAATAAATAATAATCATAAAAAAATTAAATTATTAATCAATTTGGTCAGAGAACACATAAACTACCACTATTTCATCAGAATCTGTAACTTAAAAAAAAAAAATTTTTTTGTCATTAATCGAATAATTAAATAAATAATCGATTAATTGATTAATTAATAAATCAAAAATATCCTTTGCAGCCAAATCACCTGGTCATTGGCATGTCCAAATATCAGCTTCCTAACTCAAAAGGTGCCTGAGTTAATAATGGTCAGAAGATAAATGAAATTTAATTAATTAAATAAGTACTTAATTAAACGCTAATAATTAAATAACTCCTCAATTAATTGATTATTCAAAAAACAAAAAATACCGTATTTGACAAAGGACTTGCTCACTACTGTGCCGAAATTTCAGCTTCCTAGCTCAAAGGATGGCTGAGATATCGTCCGGACAAACAAACAAGAAAACAAACAAACAAGAAACCAGAGTGAAAACTGAGTACTCTCTTTCAGCGTGCGTCACTGCCGAGCCCCCTTTGGTGCCCGGCAATGACGATTTGCAATGCCTGGAGATGGCATAGGAAAGGAGCGGTGTACAACAAACAAACAAGAAACCAGAGTGAAAACTGAGTACTCTCTTTCAGCGTGCGTCACTGCCGAGCCCCCTTTGGTGCCCGGCAATGACGATTTGCAATGCCTGGAGATGGCATAGGAAAGGAGCGGTGTACAATTACGACTGGGATTACGGACATTAAAATTACAGTTCAATACTTCGTGTAACCCCCACGAGCATTCAGGAGAGCACGTACACGTTGAGGCATGCTGTTACCAAGGACTTCCAGGAAAGAAGTTGGTATTTCAAAAAAGTGGATCTGGGGTGAATTAGCGGGGGTAGAAAAAGATCAAGGTTTTGGATGGGGGAAGATAAGAGATGGCGGTGAACAGATGTTTCAAAGATCTGGAGGGAGGAGTGGGATTGAAGGGAGTGGGGGAGTTTGTTCCAAAGGCGGGAGAAAAGAGGAGTGAAGGTGAGCAGAGAGTCTTGATTTTGGCAGTTTAACCATAAGAGGGTTTCTGGCACATCTTGTGTGACCTGTAGGAATAATTGGGGGACATAGCACAGAGAGAGCTACTTTATCGACAATGAACCGATTCCTTTGATTTGATCTTCCATGCTCCCCAAAGTGTGTCTTGATCCCGAAAATAGTTGTCGTTTTAGCTGCTCGGAGTTTAAGCTTGAAGGAAGATACGGTATTCTGCATCATCTCAAGATAGACGAGTTTAAATTGCACAATTTTAAACGTCCTGGCATCACAGTCTTCGTGTTAGAATTACATTTATTTTAGATCCAAAACAAAAGTTCGTTTTTACTTCCTGGACCATGAACCAGCCTCGCTGATCGGCACAGGATTTACACCATATATTTCACTTTAACCTCCGCTAGGCTGAACGTAAATCATTAACGTACTGTAAAAAGCATCTCCACTCTTTGTTATCATTCAGGCTGCCTTCTGCGTTTTAATATTAATCTTGTCATTCTGAATTGTATAATAATCGCAGATATAAAATAGGAGATGCAGGCTTGGTGCCTTCCGATACGCCATTCGTGGCAACCTGAGGTGGTGTAAGAGCGACTGTGCTGTTAACACCCGGTGGTCAGCGGTTGCATCTCCACTCTTTGTTATCATTCATGCAACTCCTTGCGACCAACTCCTTGTGCATCCCTGACCAACTCCTTGTCGCTATGATTCCTCAATCCCCCTTCACCTCATCAAAATATTGAATCCTCAATCCCCCTTCACCTCATCACAATATTGATTCCTCAATTCCCCTTCATCTCGTCACAATATTGATGCCTCAATCCCCTTTCATCTCGTCACAATATTGATTTCTCAATACCCCTTCTCCCTCCCCCCCCACCCCCCCCTTTTCCCATGCCTCCTCCCCCCAGGCCCTCTCCCTTCCACACATCTCCCTGCTCTCGGATGTTGTGTTTGTGTGCTTCCCCTTCTCTCCCCATCTTGTCTTCCGCTCCCTCTTTTTGGGTATTTTGTTTGTCTGGTTGATTTGTTTGTGAAGTAAATGTTAGCTCTTTCACGAGCCTCGATTCAGTATACAAAAAAAAAAAAAAAAAAAAAAAACTCACATACATGCACAAATAGACACACACACACACACACACGGAACACACACACACACACACACACACACACTCACACACTCACACATACACACACATGGACACACACAAGCACTCACATACATGCACAAATACACACACACACAAACACTCACACATGGACACACACAAACACTCACACACACGCACAAACATGAACACACTCACACATACACACACATGGACACACACAAGCACTCACATACATGCACAAATAGACACACACACACACACACACACACACACACACACACACATGGACAAACACAAACACTCACATACATGCACAAACACACACACACACTCACACACACACACACACACACACACACACACACACACACACACACACACACACACACACACACACAAAAACATATACACCCACACACACGAACACACAGCCACACACACAAACACACGCAACCATTATTCAAAGAAAGATGTAGGGATGGTTTCATGTGATAATTTATTGTGATCATCCATACCTTGTTTACATACTTTTTGGAGAAACATCCCTACATCCCTTTACATAAAAAAATTTTTTATTACTTGTTTCTTTAATTTTTTTATGGCGTAGCCCAGGGGGCAAAGCAGGGTTTGTCTGTCCGTATGTACATTATGTAAGGATGTATGTATGTCTCTCACGAACATACACCAATCAGAGCTGAGGATGTAGTCACCTGATAGGGGTGATGTGATATAATTACGTCGATGATGTAATCGTAACACTGCTCCCTTTGTTGTGACTGCAAAGTTACTATACATTGCGGCAGTGTATGGTTCATTGATGACACAAAATATGTAGAACAAGAAAGAGCAATCAGATTGCAGACCCTCACCAGGATGTGTTTTCAGTGGTTTTTATGGCTTTTGTGTTAAAACAAATGTGGCGGCCGAACCACGTGAGCGATGACGTCATCATTCTTTTTTTTCTCCACCAATTTATCCATAGATTATGCTCAATAAATTTCAACATGATCAGATGAAGTTTTGTACTTGTCGATTTATGACGTCATAATGGAGGCACCTATGACATCATCATTAACAGGTGTTATTCCACATGGAGAGTCCTTTACATTGAGCTATGTCTCAATTTTTTTAATGCAGCGCTTTCGGAGATATAGAAGCGCAAATGTTTTCGGTTTTTCCAAGATGGCGGCCGAACCACTTGACCGATGACGTCATCATTTTTTTCCTTATTCACCAATTTATGCCTACATGACGCTCAATAAATTTCATCTTAATCGGATGAAGTTTTGTACTTGTCGAATTATGACATCATAATGGAGGCATTTATGACATCATCATTAACATATTTTATTCCCCATTGAGAGTTCCTTACAATGAGCCATGTCAATTTTTTCTATTCAGCGTTTTCGGAGATATGGAGGTGCAAAGTTTTTCAGTTTTTCCAAGATGGCGGCCGAACCGCGTGACCTATGACGCCATAATTATCATTAAAAAATTCTACAGCTGGAGTTGCACCTACGGTGAAAATTTCCTGTCAATCGGACCAACGGTTGCAAAGAAAATCATATTTACTAGCCGAAACCCGTGGAACATCCACGGAAGGGAGGATGTGGTGTATGGATAGAGTGTACCAATATGGATGGCATAGGGGATTTGCTTGTCCGAGTAAGAGTTAGGAAGAAAGATGAGAATGAAGAGTGCGTATATGAACAACGATCGCCGACACGGCACAAATGCATGCTCTAGATTGTCCAATCAGCGGACGGCTTGCTTCGCCTTCGCCCAGCAGACGCCAATACGATGGCGTCGTAAGATGGCGTCGTATCGGCAGTTAATCGGATGCTTTTGGGCCCCAACGTCGGCTAATTCAGATTTTTTGAGTATGGCTGTACGTGATAAACAAAGAGCGCGGTTCGTAGATCGTAAATCCATTAGTGCTGTGGGCATCGGGTCACTGGGTGCGGCGTAAAAGGGATAACAAAGTCGAGTCCTTACGCTATTTATTATATAGATTTTGTGCGGACAAAGAAACAAACAAAGAAACAAACAAACGGACTCGAATGCAATCAATGCCCTCTCCTCTGGCGAGGACAACAAGCCCGGCAATGTTTTGTTATGAATATATTACGATGTCAGATGCAGACGTGATGGGCCGACATCGCGAATCTGCCGCTGAGAAACCGTGAATCGAGAAGGTTCTTGATCACGTGGTTCGCTTTTTCCTTGACACCGCAACTGCAGAGGTTTCGTAATCACGTGCATCCGTTGTGAAGCACTGGTACCTCGCTTATCACCATTTTATTTTCATAAATTTCTTTATTACACTAAAAAACGGCATTTTCCGAGACATGATATTTCTGCTGATATTTGATAACCATGAACACACAACCACAAATGTGTCTATTGGCCCCGCCCCCATCAGGATGATTTACACCTGTGGTCCCGCCCACCCCTCGGATCCCTTCCTATTATTTTACAAAGGAATGTATTTTTTCGTACTTGTCGTGGAATCCTTTCACGCCCTTATAATTCCCATACCAAAGGATGTTGCACGAGGCTCTGTCGGATGGCATCGATTTCTTTCTTTTTTTTAACCTCCGTCACCAAAGGTTGATGGAGGTTATGTTTTTACCTCCGTCTGGCTGTTTGTCCGTTCGGTTGTGAACAAGATATCTCAAAAAGTTGTGGACGGATTCGGGCGAAATTTGGCAGAGATGTGGTGTATGTGATAAGGACGAAATTGTTAGATGAGGGTGAAGATCTGAGTATAGTTTCGGATATGATAATTATTTAATTTTTCAAGTGATTCTTCACCATTGGGAGATAGGGACAAAAACGATACATAGCAGGATATCTCAAAAAGTTGTGGATGGATTTGGACGAAACTTGGTGGACACTGGACAGGTTGTGTGTGTGACAAGGAAGAATCGATTCGATTTTGGTGAAGATCTGAGTATAGTTTCGGATATGAGGATTATTTAATTTTTCAAGTGATTCTTCACCATTGGGAGATTGAGCCAAAAATGATACATAGCAGGATATCTCAAAAAGTTGTGGACGGATTTGGACGAAACTTGGTGGACAGGTTGTGTGTGCGACAAGGAAGAATCGATTCGATTGTGGTGAAGATCTGAATATAGATTCGGATATGCGAATTATTTAATTTTAAAGTGATTCTTCGCCATTGAAGAATGGGCCAAAAACGGCCAAATAGGGCCAAAAACGATATATAGCAGGATATCTCAAAAAGTTGTGGATGGGTGATTTTGATTAGATGTGATTCTGTGTTGTGATTTTCTGGTCTACTATGGGATACAAAACGTAAACTTCACCTGGCGGAGATATGCTCTCTACTGAGTGCTGTTCTCGTTTTCTTTTGCCATGGTCTGGAGTACTGAAAAGTGATCCCTGGCTCGACAATCAGCTGAACAGATCAGGTATGTTCTCATATGTAGCCTCAGCGACTCTTTAGAGAAGATGCTCAAACTTTAGTTTTGTATGTAGCGCATGGGACCGACATTTTATTTCTGCGCCATCCCTACATGGAGTGTGCGAGCACACTCCCTGATAAATTGCACACTCTCAGGAACACAACATTCTTTCGTGCACGTAAATGGAGTATGTCACGTCATTGTTGTGATAAACAATTGCATATTATTTATTTAATTTCATATTTGCCTTTCCTTTTGGAGAAGCAGAGTTGAAGTTTCTGCAAAGGCTCAACTTCAAGTTTCTGACGTCCCGAGTGTCATGAAAAACAAGCAAATTCATGTATCCGTGACCAAGATTCACGAACTTATTAACGAAGATGTTAAGTGTCCTGCATGGGCGGATGATGGATTCATAAAATCACAAAGGATAAATGCACTTCTCGCATCCATCGTTGGTGAGACCATCGTCTCGTGTTTTTCTTTGCTACAGTTTCTAGTTTCAATTACAGTAAATCTGGAATGGAAGATGAAACAATATTCCATCCGCCACGCAGTGGGAGATGAGGTTTTGTGTGTGTGTGTGTGTGTGTGTGTGTGTGTGTGTGTGTGTGTGTGTGTGTGTGTGTGTGTGTGTGTGTATGGGTATGTTTGTGTGTATGGGTGTGTTTGTGTTTGTGTGTATGGGTCTGTTTGTGTGTATGGGTGTGTTTGTGTGTGTGTGTGTGTGTGTGTGTGTATATCTTTGTGCAAACCAAGTCAGATCACGACAGTCTCAGCCTCCATCCACCATTGCCTTACTGAACCAGTCCGACGTCCGACGCTTCTTCATAATAACAAAATGCAGGTCGAGGTCGAAATTAACAACAACACCCTTTAAAAAGTAACCACATTTGCTCAATGAAGCTTTTCTTCAATAACAAACCTGGCAGAATATCCCCCACAATGCTCTTTTTAATAATGCTTCTAAAGGGTAATGTTGTTTATGAATTTGCCAAAGCATCAGATTGTTTGATATTACATGAAATGCTGTCATGCGCATGGAACAGCTTGTCTCACTCCATTACCATTGGCATTGTTTTTTTGTTTTTTAATTTTAGCATTATAATGCTCGCTTTAAATTTGAACCTGCATGGATTGAGATTGCTGCAGACGTATGTGGAGTGGGGAGGCAAATTGAGGATCAAGGTGCTCAGAATCTAAGATGGTCATTGTTCGACAAGGTTAGGCCAAGGCAGTAATTTTCGAAAAACAACTTGATATGCAGTCTCATATGAGGACCGCACCACCCAGGCCTTCAATTCTGTGTATCAGAACCCAGTTTTTGCCAGTTATATGGGTTTATCCATTTTCTTCATCAGAACGTGATACTGGCCACGGATGACGACTCCCCAGGGAGTTCATGGTGCGAACAGACTTCCATTCTTGAGGCCTTCCCTCGTTTCGAAACTTCCATTGCTAGCCCCGAGCTGTCTGCTGCCGGGATTTGAGGCGGAGATTTGTAATACACAGTGTCACCAGTGGCAGCTGCAGTAACCCCCTGCTGCCACAAAGCAGTGGGGACAGGGACAGGATTTGCTGGAGGTCATGTAAGTCATTTTGGGGTGGGAGAAAAGCCTTTCCTTGAGGAGGGAGGCTGAGTGCACGGTGAAATCTGCCCAAATCTGGGTCCCATGTGGTTGAGGGGTTGTGATGTTCTCAATAATTGCGATAATTGCATCAAGGTCTGAATCATAGGCATGTGCTTATACATCGAGGGTGGGAGCAGCAGTTTGCTATATGGAGGGGAAATTGGCACAGGGGAGCTTGGAGGAGGGACGGCTTTGAAATGTAGGGGAGGTCGGAGCAGGCTTTCGGTGGGCAGAGCGTGGCGTTGCGGGCACAGCGGCTAGAGGAGGGGGTTGGCGAGGCCGTGTCGGGAGGCATTGGGAAGACGGAGTTCTGAAGGGGATTTACGAAGCCGACTTGGGAGTGGAGCGAGTGCCTTGGTCATTCCTTCTTGCGTGCGCTTGAGCAACAAAGGGCACAGTGTCTTTGGGTCATGCATTGTGCCGGACAACCGCTGGGGTGCTTCGGCTCTGCCGCCCCCTATCTGCCGGTGAGCCATTGTCGAAAAACATTGAGCCAGGTGGAACTTATCTTTGGAATCGATAATTTTTTGGTCAATACCTCGCTAACAATACATTGTGGTGTAATTTCACAGAACAATCAGCGATGTATTTGTTCTTGGTGTACATGTTGACCACCCTGTCTGCACATTGTACACTAATATCCTTGCGAGGATGCGGCGTGATGCTATCAGAGGGTAATAATGTACATCGTTTGGTGTAATAATGAAACTTGTGTTATTATTGGAGCATTGAATTGTTTTTATCATCTGTTACCAGATATGTAAGACTAATACATCAATAATGTACATCATAGATTAATGGAGACTCGTAACAAACATTTTGCTGAGTTAAGTTCTGGGCTTTAAGACACTCCCCCACCAACTCCCCTTTCCTCGTCAAAAACTTCTTCTTATTCAGTTTGACGGTGAAGGTATTTGTTAAGAGGCAACACGTTTAAAAGGTACGGAAAGGAGGAGTTTACATCTTGTTTCTTTGGATGTTGTTGACTGCTTGTTGGAGCCTTGTGTATTTTTGCTGAGTGGAGCAGTGGATGGGAGAGGCTTATGGACTGGTGCCAGTTGGAGCATTTAGGTAAAATATTGATCATGAAGTAGGGGCAGGAACTCAGAGAAATCTGATTAGAGGCCTGGGTTGCAGATGGCTCAGCATGTAAGCTGATAGATAGCTCAGAGATGCACCTGCTGTCTATCTTTCTTCGCTTTCCGAATCAATAGTACTTTCTTTGAGTCTAGGGTGCCGAACATGATTCATTTTTTTTCTTCCAATGTGTGTGTCTGTGATTTCTGTGATTATGTGATTATTATGTGTGTAATTTCTGTGATTCTGTCAAAAACATGTTTTGTTTTTTTCGTTTGATATTCTTAAACTGAATATATTGCATTGGTATTTTCCATTCCATACTCTTGTATTTGCTCTTATTACTCTTCTTATTCTCTTATTTACTCTTATTCTTGTATTCTTGTATTTCTTCCATATTGGTCTTTGCTTTAGTAAGCCTGGTGTTGGCTTAGCGATTAGGGTGCTGGCTTGGGATTCTGGGATCCTGGGTTCGAATCCCGGTGATCGCCGAATTAACGCCAGGGGGGTTGACTCAGCCTGTCATCCTTCCGAGGTCGACAAATTGAGTACCAGTTCACTGGTAATTCCCTGTGCGTTGCAAGAGGCGACCAACAGGGTTGGTGGCAGAAGGGCATCCGGCCATAAAACATTGCTTAAAAAAGGGGACCACTGTGCCCGAAAAAGGCCAACCCCTGCTTTGCGGAGAAAAATGGCCTCGAAAGGTGGCTCATTGGTCTTTGCTTTCGAAGACACTGCATGTGCTCGGGAATATGGATTAAAAATACAATTAATGTTTTTACCGAGTTGATAATTTTATCACAGGCATTTGCAATGTGCAGATTGAAATTGAGAGCTCTTTTTAAGAGTTTGCTGGGTCCGCAACATCAGTATCATGCCTCACACACGAGTTCCAGTGTTGTCACTCATCCTCGCTCTGTTGCCGTTGGCCTGTACCGGACAATCCACCATGAAGAGGGAGGCACACGCCTTGCCCGCCTCTTTCTTTCCTGAGCTGCGTTCACGAGCTTAGTACGCCGGCTTTATGAGGTTGCCTGAAGGATCGTTCAGCATCGCGGCAACTCGATCAGGTGAAGCCCATTGTGGTTTCCTGCGGAGGAGAAAAAGTAGGACAATTTTTGCTACATATAGCACTTTCCTTTCCTGGAAAGATCATTTTTCTTTGTCATGTGGAGCAACGTCGCACTTTGTGGGGGATTTATTAATTTTATTGAAGAATGTTGGTGATACATTGTTCTTGTTTATCTCGTACGACGTAGTTCAGTTGTGTGATTTAAGATAACCACGTGCTGTCTTTCTTGAGCATTGTAGATTGGACTCCTGGTCCTGCCGTTCTCCCTCTACGACAGTGACTAATTCCCTATTGAAATAGAAAAGCAGAATTCCACCTTGGTATGCATCAGAAAAAAAACACGTTTTGTTCAAAATGTTCCTTCATCTTTGTGATTTCAATGTACTTGGGAAGTTGGACAATTTTTTTGATGTTTTTTTCACAATTCATTCCAATCCATGTTGTGCTGGTGGGATATCCATGGGGTATGCACATTTGGCTTCGAGATGTCGACCTGGGTTCAAATGTCGACCCATCTATAAGTTGTCAGTGTTGCACATTCAGCGTGAGGGAGGCATCGGTGTCCTCCATCCATCGCAGGGAATTTAAGCCAGATGACCCCTCTTCTTGCACTGGGGGTGCTGGTGTATTTTTAATATACCACTGTGTCTTTAGCAATGAATAGGCAAGTTATTGCCGGCACCAGCCGAGCCAAATTACATTTTTCGGGAAGTCTAAACCCAAGTCTGGCAATCTGGTTTCAGAAAGACTTAGGCCAAAAAATTCAACCTTCCCACATATCCCCACCCCACTCCATCTGGCCGACCCCATAAGGTGGGAATAATTGGTGCGGTTATAGAAACAGAAGAACGTAATCCATTTTGTATTGCGCAAAACAAGGGGTGATGGAAGTTGAAAAATGAACACTGATTTCGTTTTGAAATTTTGAAAAATCCCACAGTTGTAGAAAAATAGATTCAGGTATACATTGACCAATCAGGTTGTTGCTTACATGAAAGAACAGTATTGCCAGAATGTCAGCACTGCGATTTATTTGATTGGATTGTAGAATGAGATGTAAGCAAATCGTTTTTACGACTTATCCGTCACATTATCATCACAACCGTTTTGTCAGTGCTGCCTGATGAAGTTTCAAAAATGCGATTGACTTTGATTACAAATCGTACGTTCCCGAAACGCAGCTTTCAATATCGACTAAAGCAAATCTACTTGCAAGTTGCAAGTACTGCACTGGGATTCACACAAGCGAAATCTGCATTCCAGCTGAAGTAGAAGCTTTGCGGAGTTCAATCCTTTTAAAGAGAAAAGGATATAAAATTAAAGCAGCAGGCCCTTATTTGCTCTGTATAATCCCAAATGCAAGCTGTTGTACTGCTTTGACCGCTCGCTGCTGGAGACAAAATAAGAATTAGTGTTGTGAGCTATTCCACCAAGCATTCCTTCAATTGCACAAAAGCATTTCGATGGCTGCATGAATGCGGCATCATGCAGAGTAAAAAAATGTCCTGCAGAGATCTGGTTATTGCAAGAAAGCCTTGTTGTCATGGTTCCCGGTCGGTATGGTTCGCTCACAATAGCCACCACAACTTCATTACCTGGCATCAAATTGCCATTATGAACCAGTTGTCAACTGTCTGGTGAAACAGAGATAAAGCCAGAGAAAAACAGGAGAATTGGTGGGAAGTGCTGGTTTGTTTCACTTCAGGTCTTGTTGTAAAGCTCTTCATTTCTGCAGAGTTGAAAATCTTTCTTGGTGGTTGTGCCGTTGTCGGACGTGGACGCTTTGCTTGGTTTCAATATACTCGACACTCTAGGGAATCGTACTAAAATAAGCAATTTGGTGTCTGTCTGTCTCTGTCTGACTGCGATACATTCAGTTGTTACTTATCCAATCACAACTAAAACTTGTCAGGGTGACTAAAAGTCACATGATGGAGGTTCTAGCAATTTAACACCCCCACCCCTCCACACACTCCTGCCCAAGGGGGATTTGTACTTTGGACGAATTCTGTATTGAGGTGTATATCCGTGTTAAGATAGCTTATTGTGACGTTTTTCCAAAGCCACTTCTAATAACAAATGTAATCACAACAATAAAGATAATAGCATAATATTAATGTTATTACAAAACAATATTAATACCAATAATAATATCTCCTCTTCCGAAGGGTTTTGCTACCTTGGAAAAATTGCTGTGTTCATGTGTATAAATAGCTTATTGTGCTGTGTCGTGGAAAACCCTGACCGGATGTAAAAAGTATGATTACCTTTTGAAACAGTCGCTACTGCTGGTTAACACTAAACTGAAAGGGAGTAAACCTGGGATGTGTTCAGTTCCAAGCAGCTATGTAGCACTTGCCAATCCGGCCGTTCCTCATCAACGGTTTTGAATGGAGTGCTTGCTTGAATGCTTAAGCCGCTTTGTGAGCTCTCTACAAGAAACATAATAACTGAACCCACCCCCAATATTCCTGAGGCCCGACTCTAGATCTACTGTAGGTTCGGGAATGCTACCAGATCTATATATCCCAGAGAGGAGTGACCCTTCTGCCGTTCCCGTCGGTAATGGGTGTACTAGTAAGTTACATATTAAAAGTAGGTGAGCATAAACATTTTATTATTGGTGAAAAGCTTGATGAGAAGCAGCTTCAGAGTATCAGAGCTAAAAAAAATGATGAAAAAACAATAATAAGTGCTGCGAACAATGTGCTCATACAATCGGCGACTTTCAAAATGACTTGACCGTCCCCAGAATGTGCGGTGCACAGGTGCAGAAACCCATATAAATGACAGTGTTTGGAGCACCATCAAGTATATCATTTGTATGAGATAAGGATTGTAACCAAAAATGGCTCACAAGACTTCTAAAAGAAGCTGGCGATGCCTGAAAAAGCACCTGAGAGAAAGGACAGTGCCTATGTTCAATGAAAGACTTGCTATCAAGGGCAGCCGCCCATACTGCAAACTCCTGAACATGTTGGACGGTGCAAGTGGACGGGCGTGTGCTACACAAAACCCTGACTGATCGCTACCAGTAAATAGGCTTTCATCCTTGTGGGAATGCCTTCTGTGAACATGGCAGGCTTGGTGATTTATTTAATGGACATCTGCAATTGCAAAGATGATGCTGTGCGTTATTATCAAGTAGTGGTAACCAAGTCTTCAGCTAAGGACATCTTTGCGACATGAAAATACATAAAGTTTGTGCCAGTGATATTTACGTGGGAGCTCGATGGGTCAGATAGACTTTGCTGTGGAAGACACCATATTTGGTTTGTGTGCTTCTGAACACTGATGGGAAGGACATATCTGGGGCTTGTGAATGTATAGGATAGGTTTAAAATGATGCTCTTTACTCTTGATCATGTTTGGAGGAGGTGGGGGTGAGTTGGTAGCTATGGGAGCTGTGAGGGCCGTTAAAACATGTTGTGTTTGGTTCCGGAGCCACAATAAAAATTATACTAGATTTTTGCATCTATTGCTAAAAGAAGAAGCATCCGTTTGCATCATATATATATATGAAAGTTTTTGTTTGTCTGAACGGCGAAAGATAGGAGGAAACCTCTGACAAAAAAATGTCGGGACGGGCCCCGGGAAGGTTTTAAGCGAGGTGGTGAGGCCGGTCGAGGCTGGCTTGGCCACGCTGGGCCAATTTCGCAATGAAAAGCTGAGCTGAATTATAGTAGTCAATCTACGGCCACGAGTAAGAGCTGAATTATAGTAGGAAATTCATTCAAAAAGAAATAAAAATGTCGGGACGGGCCCCGGGAAGGTTATAGGCGAGGTGGCGAGGCCGGTCGAGGCCGCCTCGGCCAGGCTGGGCCAATTTCGCTATTAAAAGCTGAGCTGAATTATAGTAGTCAATCTTCTGCGGCCACGAGTAAAAGCTGAATTATAGTAATAAATTCATTCAAAAAGAACCCGGGCAACGCCGGGTGCTTTCGGCTAACATACAGACTTGGCATTTAATATGGAATATTTTTTTTTCTCAACTTGGGTTTACTTTCTGAACTCAGTATATCAATCTGGTGAGTTTTTTTTTACCCTTCGGTGATGTCTTTGTTGAAAGAACCATGTCACTCTTTCGCAGCAAGAAGTCAATAACAGGATTATATCACAGGTGGCGTGACAAAATGTAAGCACAGGTACATTTGACAATTGGCTTCACAATCGGGTATATAAGGGTTGTTGCGTTCTGTATTAGTGGAAAACAACTGCTGCACGTCCACAAAAGTTATTGCCGCTTCCTCTGGAAATGGTCCGTCAACTTGACAATGCTGTTTGTCATGGAGTGGTGGCTTTACGAAATTCTGGCATGAAACAGCGTGCTATTGCTCGGCAGTATGGCATCACTCAAGGTCAGGTGTCAAAGATCCTGAAACGAAATGCTCAGAGGGGTGTCCCTACTCCAATACCGAGGCCAGGACGTCCACGCAGAACCACAAGGAGAGATGATCGCCAGCTGCACCGGTTAGTCTGCAATGGCCGTACCAAGTCAGCTAATCGGCTTAGGGCTGAGTGGCAGCAACTGACAAATGTGCCTGTATCCAGAAGGCTAGTCAACCAACGACTGGTTCAAGCAGGCTATCGTGCCAGGCGTCCCCTGAGAAAGCCACGCCTGACCAGACAACACAGCCAGCGCCGATTGCAGTGGGCCAGAGGGCACCGTCAATGGCAGCCAGGACACTGGAATCACGTGACCTTCAGTGACGAGTCTAGATTTCTGGTCTATCGTCAAGATGGCCGCGTCCGAGTGTGCAGACAAGTGCATGAAGCCCACAACAAAGATTGTATAGTGCCAAGAGTCCAAGCTGGAGGTGGTGGGGTGACCGTTTGGGCTGCTTTTCATGCAAGGGGCAAAACTGACCTGGTTGTTCTGAATGGAAACCTGAACCAGTTCAAGGACAGGGTCATTCTGGAAGAAACATTGCTTCCATTTGCTCGTGCAGCCTTTCGAGGAAACTTTGTCTTCCAAGATGACAATGCACGGCCTCATCGTGCTCGCATGATCCAACACTTTCTTGCTGACCGTGGTGTAGAGCATATGGAGTGGCCTGCCATGTCCCCGGATATGAATCCGATAGAGAACTTGTGGGCAGAATTAACGCATCAAATCGACAACTTGTACCAGCAGCCGACCTCTGTGCATGAATTGCAGCAGACTATTGTCACTGCATGGCAAGCGATTCCTGTCCAAACCTTGGCAAATCTCGTGAACAGCATGCCTCGACGTGTATGTGCTCTCCTGAATGCTCGTGGGGTTTACACGAAGTACTGAACTGCAATTTTACTGTCCGTAATCCCAGTCATAATTTAGCTTTTGTTTTTGTTGAAAATTTTTTGGGCTAATGTGCAAAATAAAGAGATACTTCTGGAAAATGTACAGAAGTTTAACACAGTACTGTCTGTGAATTGAGTTCGATATCAGTTTACATCACATTCAAGGATCAATTTAATTGCTTCGAAATGTCAAATGTGGTTTTTGTTTCTTTTGAAGGTCACATTAACAAAATCTAGAATAATTTCAACATAATTCCAATGAAATTTTGGTTCTAAGTCATCTTGAAAAGTAAGTTCACCCCCACAAAAAAAAATTCCATATTAAATGCCAAGTCTGTGTATATATATATATATATATATATATACACAAAGAATTAAGTTAAGCACCCCCCCCCCGTTTTTTTACAACCTCGCACATTACAAGTTTGTTGTCGTCAAAACGGTGTAATATACCCATGATATTGCTATATTTTCTGGTGAAGTGATATTATGGTCACATAAAAACATAACAATCATGCCGTTTTCAATATTTTATTCTGAATAATTTAAGGTGAAATTTTTTGGGAATTTTAGGCATATTTTCACCTCAATTTAAGTATGGAGCTATAGGTCCATCACGGACAGTGTGGATGACGTTTATGTTTTCTAACGTACAGTCATTGTTCTGAGAAGACCTCTAGCGATCTTTGCGTCAATAACGTGTGTAGGACCCACGTGATCGGATCACTGACTCAACCCTACGTCTCATAGACCCTGTAAGCCATCGTATGCGTTGCTGTGGCAGGTTGAACCCCCTCAAGCACGTTTGGGACATGTTGGGACGACAAATTGCGAAGATGGTCCCTCCAATAGCTAATCTGGATGAATTGGAACGTGCATTACATCGGGAATGGAACAACCTGCCACAGCAACGCATACGACGGCTTACAGGGTCTATGAGACGTAGGGTTGAGTCAGTGATCCGATCACGTGGGTCCTACACACGTTATTGACGCAAAGATCGCTAGAGGTCTTCTCAGAACAATGACTGTACGTTAGAAAACATAAACGTCATCCACACTGTCCGTGATGGACCTATAGCTCCATACTTAAATTGAGGTGAAAATATGCCTAAAATTCCCAAAAAATTTCACCTTAAATTATTCAGAATAAAATATTGAAAACGGCATGATTGTTATGTTTTTATGTGACCATAATATCACTTCTCCAGAAAATATAGCAATATCATGGGTATATTACACTGTTTTGACGACAACAAACTTGTAATGTGCGAGGTTGTAAAAAAACGGGGGGGTGCTTAACTTAATTCTTTGTGTATATATATATATATATATATATATATATACATACATATATATATATATATATATATATATATATATATATATATATATATATATATATATACATATATATATATATATATATATATATATGTATATATATATGTATATATATATATATATATATCTCGATATAATCACTAAATCCATTTTATAGTTCTCCAACCTCTAGTTTTGGTCTTAATAACTCAATGTTTCAGTGAGCAACCCCGCGTGAACTGGGCCTCCACGAGCCAAGACTCCACTAGCCTCCACTCCACTTGTCAAGAGAAATTTCCTTGTTTACCTCCTCCCAGATACAGTCACGTGAAAAAGTAAGTACACCCCATGTAAAGTTTTGACTTTTTCAACATACAGCTATTTGATCTTCATTTCAACAATATTGATAGATAAAGGTGATACAATATAACAAATATCATGAAACATTTACATTTTGAAGTCCATTGTATAATTTAAATAAACATAAATGCAAATTTCGCATGTGGAAAAAGTAAGTATACCCCTACATTTATCACTACTTCAAATACCTAAAATTAGAATCAGGTGCACCAGCTCAGGTGCAAATGATTAGAACATCGTTAGAGAGGATCTTAGAGGAACCTGTCTTATTTAAACCTCATTGGTTTGCTCTTTGTTGTTGAAGTGTGCGGCGTCACCATGCATAGATCAAAAGAGCTCTCTGAGGCCTTCAGAAAGAAGGTTATAGATTCCTACGAGTCTGGGAAGGGATTTTAAAAGATCTCCAAACAATTTGAAATCAATCATTCGACTGTCCGGAAGATCATCTACAAGTGGAGAAGATTCCAAGCAACTGCCAACTTGTTCAGGCCAGGCCGCCCCAGCAAGTTCAGCCCGAGAGCAGACCGCAAGATGGTGAAAGAAGTCTCTCAGAACCCTCAGCATGTCATCACGGGACCTACAGGTAGCTCTTGCCACTGTTGATGTCAAAGTGCACGAGTCTACCATTTGAGAGAGGCTGTACAAATTTGATCTACATGGGAGGTGTGCCAGGAGGAAACCTTTTCTGTCCAGAAAGAACATCAGGGCAAGACTAAAGCTTGCCAATGAACACCTAGGCAAAGACCAGCACTTCTGGAATAATGTGCTCTGGACATATGAATCAAAGGTAGAGCTATTTGGCCACAGTACCAGAAGACATGTTTTGCGAAAACCAAAGACAGCATTTGACCACAAGAACCTGATACCAACTGTAAAGCATGGAGGTGGAAATATTATGGTTTGGGGCAGCTTTGCTGCATCAGGGCCTGGGCAGCTCACCATCATAGAATCCACTATGAATTCATCATTGTACCAGAGGGTGCTTGAGGATAATGTGAGGCCATCTGTCGGAAAGGTGAAGCTCAACCGAAGGTGGACCTTGCAACATGACAATGACCATAAACATACCAGTAAATCCACCAAGGAATGGCTGAAAAGAAAGAAATGAAGGGTTCTGGAATGGCCAAGTCAAAGCCCGGATCTAAATCCCATCGAGATGTGGGGGGATTTGAAACGAGCTGTGCATGCAAGAAACCCCTCAAACATCGCACAGCTGAAAGAATTCTGCATGGAGGAGTGGGCAAAAGTTTCTCCCAGTCGATGTCAGAGACTGGTAGATAGTTATAAGAAACGCCTACTTGAGGTTGTTTCTGCCAAAGGCGGCAATACCACCTATTAGAGCCAAGGGTGTACTTGCTTTTTCCACATGCAAAATTTGCATTTATATTTATTTAAATTACACAATTGACTACAAAATGTAAATGTTTCATGATATTTGTTTTATTATATCACCTTTATCTATCAATATTGTTGAAATGAAGATCAAATAGCTGTATGTTGAAATATGTTGAAAAAGTCAAAACTTTACATGGGGTGTCCTTACTTTTTCACGTGACTGTATACCTGGGGAAGGGGGTGGGCCTTCGACCAATCACAAAGCTGTGTTGCAATACCTCTTGACCATTTACCCGTGACAAGCTTGTGTTGCAAGTGTTTTGTGTTATCCTCGTCACCTGTGTTGGTTATGTCCCATTTTGTCTTTCTCCTCCTCCCAGCATCGGTGTCTCTCCAGTCTATTTGTGAATGAGAGGTCCGTACCCCTGTTATAACGTCACAGTCTCCTCTGTCGAAGGTGCCCTCGTTTGACCAGTGTGCCATGCCTCTAGTATTCGCCTCCTGGCCCGGTTCGGGGATGCCACCAGAATGTTCACATTGTCCCATAAGGGAACATGGCCCGTCCTTAATCCATGCTTGGCGATAGCAGATCTTTCTGGGTGATTACACTCAAAGGCCTTATGGTGTTCCTTAATGCGCTGGCCTAAGGTTCTTCCGGTCTCGCCTGTGCATTCTCCACCACAATCACATGGAATAGTGAATAAGGCAAGGGCATCAGTGAACTTATGGACAAACACATATGATATTCAGCATTTGAAACTCGTTTCCTTCAATCTCCAGCAAAAGTTTGAAGATGGAAATGTGAAACAGACAGACTTTCTTACCATCATGTCTGCACTGCGATTTCATCTGATGGTGAATGAGATGTAAGCAAAACGTTCTCCATCCTCTCCTTCACATCGAATGGCTGATTTCTCTCGGAATTTGTCTATCCTGGATTTGCATTCCATGTTATTCCAACTTGATCTGCAATAAAACAGTGGATTATCTGTTGAAAAATAATCGTGGATTTAATTTGCGTGATTCCATAAAAGATTACACGTATTTTATATCTGAAATCCTGCTGGCAATGATGCACATAATTTCATTTTTATATATCCATATCGGAATTCAAGGAAGAGCTGATTGAAGACACAAAACATTACGAATGTCACTGGTGAACAAACTTCAAAATGAATGCTAATGTAGGTCACACAAGAGACAGACAACTACAAAGAGGGTGACAATGTGCCTTTGGGTCATTCAAAGAGGAGCGAAATGAGACAGATGTCGCGAGAGATGTGAAGCCGATTTGTCAGCTAATCCGAGAGATTGAAGCGCAGTCGTTGAGCCTCACAGTCGGATTATCTTCGAGTGGGATTACTGAGAAGCAATTTGGGTCTGCTCTTTGAGAAGAACAATGGAAAAAAAAAAGATGTATTTATTTGGGATTGCATTGAAGCACAATATATACTTGACAAACTGGAATCGTTTCACTCTGTGTGAAACTGAAGCATGGCAGTTCATTTTTTGAACGTGACGTTAAAAGTTATTGACTTTCCATCTGCAAAGCATGCCTGGTCATGCAGGATTGTCACTAACCTTTGCTGGGTTGTGCTGCTCAGAGCCTATGGATCTGTCATTGCGACTGATGAAAAATTTAAGAACAGCAGTGTGTAAGCACCATTTGCCATTGCGATTTTAAATGGCTTTCCACTAAGTGCAGTGAGCGACCAACTCGGAGGCAGAGGCAAAGTTGTGCACCAAGCCTGGCGCAATATAAATGTTGGGGGATGCAATTATTAGGGAATACACATCAACCAAGTGTCCCCAAATAGACCATCTTCGTTACACGATGCCTGTGGCAAGGACAATATGGAAAAGTCACCCTGAGTCATTTAAATTCTGTCTATGCTTTGAGCAGGCAAAGAATATGATAAACTTGCAGTGAAATTGTGTGTGGTGGACCAGCCATTGTATGCTTTTATGCATCATTGCTCCTTTCTGTATCTTTCTCTTTTCTCTCTGACCTACAGACACAACTAAAGTCATGAACCTGCAATTCCATGGGGTTCTTGGCATGAGCTGAAGCACCTTCTTTCCACATTTATCATATACAGCTGTGTATGTGCGTATATCTAAGATATATATATATATATATATATATATATATATATATATATATATATATATATATATATATATATATATATATATATATATTTGTGTCAGACCACCAGATTCTTGTACCAGATGCTCAAATTATGGATTTAGAGTTCTACCTGCAGCATTAAAGTACCAACCCTGTACCTCCATAAAATAGCAGGGTTGGTCAAATTGGGCAATTACAAATTCGTGAAAACAAAAATTTAAATATTCATGTGTCACCCAAAATGTCAAGTTTTTCAACTTTTCATGCCAGGAAATCTAGAAAATTTCGCAAAAATTACCGACCAGTAATTTACAATCAGAATCAATTTCTAGGGTTCTCAAGGTTTTTTTCAAGCATAATGTTGGACAAGTAAAGTAAATAAAAGTACCATAAGAGTTATTGGCCGAGTGCCAATTATCTTTTTGCACCTTGCCAATATTCTCT
This sequence comes from Myxine glutinosa, assembly GCF_964187855.1. Classification (NCBI taxonomy): domain Eukaryota; kingdom Metazoa; phylum Chordata; class Myxini; order Myxiniformes; family Myxinidae; genus Myxine; species Myxine glutinosa. Next base: position 153,310,083 of record NC_136267.1, on the reverse strand, counting down.
ATTTTTCACTTTTTTTCCTAGCAAATAAGTTGTGACCAGCACTGATTTTAATTGGAATTTATGGGAAACAAACACGCACATGTTTCTTCCACTACTGCTGTATTTATTATGTCCAGCATAATCTGCATTGAATCTTCAAGCATAATCTGCATTGCAACTGTACACAAATACTGTAAATCATCGCCCGCCATCTGTACGCTAGCCCAAGCTGTCATACCAAAATGTCAAGGCAAAATGACGAGTAGGCCTACATGTATAGAATATTATTCTGCTTAGTTGTTTAGTTCTGTCAGTAGATGTTTAGCGCATCTGGTACAAGAATCTGGTGGTCTGACACACACATGTATGTATGTATGTATGTATATATATATATATATATATATATATATATATATATATATATATATATATATATATATATATATATATATATATATATATATATATATATATATATACATACATATATATATATATATATATATATATATATATATATATATATATATATATATATATATATATATAATACCCCGATTTAGAATAGGTACACCGTATCCCTGCGCATCGTAAGAGCATGACCAAGGGTTGGCGTCAGGAAGGGCATCCGGCCATAAAAACATTGCCTCAAACAGGGAACCATGATTGTCATGGGGCCCATAAGGCTAACCCCCGCTCTAGCGGGGAAAAATGGCCTTAAAACGATCATTCATTCATTCATTCATTGTGCAGTCTGTCTGTCTTATCTTGTCACTGAACTACTCCCTCAATCTTTTGTGAAATCGTACCAAACTTCAGGTATGCACATATCTCTCCCGTCGGTATGTCCTAAGGGTATTTCTTTTGAAAATTTTTCCAATTTATTTATTTTGAAATTTTGAAATTTTTTCGGGAATTTTTTTTTTTCCAACTTCAATTGTTTATAAAAGGTAATATCACGTTTATTACAAACTAGACGACCCATGACCCGTTGGGTCAGTCAGTTTGAATAGATATGAGAATAGAACTAAAGCGAACGCTGGACATCATCAGGGAGATTATTTGGGCCAGCAAGCCATAAGGCTCACCTCTCCAGCGTTCTAAATCACTTATCTGTGACACGTGATTTCGGCCCTTTTGTCCGATCAGGTTTTTTTTATTTTTTTTATTTTTTAGAAAAAACACGCGACCCGTGGACTACCACGATTTTGTTGTCAGAGGACACTTCTGATGACGATGTTCTTTGTCGACGATCCTCCATTTACATAAACTCGCACGTTCTCTTTCCTCTTCCCTCGACTGAGCGCCACATACAGCTGACCATGCTGGAAGACCGGTTTCTCCAGGTAGACCAGCACATTCTCCATAGTTTGCCCTTGCGCCTTATGGATCGTCATTGCGAAGCAGCATTGTATAGGGAACTCGCAGCGCTGCAAAGGGATATCCTCAGCTTCCGACAGATTTAGTCGGATCGGAGGGAGCATTACAGTTTCGCCTTCAAACGTTGAACTTATGATCCTCGCAACTATAATATTTCGAAGCATGTCCTCAACAATCATGCGCGTCCCGTTGCAAAGTTTCGGAGGGTCCAAGTTCCGCATCAAAATGATAGGGGATCCTTTTTTGAGCTCGAGGTTGTGCGGCGGCAATCCCGAGACTTCAACGGAATGTAGGAATTCCGTTGGGAAGTGCGTCGCATCAGTACCCTCAGTCACACTGTTGAACGCAGCATACTCCTTGCTAGCACCAGGGAACCTTGTGATGCATCTTGAATTGATGTTTCGCATCATATCGTTGAGGGGCACTAATATAGACCTTGCTGAAAAAACCTCCATCGGATTGGCGAATGATGGATATATGGTATCGATGCACTCATCGAGCCCACTCACTGTCAGCAGTATATCCTCTGGCAAATCTATCTCATCATCCGCATTTTTCTCGATTCTATCCTCGCCGATGTCGAGCAAAAATCTTGAAAACTGCCCACTTCCGTCGGTCAGTCGCATATTAGTTCTCAAGTGAAACATTCCAAAGCTCTGCCATAAGTAGGACTTCTTTATGCACGCATTCTCAACGTCAGCATCACACCCTCTTTTCACCACGGGCAGAAGTTGACGGAAATCACCACAGCATATCGTCAAGATCCCTCCGAAAGGCTCGTCTTTGTCACATACATCACGCAACGTGCGATCCACAGCCTCGAAACTCTCTCTCCTGATCATAGGACACTCATCCCACACGATGAGTTTTGTACTTCGAAAGAGGTCTGCGATAGTGGAATTTTTATCGATGTTGCATACGCCATCTTCCCTCGGTGTCAGAGGGATTTGGAACCTCGAGTGCGCTGTTCTTCCACCAGGCATGAGGGTAGCAGCTATGCCAGATGAGGCCACCGCAAGGGCAACTTCTCCACTCGCTCTCACTTTAGAGAGAATCAGGTTAATAAGAAACGTCTTCCCTGTGCCTCCAGGCGCGTCAATGAAAATCATTGATGACTGATTCGTGCGGATGCAACCGCACGCAAAGTCATAGACAACTCTCTGCTTATCATTGAGCAGAAGCTGCCTTTCGTCTACGATTCGCTGTTGTTCCTCCGTGTCGTATTGGAGTTCTCTCAGTAGGTGAATGTTGGCAATCCCTTCATGACGAAGAACAGTCGTTGGAGTCGGCAAGTGAAAATGTGCAACAGTTCTGTTCAACAATTGCAGTTTCTGCTGCAAATACGATAGAGCCAAGTCATGATGGCGCTCGTTGATGGCAATATTGGGATCATTTGCAGATCGTCGATGAGCTAGAAGATAATCTTCAGCCATAACGTCCTTGAAACGTTCCCATAGATCCAATGGATTGTCGACTTCACTTTGTGTGAGGAGCACAACGAACAAATCCCTCATGGGTCTGGGAAGGCGTGTCCTCTCAGCATCCTCCAGAGTCTCGCGCCAGACAGCGTCTCCTTGCAGCAAACCCATTTCTCTGCAAGCGTCTTTGAATGTGGGTAGAATGACATTATCACACGTTCTCAGGACTTCGAACGAAGTCGGCCCTCTCACGTGGTGGAGGAGTAGTCGGAAATAGTACAGGTCACCAGTACGCGGCGAAACAGTGTAAACTCGTCCCAATATGTCATCCTCAAACATTCCAGGGTTGCCCTCCACCGGTCTGCCCTGTTTTCTTCGTTGCCATCTCTTCTTGGTCCATGTATAGAATCTCGGAACATCCACGTACAACAGTGTCTTAGCGAAATGGTCACGTCTGCAAAGATCCATAAACTCTGTCAACGTGGTTTTGGCCATATTGGGATTATTTCTTTGTTCACGAACGTTCCCAGCAAAAAATACCTGTTGTTCATTTGGCAGATGTACTCCTAAACGGATAACGGCCGGCTTCCTGTCATGGACTGAGAATCCAAGAATGGAGGCAACAGCCTCTGAAGGTCCAATGTATCTACCCGTCAAGTACTCCGTTATCTCGTCGTTTGTGCGCAGTGCATACGTAGCTTGATCGCTACCTTTCATGGCATACTTAATAACATACTTGATCGACTTTATAGAGCAGCATATTTCAACGTTGATGTGGCAATCAAACGTTTTCAGGAGATAGAGATTATGGGGAACAACCCACTGATTTGTAACAGGTCGTCATTGCCTCCCTTCTTGGTGCCCTTCAAATCCTCCCATTTCTGGGGATCTTCTTCTATATATGGGGTACGAATCATCTCCGCACTGTGTGTACGGAGCATATGACCGCGGGTATCTGTGTCTGCATGCTCCATTCTTCCAGCATCCAGTTGCTGTGGAACAATATGGACCATGGATCATGTGCTTCAACACCAGTCTGTGTCCCTCTGGATCTTCATCGGGATCTGGTATTTCAGCTTGTACAAATCGATCATAGTCTTGTGGTCTCGGCTTTGAAACTTCATCGAGCCACAGCAAACAGTGTATGTGAGGGAGACCTCGCTTTTGGTACTCCACACACACAACGTGAGCGATACAGTTCCCGAAGAAGCCTTCTGATCCAGTGAGGTATTTAATGAACACCGTTTTCTTCAACTCGAACACTCTCGCAATGAGATCCGGTCTGTCGTTCTCACTTTGGTGAGGAAACAGGTTATTGGAGATTTCAGGCCACTTTGGATTACACGTCATAGTGATGAAGTAGGTCGCGTTACCATATTTTCTTACGTACATCATGGCATCTTGACATCGCTCCATCATATACCTCGGCCCCCCTACAAATGTCGATGACAGTAGTACGCGGCGTCCGATGTTGGACAAATCGTCATTGTCATTGAGAGCATCAGTGAAGCCACTGTATGTAGCAGACCTCAGCGATGCCTGGTTCAGTCTTATAAACGCCAATCTTGTGCCTTCCATTTTGGCTGCCATATCAACAAGATACTGCTGGAACAGACGCCCCCCTCTGAGGTGGTAGTTGAACTCATCCTCGTGGTTCATTATTCGGTAGGAGTAGTATTTCATGGCAGTCAATCTCCTGCCATTGGTCATGTTCATTTCGGGCTGCCATCCGTCATCTCCGAATGGGAAGAAGAGAACATACTGGAGTGCGTCGTAAGAACGGTGCAACTCAGAAATACTTTGCAGCGCTCCTCCTCTTGCTTTCAATACAATGTGACGCGCTGTAGCTTGAGGTTCACCAGCTGTCACAATACAATGTGACAGTATTCTTCACAACGACACCCACTTCATCAGCGATTTGACCATTGAACCTCCTCTCATGTTCACCAGCTGGTCTCCTGTTGGGATCAATAAGAATGAACGCCTCTAGCAAATTGCCTATTTCCTCGCGTGCCATGCGGAACGAGTGAACGTAAGGATTCACTTGTCTCAGCACGGTCTCTAATGCTCCAACTACATCACGGTGAATACCAGCATTGGTGAGTACCCGCATCCTCAACTGTACGCTGTCATGTGGATCTAAGAAATAAATTTGGAGGAATTTCGGTTGTTCATCCGCATTTGGCAAGAAGGAACCAATGCGATGATGTATTTGACCCTGAATTATGACCGATGGGCTCCATGCACCATGCCGAGGAGAAACTTGGCTTCCTCCAAATGATGTCATTTGAAATAGACAGTTGTATTGTCTGATGTTCCTGCGGAATTCGTTCGCTGTGGGTCCATCGCCGGCAAACAGATTGTGTAATTGATGGGGTAAAGGTCCCAGATTTCCCAAGGACACCTTTCCATTTGTGCAGCAAAAATGAGCTGTTTCACCTTGGAAAAGAAGCGCTCTACAATGTGGACAAATCTTGTCCATCGCACCAACGTCAGCAGAAGTGAAATTTCTTGCATTCTGCGCGTTTCTCTGCCTTGTCTCAAGAACTTCCCTTATCCTATCTCTTTCTCGCTGCTCCTGAAGACGCTGTGCCGTCTCCTCTGCAGATTCCGCATCTCTCCTCATATGATCTCTTTCTTGCTGCTCTTGATGGCGCTGTGACGTCTCCCCTGCAGATTCCGCATCCCTTCGCAAGCTGACTCTCTCTCGTTCCTCCTGAAGATGCTGCGCTCTCACCTCCTCCGTCTCAGCACTCCTTCTCATCCTTGCCCTTTGTCTTTGCAGCTGAAGGCGCTGTGACCTTTGCTCAGGCGTTTCAGCATGTCGTCTCTTCCTTTGGCTTTCTCGTTGCTGCTGAAGATGTCGTGATCTCCCATCGTCTGTTTCAGCACCCCTCGGAGATACTGCTTCCGCACGAGAACTTGAAGGAATGTTGCTATTCGCGTCCATAGACGTGAGGTGTGATTCGTTGCCCGCGTCCGTAGCGCCGTCGGAGGGTTGATACGACATTCTTCCTGCAAATAGTATTGTTTTTGTGCTATCGTTTTGCCGATCATCAAATGACAAATAAATTACATTGTGACAATTAAAGATTTCAAATAAACCTATTTAAAGTGTATGCGCATATAAATAATAAAAAAAATCGAAGAAATATCTCTCGGTAATTTCCTGAAACATTTTACTTCCGGGTAATAATGTTGAATGAAATAACGAAGATATATACTGTATGCCTGTTATTTTAGGCGGTGTATTTTCGTATATCAACGTGGCGCGATTTTTAAAATATATCTCTGCAATTTCCCGTGTGTGCGTGAATGTTCTCAATTATTTCTTTTACCGAGTCTAAAACCATCGATAAAAATGAAATCAGATGGAAGCGGTAATAATAAAAAAAATCGAAGAAATATCTCTCGGTAATTTCCTGAAACATATTTTTGCCGATCATCAAATGACAAATAAATTACATTGTGAAAATTAAAGATTTCAAATAAACCGATTTAAAGTGTATGCGCATATAAATAATAAAAAAAATCGAAGAAATATCTCTCGGTAATTTCCTGAAACATATTTTACTTCCGGGTAATAATGTTGAATGAAATAACGAAGATATATACTGTATGCCTGTTATTTTAGGCGGTGTATTTTCGTATATCAACGTGGCGCGATTTTCTTCCCGTTTTTTTTCAACCGAGTCTAAAACTATGTTAGCGACTGTGAAAAATGAAACGATATATCGAATTTGATTTGAAATAAAGCTGGGAGAGAGAGCAAGACACCACGGGCCTACAAAACAGGCCTCAAAGCTATGCGAGTTAATAAAATGGTGGATATTACTACTCTCTCAAAGGGGTAAGCCACGCCCCCGGACCGATCGAATGTTACACACAAACACGCAAGATTTCAATTTTATAATTATATAGATACATTTGTGCAAAATAATTGTTTGAATTATGATTGGTGTAAACCATGACAAAATGTCAACTCGGGTACAGTCATTTATCTATATATCTACATATCTGGGCAGTGTCTGTGTTGTCACTTAATGACTCCCTCAAACTTTTGTTTCTGTGGTTGTGAAGTGTTTTTAATAACGTGGTGGTGGTTTTGAATGACGTGGTGGTGAGGTGTTTTTAAATCACGTGGTGGTGAGGTATTTATAATTATGTGGTGGTGAGGTGTTTTTAATTATGTGGTTGTGTGTTTTTAATTAGTTGGTGGTGAGGTGTTTTGAATTACGTGGTGGTGTGTTTTGAATTACGTGGTGGTGAGGTGTTTTGAATTACGTGGTGTTGAGGTGTTTTTAAATGACATGGTGGTGAGGTGTTTTTAATTTCGTGGCTGTGAGGTGTTTTTAATTTAGTGTTTCGTGGTGGTGATGTGTTTTTAATTTTGTGGTGGTGAGATGTTTTTAAATCACATGGCTGTGATGTGTTTTTAATTTTGTGGTGGTGAGGTGTTTTTAAATCACATGGCTGTGAGGTGTTTTTAATTTTGTGGCTGTGAGGTGTTTTTAATTTTGTGGTGGTGAGGTGTTTTTAAATCACATGGCTGTGAGGTGTTTTTAATTTTGTGGTGGTGAGGTGTTTTTAAATCATGTGGCTGTGAGGTGTTTTTCATTTTGTGGTGGTGAGGTGTTTTTAAATCACGTGGCTGTGAGGTGTTTTTAATTTTGTGGTGGTGAGGTGTTTTTAATTTCGTGGCTGTGAGGTGTTTTAAATTTCGTGGCTGTGAGGTGTTTTTAATTTTGTGTTTCGTGGCTGTGAGGTGTTTATAATTTCGTGTTTTGTGGCTGTGAGGTGTTTTTAATTTCGTGTTTTGTGGCTGTGAGGTGTTTTTAATTTCGTGGCTGTGAGGTGTTTTTAATTTCGTGGCTGTGAGGTGTTTTTAATTTCGTGGCTGTGAGGTGTTTCTAATTTCGTGGCTGAGGTGTTTTTAATTTTGTGGCTGTGGTTTTTATTTTGTGGCTGTGAGGTGTTTTTAATTTTGTGGCTGTGAGGTGTTTTTAATTTCGTAGCTGTGATGTGTTTTTAATTTTGTGTTTTGTGGCTGTGATGTGTTTTTAATTTTGTGTTTTGTGGCTGTGATGTGTTTTTAATTTTGTGTTTTGTGGCTGTGATGTGTTTTTAATTTCGTGTTTCATCGCTGTGAGGTGTTTTTAATTTCGTGGCTTTGAGGTGTTTTTAATTTTGTGGCTGTGAGATGTTTTTAATTTTGTGGCTGTGAGGTGTTTTTAATTTCGCGGCTGTGAGGTGTTTTTAATTTCGCGGCTGTGAGGTGTTTTTAATTTCGCGGCTGTGAGGTGTTTTTAATTTCGTGGCTGTGAGGTGTTTTTAATTTCGTGTTTCGTGGTGGTGAGGTGTTTTGAATTTCGTGGTTGTGAGGTGTTTTTAATTTCGTGGCTGTGAGGTGTTTTTAATTTCGTGGCTGTGAGGTGTTTTTAATTTCGTGGCTGTGAGGTGTTTTTAATTTCGTGTTTCGTGGTGGTGAGGTGTTTTTAATTTCGTGGTTTGAGGTGTTTTTAATTTCGTGGCTGTGAGGTGTTTTTAATTTCGTGGCTGTGAGGTGTTTTTAATTTTGTGGCTGTGAGGTGTTTTCAATTTCGTGGTGGTGAGGTGTTTTGAATTACTTGGTGGTGCGGTAAAGTATTTAACACACAACAAAACACAACAACTCAGGTACAGTCATTATCCTCAGCTAAAATAAGCCCGCTCCTCAGTAACGACGCTTCCTTGCGAGCCAACACACCCAGGTCCACCAAGTACACGATCGGCTCTTCCTCCACCTCTTTTTCCGGTCAACAAACAGTGCACCAAAAAAATGGCCCCCACAAAAGAATCTCCAGCTCCCTTTCCAAAGTCCGTTTCTCTCTAGAAACGTCTCTCGTTCCCATCACACTGACTAATCGCCGAGTTCCACCGAACCACCCCATGCTTCCACGGCCAATCATGAACTTTGGGGTTGTGGCCTGCCGGCACTGCTCTTTTGGAGGTGGGGCTTTCTCCGTTCGGCAATGTTCGGGCTCTGTCGGCATACAGTGGACGGTTGTTGTGGTTAAATGGAGGCTTTGCATTTCTGGCCTTGTCGAGGTAAAAACATAGGGAAAGGCAACAAAGGGAAATCACATACTGGGGAAAACTGACCTTAATCACGAACTAGTTAACACAGCCTCACCCCTCGTGTGAAGACACATAAACAATCTTCAGCTTCAGTTTCCCCACTTAAATACATCGAGATTTCTCCGACGCATTCACAGTCCATGCTATAATTATGATCCTATCTTTACTATGGGATTCCATCATCTACCCCCACAAATGTAACGATGTATATATGTGTATACTTATATACTATGTATATATATATATATTGTTGCGGTTTTTAGAACCTTCACTTTGTAAAATAATAAGCCTTGTAAATAATTCCCTGTAAATATCCCCATCTTCTAAAGGTCAAAGGTCGCACCCTAGTTAGTCCATGTTGCAACACGTAGGACACCATAGGAACTTCTTCAGTTATTTCATTAGTATGTGTTTTAGTCAAGGCTGTGTTTTCAATAGTTTGACTCTGCGTTGCATTAATCAAATAACCTAGGCCCCTTGTTCAATCCCGTTCATTTTGCGGCTTGCCTCCCTCCAAATTGTGTTCCCTTGCTTGCCAGTAGCGTTCGCTGCCTGGCTTCAGATGCCATTAACCACGCGGTCAAGCTGGAGAAGAAGGGGGAGGAGTTATAAATTGTGTTCCTTTGCTTGCCAGTGGCGTTCGCTGCCTGGCTCAAGACGCCATTGACCATGCGGTCAGAGCGGAGAAAAAGGGGGAGGAGTTGTCGGAGCGAGGCGTAGCCCTGTTAGGGGCGGGGTCGGTGAGCCCTCGCGACTAGCCAGGGCCAAGGCGAGCTTACCGGTGGGTGTGTCCTAAAAGACCGCGGCTTGATACGCGAGCGTGTGATATAAGCGCTCGCGTGGGACTACTTACGAAGTTGAAGTTGAGCGAGAGTTGAGCAAGAGATGAGACGGGAGCGAGAGAGAGAGAGAGAGAGCTGGCGTGAGAGCTGCGTGCACGAACAACTTTAGCTGGGACTTCTGCCGAACATCAGCGCGTCAGGAATGTTCAAAGCCTCCTTCCCCGATTAATGAACCCCAATAACTACGGTCCGCTCGCGTTCAACAATCAATGAACAGCGCTGCCTGCCGGGTTTCGCCGCGGAACCGGGGCGTGGACCGGAGTGGAGCGTGGACCGGAGTGGAGCGTGAACCGGGGCCGGAGCCAACGCTGGCCCATCTGCTTGGACCTTCCTTCCTGCTATTCCCCTTTTGTGTAAGTCTGTTTGTGTTGTCCTGGGCGTGTTAATTAAGAGTGTATAAGCTTGCCCTGTGTCCTTTTGTTCTTCTTCTTGTACATGCCCTTCTTTCATTTCCTCTTTTATTAGTGTAATAAATAAACCATATTTGTTCTTCCTTACCTTTTGGTTTCCTCTCATTCGATCGCTTTCGTGATTTCCTCAATTGAGTACCGGTGGCACAATTTGGCCAATCGCTCAGAATTGGGTTAGTCTTTTTGCTAACGGCTCGAATCGCGGATTGCTAAACCGCTCGGCAATTTCCACCTGTCCGTGGTTCGAGCGGGAGTTATTTCCCTGCTTCGCGGAGAGATTGGCACGCAGGTATTTGGGAATCCATCTTGACCAATCACCCTGGCCAATGTCGCCCGCGGAGGAGCGTTATAATTTCCAGGGCTGGGGGATCGGCCAGTTTAAAAGACAAGGGGATTAACCCCCCTTGGTAAGGGGAGCGCCGACCCCCGGATCCGCAACAATATATATATATTACAATATATATATATTACAATATATATATATTTATATATTGTATATATATACAACATATCACCAAAATTACCAGCCAAGCGCGTGAGTCAAAATGGCCGACGGCCCGTACTCGAGACGTAACGGCCCGATGATGATTCTCTTCGGAATCGACCGCAAAACCTGACACGCAGGTTGATCTGTCACAGCGATAACAACTCTGTCGCAGGAATCCCTTTCCTGGGAAACCCAAAGTTCCCTCGTGACTCTTGTTCGTCAACGTTCGCTCCAAACCTCCAAGTAGCTCGGCTCCTTCTTGTCCGACTCACTCGCTCCGCCTTCTTCTTTTTTCTCTTCCTCTTCTTCTTCGTCGTCCGGTTCCGGTTTCATTTAAAACATTAACTTTTTTTACCTTTTGAAAATAATAATTTCTATTTCCCTCAAACGACAACAATAATAATACATGGAATCAAAAATGTTTACAGTGGATGAAAACCACAACAACGGAAGTGACGAATCCGTAACAGCTCCAAGTGAGCGAAAAGAAGAGCATTCCCAATGTCTCTATTCCCGGCTTCAAGCAAAAGTTGTTTCCGGCTTCAAGCCAAAGTCGATCCGCTCCAGCGATCGTCAGAACGATGTCGTATCGAGACCAGAATCCCTTTGGGTTGGCAGTTACCCTGCCAAAGATGGGCGAAGGTGTCCTCGAGAAGTGACGGGGAAATCACACCTTCAGGTATGGACGCTCGACGGCTCCCAATCGGCGAACCGCAGACCTCCCACTCAAAAGCCACGTTACACACACACACCAGATCCACGTCTGAATGCGGTGACAATGATTAAAGTGAGGCGAAAAACCTTGAGCGACGCGCAAAGCGAGCGAGTCAAAATGGCCGACGGCCCGTTCTCGAGGCGTAACGGCACGATGATGATTCTCCTCGGAATCGACCGCAAAACCTGACACGCACGTTGATCTGTCACAGCGATAACAACTCTGTCGCAGAAATCCCTTTCCTGGGAAACCCGAAAGTTCACTCGTGACTCTCGTTCGCCAATCGTTCGCTCCAGACCTCGAAGCAACTCGGCTTCTTGTCTGACTCTCTCGCTCCGCCTTCTCCTCCTCCTCCTCCTCTTTGTCGTCGTCCAGTTCTGGTTTCATTTAAAACATTAACTTTTTTTACTTTTTGAAAATAGTAACCTCTATTTTCCTTTAACGACAACAATAATAGTACATGGAATCAAAAATATTTACAGTGGATGAAAACTACACCAACGGAAGTGATGAATCCATAACACTTCCCCCCCTCAAGAAAGAAAGTTTGAACATCGTGAAAACTTTCTTTGCAGGCAAAAACTCTTTTAACAAACAAAAGTAAAACTCACACCCAAATTATCAATTCACGTGAGCAACAATAATTAACATTCCCCAAAATAAAGCAACAAAACTTCCAAACAACCCACAGGAATTTCCAAAGTTAGTTCACTCTGGACAAAGCATCAGCAACGACATTGTCCCTGCCCTTTACATGCTCAATTTCCAAGTTGAACTCCTGCAAAGCCAAACTCCATCTCATCAACCTCTGGTTTTTATTTTTCATTTTTTGAACAAAGGTGAAGGGGTTGTGATCAGTGAAGAGTTTTAACTCTGGATTCTCTTGCACCCCGAGTACAGGTGAGACAGATGAGACAGGAACCATTTTCCCCACAGGCTTCCTCTCATAATGCTGAAGCGCTAGCAGGAGAGCAAGGGTCTCTTTTTCCATGGTGGCATAATTTGCCTGATGTTTGTTAAACTTTTTGGAGTAGTAGCACACCGGGTGATCCACTCCATCGTCATCTTCCTGTAATAGAACTGCGCCAGCCCCCACATCACTTGCATCAATGGCCAACTTGAAAGGTGCTTGAAAATCCGGGGCTGCTAGGACAGGAGAGCTCATTAATATTGCTTTGACGTGGGCAAAGGCAGCCTGACATTTGTCATCCCAAACAAACTTGGTCTCTTTCCTCAGCAAATTCGTTAAAGGGGCTACCATATCAGAAAAATTCCTGCAGAACCGCCGGTACCAACCAGCCATACCCAAGAATCTCATAAGCTCCTTCTTCCCTTTTGGAACTTGGAAGTGATCAATGGCTTCTATCTTGGCTGTCACCGGTTGCACCTGACCCTGACCTACTACATGGCCTAGGAACACCACCTGTGCCTTTGCAAACTCACTCTTAGATAAGTTGATGGTCAACCCTGCCTCGGTCAGCTTCTTGAAAAATGCATGGATTTGTTTAACATGATCTTCCATGGTCATAGTGTGGATGATGACATCATCCAGATAAGCCTCCACCCCCTCAAGGTCTGCAATAAGCTTATTAATCAGCCGTTGAAATGTATCAGGCCCGTTTTTCAATTCAAAGGGAAGAACCTTGTACTGATACAACCCATTTGGTGTGACTAAAGCCGAGATTTCCTTGGCTCTATCAGTAAGAGGAATCTGCCAATACCCTTTCAGCAAGTCAAACTTAGTTACAAATATAGCTGGGCCTATTCGATCAATACAGTCATCAATCCTCGGAATGGGATATGAGTCGGTCTTGGTCACTGCATTAACCCGTTTTAAATCCGTACAACAGCGAAAACTGCCATCGGGTTTTGGAACCAACACACATGGTGAGCTCCATTCACTGCTGCTTGGTTCGATGATGTCATTCTCCAACATATACTGAACCTCTTTCCGAAGATACTCCATCTTCACAGGGTTCATCCGATAGGGTGTTGCTTCACAGGAGTGGCTTCCCCCACCTCAATATCATGATATACCAGGTCAGTACGACCAGGTACATCTGTGAACAAATGTGCAAATTCAAAAATTAGGCGGGATAGTTGTCCTTGTTGTTCCCTCGTCAAATGACCTAATTTCTCATCTAAATGACTCAACACTTTTGTGTTCGTCAATCTGGGACAAGCCTGGTCATCAAAGTTATCAAACATCACCCCGGCCTCAACCTCTGGATTCTCTTGCACCCCGACTACAGGCACGACAGGTGAGACAGGAACCATTTCTTCCACAGGCTTCCTCTCATAATATTTCTTCAGTCGGTTGACATGACACAGCTGCCGCTTTTTCCGTCGGTCGGGAGTTGTCACCACGTAATCTGTTTCATTAACCCTCCTTTCGATTGCATAGGGACCAAAATATCTAGCCTGAAGTGGCTGACCTGGAACAGGAAGCAACACTAACACTTGGTCCTCAGGACTGAAATTTCTTACCTGAGATTTCTTGTCATATCTCACTTTCATTTTATCCTGTGTCACTTTCAAGTTTCTTCTCGCAACTTCACAAGCCTTTGCCAATCTGTGCCTAACCGTTGACACATACTCCACCACTGTTGACTGTGACTCCTCCTGTCGCCACTGTTCTTTCACCAATTTCAACGGTCCTCGCACTGCGTGTCCAAACACAAGTTCAAAAGGACTGAACCCCAATGACTCCTGAACGGATTCCCTCATAGCAAACAACAATAAGGGTAATCCTTCATTCCAATCCTTGTCACATTCAAAACAATACATTCTGATCATATTCTTCAATGTCTGGTGAAACCTTTCCAAGGCCCCTTGGCTCTCGGGATGGTAAGTACTTGATCTTACTTGCTCCACTCCCAGCAGGTGTACCACTTGCTGAAAAAGCGTTGACATGAAATTGGAACCCTGATCAGACTGGATGACCTTAGGTAGGCCAACCAAAGTGAAAAATTAAATCAAGGCCTTCGCAATAACTGCCGCAGTAATTTTTCTAAGAGGCACTGCCTATGGGAACCTTGTGGAAGCGCACATGATGGTCAACAAATACTGATGTACAGCCTTAGTTTTAGGTAAAGGGCCTACACAGTCAATAATGACACGGCTGAATGGCTCTTCAAAAGCTGGAATGGGTTTTAAAGGTGCGGATGGGACTTTCTGATTAGGTTTTCCCACCAGCTGGCAAGAATGGCAAGATTTACAGAACTCCGCTACATCACGTCACAATCCTGGCCAGAATAAATGTACCAATATTCTGTCACAGGTCTTGTTCACTCCAAGGTGCCCGGCCAAAGGTGTCTCATGCGCCAAACTCAATATCTCCTTCCGGTACGGCGGTGGCACCACTATTTGGTAATGAACTTTCCACTCATCATTTGCTGGCACCTACGGTGGTCTCCATTTTCTCATGAGTATTTCCCGTTTCATGAAGAAACCAACAAGTATCTTCATAGCCTCTTCCTCTGTAACGGCTTTACCAATTAAACTCCGGATCTCCGAATCTCCGTGTTGTTCTTCAACAAGTCTCTTTCGGACCAGCACCGTTTGCTCAACCTCGCTCCCAGATGTCTCCGACGGACACTCCATTTCCTCTTTGGTTCCAGATGCCACCTTTTCCTTAAGTTCCTTGATGTCACTCCCTTTCCAATTACCACTTTCAGAATTTTCCTCCAATACCTCTAAGGAACCCAAATCCACATCGCCTTCCTTCTCCTTCTCTTCAGAGCGCTTCCTACCCATAGCACGAGTCACTGCACAGGATGGAAAGATACCCGGAATCTCCTGCTCTAACTGTGCGGTGTTATTTTCCATACTGGGCTTTTCAACCAACATTGGATTACCAGAAACTCGACCACCGGCCAAATCATTCCCGATAATAAAAGAGATTCCCTCTTCAGGAAGAGTGGCTTGTAAACCTACGGTGACCGGTCCTGACACCAAATCAGACTTCAAATGGATGACATGAAGTGGAGCTTTAACATAGCCACCAATCCCCTGTAAAAGAACACTAACACCAGTTGCCGTCTTCTCTGACAATGGCAAAATGCCCTCAAGCATCAAAGATTGATGTGCTCCTGTGTCCCTCAATACCCTAACAGGTCTCTGGTGCGTTAAGTCTCCATCCAGTGACACAAACCCCTCTGAAATAAAAGGTTTGTAACCCTCTGGAACAAGGTCGTTTTGTGATGCCGTAACTTTGGCATGGGAACCTTCACAAGGCACTGTCCTCCAAGGACGATTTCTCGCATTAGCCAATGCATTCGGAGTTGCACTAGTTTGACTCAGCTCCTGATTTTTAGCCGCGTCACAGACGCTGCTCATAGAGTGCCCTCTGCTGTTGTTGTTGTTCTTCTTCTTCTTGTTGTTCTTGTTCTTGCAGAGAAGACAAAACCTCAAAGCTCCACCCATTCTGGGAACCATAGCTCCACCCATTCTGGGAGACCCTTCATATAAACAAATATCCACCATTTTATTAACTCGCATAGCTTTGAGGCCTGTTTTGTAGGCCCGTGGTGTCTTCCTCTCTCACACAGTTTTATTTCAAATCAAATTCGATATATCATTTCATTTTTCACAGTCGCTAACATAGTTTTAGACTCGGTTGAAAAAAAACGGGAAGAAAATCCGATGAAAGTTGCCCTTTATAGAACGAAATGAATTCTCAAAGGCCTGTAACTTCAAGTCCATTGAGATATATATTTTTTAAATCACGGCATGGTCAGTCATACACCGCCCGAAATAAGAGACGGGAAAATGCCGAGATATATATATTTTGTTTAAATCGCGGCATGATCAGTCATACACCGCCTGAAATAACAGACGGGAAAATGCCGAGATATATTAAAAATTCGTCCATTTGATGACAATCGTCACGATGAAATATTTAATTTATACGTCGTCACAATAATGTGGAGAGAGGAGCATAGCTTCGTTCACGTGTCGCCACACACGGGAAATTGCCGAGATATATATATTTTTAAATCGCGGCATGGTCAGTCATACACCGCCTGAAATAATAGACGGGAAAATGCCGAGATATATTAAAAATTCGTCGCCACACACGGGAAATTGCCGAGATATATTTTCACTTTGCACAAAAATAACATCAAGTAATCGAATCAATAGGAATGTCCTGTGCCTATAACATCGACGTTATAGGCACAGCTGCATCTAGTCATTGTGTAACATCGACGCGGCTTTTGTTTTAATTAAAACTTTTTGTACTTGTTCCTTTTCAGGTCGTAACATTGGGACATCAAATGCCCAGGTTTCTTGCAAAAAGCACAAGTAGGCCCGTAGGAAAAAGTCGTGGTCTGCCTCGGGCCCCCTGGAAGATAAGTCTGTCTTGGAACTGTAGTCTTCTGATCCCTAAAATTCGCGGTATCAGATTTGTTCCCATAGTCATCTCTAGGCCGCCTCCATGAATATTTGTTCTCTGCACCTGATTTACCACAACTCCCCTGGCTAACTCTAGGCGGGAAGTTAGGTTTGTGGAACCCCATCATGTGTGTCAAGGCATAGTCATCTGCCACGGTTACTGCCTCATACAACTCTGGTACTTTCTTTTCATCCAGATGTACTTTAATGTCCGCGTGGACACACTGTTTGAATTCCTCCACCAAGATCAATTGTCGCAACAGGTTGAAGTCTTTCCCAATCCCCTTCGAGTCACACCACCGATCAAACATGGTTTCCTTCATTCTGGCAAACTCCACATGGGTCTCACTCTCCCTCTTCCTGGCATTCCTGAATTTTTGCCTGTAAGCTTCAGGGACCAATTCATAGGCTTTGAGAATGGTTTTCTTCAAGATCTCATAATCTGCACATTGGTCAATCGGTAAAGCCGAATAAATATCTTGAGCTTTACCCACCAGAATACTTTGCACTAACCTAGTCCAGGACCCCACAGGCCATTTTAGCATTTGAGCCACTTTCTCAAAGTGTAAAAAAAAAACTTGGCTACCTCCTTTTCATTGAAGGGTGGAACCAGCCTCACATGCCGACCAACATCCCAAGTGTTCTGACTAGTTGTCGAACTAGCCGGCATGGATACTACTCTCCGTTCTCCCATTAATTCCAGCTCCTTGAGTTTAAGTTCCTTCTGATACTCCATGTCACGTTCCTTTAACTCCCTTTCGGCTCTCCTTTCCTCTGCTCTTTCCTCTGCTCTTCTTTCTTCTTCAGCTCTCCTTTCCTCTGCTCTTCTCTCCTCAAGTTCTCGTACCTGTTCTGCTTTTTCCTTTTCTGCTTTCCTTTCCTCTGCTTTTAACCTTTCCTGGCTCTGCAGTTTCATCTCCATTTTCCGGAGCTCCACATTTTCTTTTTCCTCGGGTAACCAATCCAAGGCTACCTCTTTCCATGTTCCTTGTCCCACCAGAGATTCTACCACCAATGTCTGCATCTCTGCTTTCTTCATATTAATTCGGACCTCCAAGTTAAAATGTTTGGCCAATATCAAGAGTTCCAATCTTTTTAACGCTTGGAACTGTGCCTCATTAGGGGACGCCGCAAACTTTTCTGCGTCAAACACCATGGTGACTATCAGTTAACACCTGTTAACCTTCACACAAAAACTTTCAATTTTTTTTTTGAAATATTTGGGAATGTTAGAAAAATTCCAAATTTGGGAATTTTGGGAATACTAGGGAATTTTATCCCGGACGAATGTTAGGGAATTCTATCCTGGACGAGATTTGGGAATTTTATCAGCAAAGACGAGCCCCCAATTTCTGTTACGTGCTCCTCCCCAAACCCCGGTCACGGTGTACCTCCGAGCCCCGAGAGGGGTCACGGCAGAAAGATGTGTTATTCTGTATGTCAAAGATCAATGGTGAAGCCACACCAATTGTTACCAACAAACAAATATTGTATTAAGATCACACAAGAATAACAGTACAACAACAATAGTAATCAATTGTACAACCAATATATATTTCCTATGATGGTACCATCAGGTTCGTACAATATAACTCACTGTGCTCCAAGTGAGCGAAAAGAAGAGCATTCCCAATGTCTATATTCCCGGCTTCAAGCCAAAGTTGATTCCGGCGTCAAGCCAAAGTTGATCCGCTCCAGCGATCGTCAGAACGATGTCGTATCGAGACCAGAATCCCATTGGGTTGGCAGTTACCCTGCCAAAGATGGGCGAAGGTGTCCTCGAGAAGCAACGGGGAAATCACACCTTCAGGTATGGATGCACGACGGCTCCCAATCGGCAAACCGCAGACCTCCCACGCAAAAGCCACGTTACACACACACACACACACACACACACCAGATCCACGTCTGAATGCGGTGACAATGATTAAAGCGAAGCGAAAAACCTTGAGCGACGCGCAAAGCGCGCGAGTCAAAATGGCCGACGGCCCGTTCTCGAGGCGTAATGGCACTACGATGATTCTCCTCGGAATCGACCGCAAAACCTGACGCGCAGGTTGATCTGTCACAGCGATAACAACTCTGTTGCAGGAATCCCTTTCCTGGGAAACCCGAAAGTTCACTCGTGACTCTCGTTCGCCAATCGTTCGCTCCAGACCTCGAAGCAACTAGGCTTCTTGTCCGACTCTCTCGCCCCGCCTTCTCCTCCTCCTCCTCCTCCTCCTCTTCATCGTCGTCCGGTTCCGGTTTCATTTGAAACATTAACTTTTTTTACCTTTTGAAAATAGTAACCTCTATTTTCCTTTAACGACAACAATAATAGTACATGGAATCAAAAATATTTACAGTCAAATAAAAACCACAACAACGGAAGTGACGAATCCGTAACACATGCAGCTCGACCTTGATCAACACCATTTTTTATGCTGTTCAGCAAATCTCTTCTTTTATTTTCTTATGTTGGGCTGGCAACGCACGGGTTTCTCATTATGGCTTTTCCAAATATTTTTCCGTTTTATTGATCCCATAATGACCTTGCTGAAGACATTCAAAATTCATTTTTATGTGTATTTTAATTTTATTTGGAGCATTAAGTCTTGTACTTTTAATTGTGTCTTGTTTAATTGCACTTGTGCTTTTGTTCGTGTTGTTTGATGGTCATGACCTGCTCAACATGCTCAGTTTATATTGTGTGTGTCTTTCTTTCCTTTCTTTTTCTTTCCTTTCCGTTTTATACCTGTCCATTCAGAACCTGGAAAAAATAATGCTGTTAGTAATGATGCCATAAGCAAACATAAATCAATGCACTGTAGCGCTGCAATGAATTATCTTCTATAACAGTATATAAAGTGAAATAAATGTCTGGAAATCTGTTTCATATATTTTACGACGAACTACATGTACAGTGATGGTCAGTGGTGGTACCGGGTCCTGTCTAGAAAAGGTATAATAAATGTCTAGAAAAGGTATAAAACACATGGACACTGCTAGAACTTCCGGGAAAGAAAGAAGTTGGGATTAAAAAGAAAAAAAGAAAGAAAGAATCTGGGGTGAATTAACGGGGGTAGAAAAGATCACGGTTTTGGATGGGCGAAGACAAGAGATGGTGGTGAACAGCTGTTTTCCAGGTGAGATGGTGGTGAACAGCTGTTTTCCAGGTGAGATGGTGGTGAACAGCTGTTTTGAAGAACTGGAGGGAGGAGTGGGATTGAAGAGAGTGAGGGAGTTTGTTCCAGAGGTGGGAGAAAAGAGGAATAAAAGAGTGAAGGTGAGCAGAGAGTTGATTTTGGCAGTTTCACCATAAGAGGGTTGCTGGCAGATCTTGTGCGACCTGTAGGAGTATTTGAGGGACAGAGCACAGATAGAGCAGGGGGTGCTCGCCCGGAAAGGAGTCGGTAGAAGACAGAAAGACCACCTCACCCTTCTCTCTCTCCTCTCTCCCCCCTCCCCCTCCCCTCCCTCTCCCTCTTCCTTCCTCTTTCTCTCTGCTCCCCTCTCTCTCCTCCCTCCCTCTCCCTCTTCCTCCCCCCCCTCTCCCTCTTTCTCTCTCTCTCTCTCTCTCTCTCTCTCTCTCTCGTTCTCTCGTTCTCTCGTTCTCTCGTTCTCTCGTTCTCTCGTTCTCTCGTTCTCTCGTTCTCTCGTTCTCTCGTTCTCTTCTCTCTCCCCCTCTCCCCCTCTTCCCCTCTCCTCCTCTCTCCCTCTCTCCCTCTCTCCCTCTCTCTCTCCCTCCCTCTCTCTCTCCCTCCCTCCCTCTCTCCCTCTCTCCCTCTCTCCCTCTCTCCCTCTCCCTCATGCACTTTACCCAAAGCCATGTTCAGCAACCCCATGGCAAGGATTACGTTGGATGGTTTTGCCTTCCAGGGGTTGTCAGGGCAGGAATTAGTAATTTGTTCAGAGTGCCGGAAACAGCTCCCTACTGCTCACAAGGTACACCTTGGGATCTTTAACGTCCACCAACTTATACTAGCAGATAGGACACCAAGCGTAACAAATATCCGAGAGACGTCACAATTTGTGATTCCACATCCCGTCTGTAATGCGCCAATCGGAGAATTTCATCACATTAGGAATCGTGCTTTACATTTACTTTACAGCATGCTTTACATATTCAGCGTATTGTAACCATTTAGTGTAATGATGCAATTTTAAAAAGGTAATGTTTCTATTATTTTCATCGTAATATTAATTACCTTCACTTAATGTGATTATTTGCTCAGATAAATGATCCTTGGAATACGCGGTATTTATTTGGCTTAACATAAGCCAACTGTATAAAGAGTGCTGGCAGGATGGCCTAGAGGTACGCACACTCACCTCAAAGCTATCTAGCATGGGTTTCACATGCAGGGTGATATTACAGTGCGTGTACCATCTTTCCGAGGTCGGCAAATTGAGTACCAGGTCAGTAATTCCTTGTGTGTCGCAAGAGGCGACTAACAGGGTTGGTGGCAGGAAGGGCATCCGGACATGAAACATTGCTTCAAAAAAGGGGACCAATGTGCCCCAAAAAAGGCCAACCCCCGCTCTGCGGGGAAAAAAGGCCTCTAAAGGTGGTTCGTGTACCATCCCTTGGATGGTTATCCTGTCTGCTAGCATTAGTTCGTAGACGTTAAAAATTCCACGGTGTCTTCAAAGAGAAGGCAAGCCATCATCAGCATCATTCCCGAATTCCAAATTCCGGCCCTAAGCTGCAGAGGGCATTCCATCAGCGGCACAGCCGTGCCCTCAGCCAATGACGAAGAAGAACTGTACAAACTGGAAAAGTACCGACTGAGACGTAACATCATGGCTGACAATACGACACAGGAGACTCGAACTGCTCAAAGCAGATCAAGCCGATTGTATCACTCATCAGATAACCGATGACAAAAAGTGGCTTCACAAACAGGATGATCAAACCAAATTCTGAATCGATGCCATTAAAGCACAAGGGATCATCCTGAAATTTCACATGAAACTCTCAGCTGGATAGATCATGGTCTCGACTTTCTGGGATACCAAGGGAATCCTGTTGATCGACTATCTTCTTCACAAACCTATACAATAAGAGGTTCTATTACATCAGTCTCATGTGAGGCGATTGATCAACAAAAAATTCTGAGTGATGTTGACCAAAGGTATGCTCCCGTTCCTTGACAATAATGCACCTGTGCACAAGGCCCATTTTGAACAGACTACAATTCGATTCAAGACTGGGGCTTTGAGCATCTTTTGAGAACCGATCTCCAAACTTATATTTTACCAACATAGACAGTCTGATGGACAAATGGAGTATATGCATTGAAGTCAAGAGACACTGTTGAAAAATGGCAAAAGAGTGTATCTTAGTCTTGGACAAATCTGAGTTTGTCATGCCTTGGATTATTTTAACGCATCTATGTCTGGGAATTTTGTGTTAATTACCTCCGCCACTTAAGGTGGGTGGAGGTTATGTTTTCACCCATATACAGTCACGTGAAAATGTGAGTACACCCCATGTAAAGTTTTGACTTTTTCAACATATTTAAACATACAGCTATTTGATCTTCATTTCAACAATATTGACAGATAAAGGTGATATAATATAACAAATATGATGAAACATTTACATTTTGTAGTCCATTGTATAATTTAAATAAACATAAATGCAAATTTCACTTGTGGAAAAAGTAAGTACACCCCTATATTTATCACTACTTCAAATACCTAAAATTCGAATCAGGTGCACCAGCTCAGGTGCAAATGATTAGAACATCGTTATGGAGGATCTTGGAGGAACCTGTCTTATTTAAACCTCAGACATTTAGTTTGGTTTGCTCTTTGTTGATGAAGTGTGCGGCATCACCATGCCTAAATCAAAAGAGCTCTCTGAGGCCTTCAGAAAGAAGGTTGTAGATGCCTACGAGTCTGGGAAGGGATTTAAAAAGATCTCCAAACAATTTGAAATAAATCATTCGACTGTCCGGAAGATCATCTACAAGTGGAGAAGATTCCAAACAACTGCCAACTTGTTCAGGCCAGGCCTCCCCAGCAAGTTCAGCCCAAGAGCAGACCGCAAGATGCTGAAAGAAGTCTCTAAGGACCCCAATATGTCATCTCCTGACCTACAGCTTGCTCTTGCCACTGTTGATGTCAAAGTGCATGAGTCTACCATTAGAAAGAGGCTGCACAAATTTGATCTACATGGGAGGTGTGCCAGGGGGAAACCTTTGCTGTCCAGAAAGAACATCAGGGCAAGACTAAAGTTTGCCAATGAACACCTAGGCAAAGACCAGCACTTCTGGAACAATGTGCTCTGGAGTCTGGACAGATGAGTCAAAGGTAGAGCTATTTGGCCACAGTACATGAAGACATGTTTGGCAAAAACCAAAGACAGCATTTGACCACAAGAACCTGATACCAACTGTAAAGCATGGTGGTGGAAATATTATGGTTTGGGGCAGCTTTGCTGCATCAGGGCCTGGGCAGCTCACCATCATAGAATCCACTATGAATTCTTCATTGTACCAGAGGGTGCCTGAGGATAATGTGAGGCCATCTGTCGGAAAGTTGAAGCTCAACCGAAGGTGAACCTTGCAACATGACAATGACCCTAAACTTACCAGTAAATTCACCAAGGAATGGCTGAAAAGAAAGAAATGGAGGGTTCTGGAATGGCCAAGTCAAAGCCCGGATTTAAATCCCATCGAGATGTTGTGGGGGATTTGAAACGACCTGTGCATGCAAGAAACCCCTCAAACATCGCACAGCTGAAAGAATTCTGCATGGAGGAGTGGGTAAAAATTTCTCCCAGTCGGTCAGAGACTGGTAGACAGTTATAAGAAACGCCTACTTGAGGTTGTTTCTGCGAAAGGGGGGCAATACCACCTATTAGAGCCAAGGGTGTACTTACTTTTTCCACATGCGAAATTTGCATTTATGTATATTTAAATTATACAATGGACTACAAAATGTAAATGTTTAATGATAATTGTTATATTATATCACCTTTATCTATCAATATTGTTGAAATGAGGATCAAATAGCTGTATGTTGAAATATGTTGAAAAAGTCAAAACTTTACATGGGGTGTACTTACTTTTTCACTTAACTGTATGTCTGTTTGTCTGTATGTGATTAGGATATCTCAAAAAAATTGCTCTGTCTGCTTGTCTCTGAGTAGGATATCTCAAAAAGTTGAAGACGGATTTGGAAAAGAATTGGGGGACACGTTGGATGTGGGAGAAGGAAGAATTGGTTCAATTTCAGTGAAGATCCAGATATGGACCTGGATACTAGAATTTTAAAGTGATTCTTCACCATTGAGAGATAGGGCAAAAAATAAATATAGCACGATATTTCAATAAGTTATGGACAACGTATGACCCAACTAAGGGTGGATGAGTTGGTTAGGTGACAAGAACAAGCCAATTAGTTTAGTTATGTGGTTGAGGTCTGGATTCAGATCCGGCCTATCAGTGGGACACAAAACGTAAACTGTTCAACCTGCCTTTGGTATTGTTATGGGTTTGCAGGTCCAGGTTATGAAGTGCTTCTCGGACCCGCTTCCCGACCGTTGACACTGAATCCTACGAGACGCAATGACTCCACAGCATGACAGGTTGCTCATCATCCATGGACACTTTGTGGTTGTTCATTTTGGTAGGGTCCTCACGTACAATTCCCTCATTACCTCCCCGGAAAATTAATCCCCCGACATCATGCTCTCAACGTAGCGGAACTTTTCTCTCAATGCTCCACTACTGTCAATGAAGAATGGCTGAGCAATACTGTAAGTGGGATGTTGGCTCCGGCCAAACCTCAGCATAACTGCGGGGCAAAATTCCCATCCACTATTCACATTTATCCACTATTTAGGTCTAACTAATGAAGAAAAAGATGATTGGGCAGTTTGGAAAGTTTATAACAGCCAAAATGACACTTATTTATGGGCAAACCAGTCGCAAAGTGTCACAAAGAAAGGTCTTACCCTTAAGCACACAAGCCCCTTAGTCAGCCAAGTTAACATGAATCTGCATGGACAGGCATCTCAGTCACTCCAGGAAACAAGATAAGAAAGAGACACAACAACACACAACAGGCATTTTAAGGCAATTTTCCCTGCTATTGCGGGGGTTAGCCTTGAGATAAGAAAGAGAGATAGACGGAAAGAGATGAAGAAGGTGGGGCTTGTTGGTGACCCCTCGAGCACCCGACATAAATGTGAGGGCTTACATTGGTCCCAACGTGAAAAGATGGTAGGGGGAGAAAGAAGGGGGGTGATGATGTGGTGCGACGTGTGGGGAGAAGTGCATGTGAAGGCTAGTGGTGCGACAGAGGAAATTCTGAATGTGAGTTGTTAACCCAGCCCTGAATGGGTCGAGGGTGCAATTGTTGAATGCTCTCATGCATTTCAAGTGAAGAAATTAGAAATAGGAACAGAGAGGGAGTGTGGGTCAGTGTGTTGCTGGCATGTCCAGGGAAAAACTCCGTGGCTTGTCAGCTCTCGCTCCGCAACACTAGTCTGTTTGTTTCCACAGTGGCTTGCTCTCGCAACTGCTTGCTCTCGTAATGGCTTGTTTGTCTCTCGGGATACTCCGTGGATGCGTACCAGCCCTGGTCATGGAATTCTCCAGCCTAATAAAGCCCTCGGTAAAGGCATGGTCTGTGTACTGGCAGCTCTTTGTGCAGATCCTGATTGGCATGCCCCCGTTGCCATGCGGTTCTCATTGGGCGAGCCCATGGTACTGCAGTGGGGTCAATGGTCAATTCCACCCATATATGGTGTTTTTCTTTAAACTGTGCTATTGTGAGCTACCTGGTAATGTTTCTTGTTTGATTTGTACAGTGGTTTTGTAATGTTGTGTGTGGTTGTTGTGTGATGTTTGAATACTTCAAGGCATGCATGGGCTGCTGCAGAAGTGTGAAGAGAGAGATTGAGAGAGGAAAGATAGGGAGAGGGAGATAAGAAGGGATGGGATTTAGAAAAAGAAGAGTTACAATGGGGGCCATGGGGTCGGAATCTTGCTATACAAACACAATGCATTTCCCTGTCCACTGATACAAGGGGTGAGGTGACCTCACTAAACAAAATATTGTACGATAGATATATCTTAACTCCAGGGTTCCTTTGTGTTGGATGTGCCTCCCCAGTGTGTTCCAAAACCATACCAGTTTGCATTATACCGAGTGACGTTATAGTTGAGTATGTGTACAGACATGTTAGCTTCCACTGCTCAAGAACACAGAGCACTTGGAGTGACGGATGCGCTATGAGGTGTGAAATGACTTAAACAATGTTGTCAAACAACATCATACATTCATGATCTGGCAATAGATTTTTGCATTTGTATCCCACTCTGAATGAACTAAAATAATCTAAATTATACAATTTAGGTGTTTGTAATGGAATTTCATGTACGCCTACCAGCCCTACCTGTATTACTGCTTGCACCAGATACTCAAATTTTCCGGGAATTACAATAAAGGTGATTTTAAATGGTCAAATTCACTCTCCAAATGCATATTCATAATGCAATTGTGATGCAAGAGTCGTCTGGGGGCTTGAGGGGGTGGGGGAGGGTCTGTCCTGCATAATTATATATAAACGAATATTGTTTGTAAGTGAACCTGTTATTGGTTGTGCACACAAAGTGTTTGCTTCTTCGTAAACGATGCTCACCTTTTATGTTTACACCAACCTCGAACAAATGGAAACTCGTAAGTCATTGCATTGTGCATTATTGTAAATTCAGTTTCTGTGACTTTGTGTATTTAAGTCTGTTTAATGTACATAAACGAAAGTTTTATCGACTTAACTGCATTGCTACCTCCATCACAGAAGCTGGATGGAGGTTATGTTTGCACCCCTGTCTATTTGTCTGTCTGTTTGTGAACAAGATGTCTCAAAAAGTTGTGAACAGATTTGGACGAAATTTGGTGGAGAGGTTGGGTGTGTGAGAAGGAAGAATTGGTTCAATTTCAGTGAAGATTTGAATCCGGATCCGGGTCACAGAATGTTTCAAGTGATTCTTCACAATTGAGAGATTGGGCCAAAAGCGATATACAACATGATATTTAAAAAGGTTATGGACGAGTTATTAGTGGGGGGGCCAATGTTTTCCTGTTGAATTCAAATGTTAATTTGTGGACACTGGTTGGGTTGTCTTTAGGGATGATAGAAGTTGTAGAAAAAATATGTCTCCATTTTTTTCAAGTTCTTTATAGCGGCCATTTTGGATTATCAAAATGGCGTTTGTTGAAAACCGAAATTGTCATTATCTTGGCTTCTAAATGACCTAGAGTGTTAATTTTGGTGTCCAAATGTACATATTTGCGGATACTTAATCCAATAAACACACATTTATACACCTACATATGATCAAAAGGGTTCTTATGGCAGCCATATTGGATTTTCACGCACTTATGCCAACACATATATATATTTTTTTCCATCATTTTCACTTCTAAATCACATAAAGGCTGGACTTTAGTGTTCAAATGTACACTTATAATGTCTTTGTGCAATATTTTTAGTTGGCAGTGTTCATTGTTACATTGAAGGATCTCCATCCTCCTCATCATCAGTGTTATCGATTCCCATGGGGCGCTCCTGACCCGTGTTACCACACACCTCTTCATCTGCCCCACACATACACATCTCAGAACAGTTGAGATGCTGAGACCTGCATGAGCAGTGAGACATGCATTGGGTCTTCTTGCAGTTACATTTGATTAGATGTGTGATGGCAGCTGGGGCTGGAGGGTCCTTGGTTGTGATGGGCACCAGCTGATCTCCTTCTGCTCTCCATCCATGTTCTGTTGGTTGTGGAAGCTGGGGGTCCGGTACATCAGCCTGATGCCACACCATGGCCTGGAAATGTGCACGAGCAATGGCTTCATGTAAAGCTCCCCGTGTTGGTGGCAGCTTCTGTGCCTCTAGCTGTTTCTTGGTAAACAGTCTCCACCTCAGCTTGCCCACATCCACAACTGTAGTACGAGGCTCATACAGCTGGCATACAAATGCCTCAATGTCACTTTCTGTGTCAGCTCTCAGCTCCTCAGAGGCCCCAAGGTCATGAAACGCAGATACCACCTCAACAGAGCACCTATTGAGGGCTTGCCAACATGTGAGCTTTCCCTTGCCGGCAAACCGACCAGTCTGGTCTGCTCCCGTGAATGCATGGAATCCTGGTAGGGCTGCAGCCTTCCTGACACCAAGTTCATGTACTATTGGTTCCAGTGAGATTTGCCTCTTCTTGTTCCCCACACCCGTGATGAAGTATGTGTCTTTGCATAGTTCATGGTACCGGTGGAGTGCTAGGATGAATACATCAGTATCAGGTGACTGAATGTACAGCTGTGTTGCACCTCTTCGGACGGCATCTAGACTGTGAAGAAAGATCCTCGTATCAGCCTCCTCCTGGGAGCTACGGAGATGCTGTACATCCATGCAGTTGGAGAAGACATCCTGCCTTGAAGTGACGATGAAGACCTTGGTAGTCCCCTCAAAGTGACACAGAGCTTTCTTTGCCAGATAGACAGTTAGCTCATCTTTGGTGTTGGTGTGCGACAGGAACTGTTTTGCTGTCAGTTTCCCAATCGGGGTGCTGTCTTGAACGTGGTAAGCAGTGGGCGGCTTGCCACCTTGGCGCCTCTCCCGTGTGGCCTCTTTCAGTGAATTTGGCAGATCATATCGGTCAAACACGAGGTGGACTTCATCATACCCGTTGGTCTTGCAGTCCAGTGTTGCATTGAAATGGCCAGCCCACTGGGCACATGTTTTGACCCATTGTGGCTTACCCATTGCTTGCACTAATGCCATGCCATCTATGACAGTCACCTTCTTGGGAGGGGGTGGAGTATGTTCAGGATTGTCGTCGTCTGGCTGCTGACCAGTGCCAGTTGACTTATTGGGTAGATCTTCTAGGATGCCCATGAGCTTGCTTTTGTCTGTGCATGGTAGTAGTGTCCCAGCCATTGCAAAGAGGGTTCGTGGAAGCGCGGTGAATTCATATTGACCTATGGCATCCTTCAAGTTGATCTCTGGTCGTGAGCGGGCCACGATCAGCATGCGCGCAAACAGTGACCTGTCGTCTTTCAGCTCTACAACCTTGTCTGCCAGTTTGTGCTTCACAGCTTTCCTGGCACTCTTCCACATCTTCAGTTTGACCTTTCCCATTCTGGCCCAAAGGTTGATTTCATTTGTGTTGATGCGCTCTGCAACAAACGTGTTATACGCTTTCTGACCAATCTCATCTTGGTTGCAGACATCCTTCTGTACTTCAGCTGGCATCACCACCTTGGTGATGATAGTCGTCAGGTCTTCACCCTCATGCGTCATGGGATTCATGGACTCTCTGATCACATTCTTCAGTCGACGAATGCTGTCTTCCTGCCGAGCCCAGACTGTGGTTGATAGGTCGTGGTGCTCCTTGCGTGTAGCTGATTGTGAGCCAGCCATCTGACAGGCTTCTTCAGCAAGCCTACTCAGCTCTGGTGCTGTCAGAAAGAACCTTTCGCGGGCACTGGCATTCTGGGTAATGCCCACAATACCCCCTGTCACCTTCATGATCCTGTTGATGTGCTCCAGTGCATGGTCCACACCTACAGCACAGAAGGGGATTTCATTCTTATGGACACTGAAGTTCCCATCCATGAACTCTTGGTAGATCCCTGGATCTGTCATCTTCAGGGCCTTCATCTCTGCAAGGTACCGGGGAGTCAGCCTGGCATATTTCTGTTTGTCATGTGCAAAGAAGTATATGCACATCTCATCCAGTGAAGACAGGTGAAGCTCAAATTGTCCATCACGGGTGGCACGGATGAATGTGTATATCAGCATTATCATCCGCATGTAGCGTCGCACAAACTTGAACAGTGGACTCTTGGCTTCTTTCCTCTCATCAAACTTTGCCATGGCCTCCAGGACTTCGTTTGACTCGAGGACAGCTAGCATGTTGTTCTGCGCGCTTGTCATCTCCTCTCGGTTGTGTAGATGACAGCTCTGGGCAACCTGTTGTGCTGACTGGGTACATGGGCCCCTCAGATGGGGATGCTCTTGGAAGAATTCGTCCACATAGAGGTCGAAGAGGGCTTGGACAGTGGTGATGTGGGCCTCCAAAGCCCTCTTCATGTGCTTGGCTTCCAGTATTTGTCTGGTCGTTGTTGGGCCATAGATATCAGCCTCAGACCAAGCCTCGTCAAGACCACTGTCCTCTATGGCATTCCCAGCAGCCCTCAGTGCAGCCATCACAGTGTGCATCTCCCCTAGTCGCAGTACCCACTTGCCTTTGCAGTCATCTCTGGTCATCTCCAGCTGTTTGGCTCGCTCATACAGGGCCATGTCTAAGGTGATCACTGTCTTCCTATCGGGACCCATGACCATGCAGTTGATTTGCTGTGTCTGTTTCAAGACTGTTATCAGTGTTTGCCATTCATGGGCTGGTGCTGCTACCAATGGCAGGGCGTTGACCTCTGTCAGAGGCTTCGAAGAGGAGAGCAGTGAGTTGTAGGCTGTCCAAGTTGGGATATCGTGATGCTTGATCCTACTGCCAGGTGGTTGTTTTGGATCGTGGACGAGTGACCCAACAGGGTCAGCATGCTGGGGTTCTGCAGCTTGCAGCTGGTCATCTGGTGGGATGATGTCGTCTTGTACGTCCTCAGCTTCAGCTGTTCGCATGATTGTGCGTGAAAGTAGCCACACTGTGTCCGTCGCAGAGTACGGCTTGGTGACATCTGGGTTTGACCGTGTCTTGAAGCTATACGTGGTACCTGTGGCAGATTGTTTGTTTGGTGCTTGGCAAGGAACAAAGTCTGGAGCAGTCAGAACCTTGAGTGAGCGGTGTCTGGCCTTTCAGTCATGTAGTGTCAGTGTTCTATGTTCATCTGTGGAGGGTGCATGTTCCCGTCGTTGGTAGAGTGCCCAGGCTGTAGCATGGAGTGTCCGCTTCCCATCAGGTGTGTCTTCATTGAAGTCACTGTTGTCCACTGCAAAGAAGACAAACGTCCCTATGCGCATGGTTCTTGGAAAGTATACACCCTGTTCTGTCGTAGACTCTATGACTGAGTTGGCCAGCTGTGTCTCCAACCGCAAGATCCGACTATAATCAACAGACAGACCGAACCCATGCAGGAAATCCAGAAGCTTCTTGTTTCTGGTGGACTGATGGACTACAATGGCAACGGCAAGCTGCTGTGGCCATTCTAAGCGATGGCGGAATGGTGCATCTGGCTCTTTGGGCTTGTACGTGACTTGGCGTTTTGACTTGTAGCCGTACATGATGTTCTGACTGATGGTTATAACATCTCGATGAATAGTGGCTGAGCGCATAGTCTCTGGCTCAATGCTCGTGGCTGGTCCTTCCAGTAGCCAGCGGAGGAAAGCATAGAGTACTTTGGGTACATGCTTTTCAGCATCATCAGTGTTCATTTCTCCTTCAAATTGCCATGGGTGCTTGTTCTGACAAGCAATGGCACTGCGGAGAACAGAGGCACTCTCAAACAGTTGTTCGATGTTTTTTTCATTTGTCTTCGTCATTGCATCTTCGACAGCTGCATCACGCACGGCAGTGGAGAATACACAGTCTGACTCGTTTCGACGTTTTGGTTTCATGAAGTGAACGTCATCAATGTGAGAGTTGATTTTCTCCTTCATGCCTTGGGTAGTAGGTGATGGGACATTGTGCACACCATTATTGTCAAGAATCCTGGAGTAAACCGACTTCAGGTCAGACATGTTGAGAATTTCACCAGCTTGGAGTAGAGAGCGAACAAGGCTGACAAACTCAATGTCTGCGGCTATTTTGATAACATTAGTTTCTTGCAGTATGTGTTCTTTGTCATCACTTGATGTCCCACTCTTGGGAGCACGTTGGACATTCTGCACCCAGCATGGGAGATGATACTTGACGTCGATCGCATGAGCATCATGTGCACTGATGGCAGCACTCAGCTGAACTTTCCACTTGTGGTTGCTGCCTTCTTCAACAGCTTTCTTCAGCTGTTTACCTGCGTTGAACGTGCATACAACATGTACACTTTCCTTAGTGACCTCTTGACAGAAGAAACAAAGGTCTCTGTTGAATGGAGTTGATGATGAACGTGTGAAGCGAAGAGTCTCGTCTTGCGTAGAACCTGAGGTACTTGCAGCGGCAGGTGCAGAAGAAGGACGTCCACACCTCTTATGAAGATGCTGGGTGTCGCCATGTTCGCAGGCTTTCTGGTGGCGAACTCTAGCACGCTCCAGGTGAGCAGTGTTGCATGTAGATCCATAACATGCCCGGTGCCACTTTGCTTTATTGTTCCTCAAGTCAGTGGCAGTGAAACAGCTTAATCGTTCGCTGATCTGTTTGAAGTCGGCATCACCATATCGTGCCCTCTCCTGGATGAACTGGAGAAACTTTGCATATGAGCCCAGTGCTGGCTCAGTCACTAGTGCACCTTGGGGATCCTGGCACTGAATGCAAAGTGTGAAATCAGTTTCTTTCTTGGTTTTCTTGCTTTTTGGCTCCATCATAGCTCAGGGTCACGAATCTGGAACATACAAATAACAAATAACAATTAAGATAGATGTGCATTAAGTTAGATTTTGGACACTGGTTCGGCTGTGCCATAAAAACCTATTTTTATCCCTTGTAGGTTATTAAAGAAGGTTTCATTCAATTCTCTATCCCCAAAAATGTACAACTGGACACCAGAATCGAAACTCTAGGTCATTTAGAAGCCAAGATAATGGAATTTTACGTTTTCGACATCCGCCATTTTGAAAATCCAAAATGGCCGCCATAAAGAACTTGAAACAATTGGAGACATATTTTTTCTAGAACTTATATCATCCCTAAAGACAGCCCAACCAGTGTCCAAAAATTAACAAGCAATTTCACCGGGCATTTCAATCTGCTACATTGGCCCCCCCACTATATGACTAAACTTAGTGGACGAGTTGGTTTGGCGACAAGAACAAGCAGATTAGATTTTTGTACAGATTCGAATTCAGATCTGGCCTATCAGTGCGATACAAAACACAAACTGTTGAGCCTGGTGGAGGTTTGAGATGTATGCGTTAGGCCACTGTAGCATGATGTTCACTTTAAACTCAAAGGAAGTGGATTTACTCCTCAAAGGAACCCATCCTCCCATTTATTGGGACAGGAATTGATAGTTTGGAAAAGGTACTGTCACATAATGGTCTTCTCTTTTCAAAAAAACTACTGTGGCATGCTTATCTTCCACCACTAACGCTGACAGCTGCATTCGCTGGCTTAACATGCCCTCCAAAGGATGGTGAGCTCATTGATCCAGTGGCCTGACAGGTGAAGCAAGCATCAGGATGACAGTTTATAGTCTTCCAGGGACTTAAACCAAGATGAAGCAGCTCACCTCTAAGGCAACCTCTGAGCTGTCCTGTTAGTCAGACCTCTACCTGGCTTTTGTTCACTAATTTGCCCGTTTCCATTTCATGTATTCCATAGAACGTCAACGATTTCTGTTTTGCTTTTTACATCAATGCTTCAAATCGTTCTAGGCAGATTCATTTGGCTGTACCCCTTCTATTTGCTTCATGCCCTTTATTTACTCGGCAGAGAACAAATGCTCATAATATGAAAAATAACAAAATTATATTCACACAAGTAAACATTCATGCTGGTATAAACAATATGTGAATTGATGGGTGGGTGAGTTGTTGGATTGACAGAAAAAAAAAGGAACATCTTATTGGTTGATGACCAAAATAAATTATCATCATTTTTGACTCCTCCCAAAAATAAGCAACTTTTCCAAGGCTTGTATTTTTTTTCCCCCAACAATATATTGTTACGGATCCAGGGGACGGCACTCCCGTTAGCAAGGGGGGGGGGGGTGGTTAATCCCCTTGTCCTGTTAAGCTGGCCGTCCGACCGGTCCTGTGGCTATGACGTCACTTCCGGTCGATGGTAAGTAGGGTTGTAAGCCCAATTTGTCTTAATACCTAAGTACTACCACCGGCCGTAAGCGAGGAAATACTCCCACCCAGGCTGCAGCGTGATTGGATTGCGCCGAGCGAAGCGAGCTGCGACTCGGGCCGTTATCAAGAGACTAAACCCGATTCCGAGCGTTGGCCGATTCGTGCCACAGGTACTCAATTGAAAGAAGGGACTAAAGCGATCGGGGGAGAATGAAACCAAAGAATAAGAAGGAACATGTGGGATTTATTAATTATGTACAAAACCAAAGAAGAGGAGGAACGCAAGTAATATACAGAAGAAAAAGCAGATACACTGGGCAAACCTTAAAACAGTCTTAATTATCAATGCCCAGACAGAAAAAACACAGACTCACACGAAAGGGGAATAGCAGGCAGGAATCACTGGAAGAAGGAGAAGGTCCAGGTGGGACAACAGGGCTGGAAGGTTTGGCAGGGAACAGCAAGGAGGTCCGCTCCAGGTCCACGCTCCGGGCTGGAAGCGAGCAGCCAGCGGCAGGTACACGTAGTCATTTCACGCGGTAGGGCTTTTTGAAGCAGCTTGTCACAGAGCTCCGCGCAGCTTCGTCTCTCTCTGCCTTCTTCGTCCAAGTCATCCAACTCGTACCTTCTCACCGACTGGTAAAAAGGCTTCGCTTCGCGCTTATATTGCGCGTGCTGCAAATCAATGCGCGCTTCATCGAGACAAGCCTGCGATCGTCTTTCGTCAGCCCTGGTTGGCTGGTGGGGGCTCGCTCGCCCCGCCTCGGGTGGTGCGTCGGATTGCCACGCCCGTGATCTGGCGGCTCCTCCCCCTTCTTCTCCGAGATGGAGCACATGGGCAATGGCGTCTTGTGGGGAGATAGCAAACCACTCGCACCGTTTTTGAAGGGAATTTTGGAGCCTACTCTTATTTCATTAATGCAACGCAGATTCAACTATTGGGAACAGGTCCTTAACTGAAACACATAATAATGAGATAACTACGGAGAGGTCCTATGGTTCACTACGTGTGGTCCATGGACTAACTAGGGTGCGATCTTTAACCAGCCAATTGATGGGGATATTTACAGGGGAAACATTTATAAGGGAATGCATTTACTAAAATTTACTAGTGAAGGTTCTAAAAACCGTAACAATATGTTCAAATATGTTCATGTTCTGTTTGGAGAGGACCTGCATATTGATCTGTACACTCCATAAGCAAAGAATACATCAGTGGAAGCCAAAGTTGAGTTGTTATGTGAAAACGACATGGTTATCTGAAAATCTGCAAATTGGCAATGAAAATGGCAACAGCCAAGGGGTACAGCAGCCAAGGGAAAATGCCAGGGGTACACGGTATAAAACAAATTGACACAACTCGGAATTTCAAGAAAGAAGTTGGAGATTGAAAGAGGTGGATTTGGGCTGTTTTAACGGGGGTAGAAAATATGTAGGTTTTGGGTGGGGGGAAATAAGAGATGGTGGTGAAGAGCTCTTTTAAAGACCTGGAGGGAGGAGTGGGATTGAAGAGAGTGGGGGAGTTTGTGCCAGAGGGGGGAGAAAAGAGGAATGAAAGAGTGAAGGTGAGCAGAGAGTCTTGATTTTGGTGGTTTCACCAAAAGAGGGTTGCCTGCAGATCTTGTGCGTCCTGCATGTACATTTGGGGGACAGAGCCCAGAGAGAGCTGGGGTAGCTAGCCCGGAGAGGAGTCGGTAGAAGACAGATTGATGGACCTATTACGCCGTCTAAACCTGTCCACAGCATGCATGGACTGATTTAGTTCAAACTTGGGTAAAGACGATACATGAGTGTATACATAGGTCGAAGATTTCGTTTTGTAATCTGACCAAAGATTGCCGACTTTAACTCCATAAAGCCAAATTTGATGTTGGACTAAAGGGATGGCCGCAGGTGTAGTGATCTCAAGTTTGTATACATCAGTGGAAGCCCTCAGTGATAGGACTTGTTTTAATGATTACAAGATCAGTTATTTGGTGAACTTCAACGTAGGCACATGCAATCAGGCTGCCCCCAACAAAACCGATCTTGCTACTTAATGTCCCTCTCCGCACATCATTTCCAGACTGTAGCATGTCCAGCGTTGAAGTCTAGGTAGAAGACCCCAGTTAAGATGTTGTGTCATCCATTGCATGCACTGCTGCTGATTGCAATACATTGATGGATGTGGAACGGTGCTCTTCTTGTCCTCGTACTACTTGGACAATTCATGTTCTGAACCATCTAGGTCAAAATTTCATGATTGATTGATCTTTGCAAGTCATCCTGGAGGGAGTGTGTTGTTGGAAAGTGCTTCTTCCTTTTGTTGAAATGTAAAACCCCTCATTCTGAAAAGTGGGCATTACATTTTGCACTTGTGGCAACATTGTCATTGGAGGATGATGGCATTGTTGAGAAGAGCTTGGACTCTTTTGTTCTTATTATTCTTTTTTGCCACTTATTTTCTCAGATGGCCATGCGAAACCATATGGCAACAGAATCCATCAATCCTGTGTAACTGCTTATTTTAGCGAAATTCTAAAAGTGCGAGTAGAAACAGTGAAGTGTCAGTGTCACCTATCTAAAAAATCAATAAAAGCAAAGATAATGTTAACAAGGAGTTAGCAAACCTTCATGAGGACATGTGGCACTCATTTTCCCATTACCTTTATTTTTCTCGACATTCCCAGTGGCAATGCTATACACCATTACCTTTCTCTTTTGTCACTTTTTGAGTAGTATTTCCAATGCTGTCAGTAGTTTTTGAATTGGGATACATCAATTTTGAAGTGAGAGTTTGTTAAAAACAATTGCATTGCCCTCGAATTGTCCAGTCGTAGGCGAATCTGAACGAGGTCCGTCGTGAACATCCTTTCGTCCTCCCAGGATGGTATCCGATTGCTGAACAGTTCTCAAGTGCGGACAAGCGTTCAGAAGTCAAAACGAAATAATTTCACGGTGGATTTCATGTGCAATTCCTTCTGCATCTCCAGGAATTTCACAAGAATTTGGATGTCTTCTTTACCGGAGCTTTCTGCCACAGCCCCTTCCTCGATGCGAGATGAACGTATATCAGGAATGTAATGGTGTGTACCCCGGTTTAGAATAGGTACACCGTATCCCTGCGCATCAAAGAGGCGACTAAGGGTTGCCGTCAGGAAGGGCATCCGGCCATAAAAACATTGCCTCAAACAGGGAACCATGATTGTCATGGGGCCCGCAAGGCTAAGCCCTGCTCTAGTGGGGAAAATGGCCTTAAAACGATCATTCATTCATTCATTCAATGAAGATCACACAAACACACTTCAACATTAGGTTAAGGTGATTGAGATCTATTGTTCAAGGAGGAAAAAAATAGCACGAGCAACCAATAATTGCATGAAGCTTGACTCCATCGATTTTGCAACAATCATGAGAGAGTAGGAGACAGTTTTAGATGACATTTCATCCAGTATCCATGGACTTGCTCAAGATTCTGTTTTTCATAATCTCCTCTTTCAGTTACTTTTCTTAACTTTTTACTTTGCCTACTCTCTTCCTTACTTCTTTGTAAAGTGCTTTTCGATGTTGTTTCTAATGAACAGCACTATAGAAGAAATATATCGACTGATTGATTGATTGAAGTTTCCCTTGGAAAACCTGATAAACACTTTCTGAACCACAAGTATCTTGAGAGTTATTTTTAGATACAAGTTCTATTTTACTATTAGCTTGACAATAATTATCACAAATATGAAGATAATTTCCTTGTATATGAAGTATTTCTGCAGTTATTGCATGGGACACATATATCGCATAACACAGATACTCACGCGACAGAAAAAAAAAAATCCAGACCAAAAAAATACCAGACTTTACTTAGACATTAAGGCGCTTTCCCTCTCAATAACCATCTGATGATGATAATGATGCTGATGATGTCGAGTTTCCTCGGGAAATGATGGCGTGTTTGCTATCATATTGCCTTTCTATGGCTGGTAAACACGGGTAAGTGTGTGGTATAGACGGTAGGATGGCCACTCGTCACTCGATACATAAATATGTGCCAATTGTTTTGTTCAATTGAAATTCAAGAATTCAAATTCCAAGAGTATGCATGAAAAAAAAAATACAAGTTTTTGGAGAAAAAACAATTTAATATAATCAACGAATCAACAATCAAGTTTTTCTATTCCACAATTAGGCTTAAGTATCCATCTTCTCCACCCTTTGCATTTTTCTTAGCATTCTGTTACCTGCATCCCTTGTTCATCTGTCTCCGTCTACCTTCTCCCTCCGCCCTGCAATTGGTGATGTTCCTTTCTCCTACTGTTCCATTTTTATGTTGCGTCCTGATCTGTTCTGTGTCCGAGCTCTTCCACTACCCAAGACAATGTATATATATAATATATATATAAAAGAAAAATAATGTAAGTGACAAAAGCTCTTTTCCATTGTTAGCGACAATGTTTGCCAATGTACAAACATAAAGTAATCTAAATTTTCAGGGAAAATATTGGAGATCACCACTGTACATACTTTAGGGTCATATGTGTGCTTTGGTCCTTAAGGGGTTAAACGACATGTGTTGTCACCTGCTATCATGAACATTAAAGATCACACAAAGTCCTTCACAGGAGTAGCATTTGGGACCATGCGACCACGATGATAAAAATTTTATATATCCTGTATAGATTGAGGCTAGAGTTCACCAGTTACACCAATCCTAAGTAATTCACACTCATTTTTTCACAGCTACACACAATATCTACAGAATACACTAACGTTGTTTCAAATCTGCCAAGACAAGACTTAGACGAGCTTGTACAATAAACACAGGCAGTGCAAGGACAAAAAAAGGAGAAAAAAAACAACATATATATATACACACACACATATATTGGCACATATTTAGTATACACATAAATATATATATGTACAGACTTGGCATTAAATATGGAATTTTTTTTTTTCTTGACATGGGTTTACTTTCTTTACTCAGTATATCAATCTGGTGAGTTTCTTTTACACTTTGGTGATTTATTTGTTAAAAGAACCATGTCACTGATTGTCTGTCGCAGCAAGAAGTCAACAACAGGATTATATCACAGGTGGCGTGGCAAAATGTACGGACAGGTGCATTTGATGATTGGCTTCACAGTCGGGTATACAAGGGTTGTTGCATTCTGTATTAGTGGAAAACAACTGCTGCACGTCTCCAAAAGTTATTGCCGCTTCCTCTGGAGATGGTCCGTCAACTCGACAATGCTGTTTGTCATGGAGTGGTGGCTTTACGAAATTACGGCATGAAACGGCGTGCTATTGCTCGGCAGTATGGCATCAATCAAGGTCAGGTGTCAAAGATCCTGAAACGAAATGCTCAGAGGGGTGTCCCTACTCCAATACCGAGGCCAGGACGTCCCCGCAGAACCACAAGGAGGGATGATCGCCAGCTGCACCGGTTAGTCCGCAATGGCCGTACCAAGTCAGCTAATCGGCTTAGGGCTGAGTGGCAGCAACTGACAAATGTGCCTGTATCCAGAAGGCTAGTCAGCCAATGACTGGTTCAAGCAGGCTATCGTGCCAGGCGTCCCCTGAGAAAGCCACGCCTGAACAGACAACACCGCCAGCGCCGATTGCAGTGGGCCAGAGAGCACCGTCAATGGCAGCCAGGACACTGGAATCACGTGATCTTCAGTGACGAGTCTAGAATTCTGGTCTATCGTCAAGATGGCCGCGTCCGAGTGCGCAGACAAGTGCATGAAGCCTATGACAAAGATTGTATAGTGCCAAGAGTCCAAGCTGGAGGTGGTGGGGTGACCGTTTGGGCTGCTTTTCATGCAGGGGGCAAAACTGACCTGGTTGTTCTGAATGGAAACCTGAACCAGTTCAAGTACAGGGCCATTCTGGAAGAAACATTGCTTCCCTTTGCTCGTGCAGCCTTTCGAGGAAACTTTGTCTTCCAAGATGACAATGCACGGCCTCATCGTGCTCGCATGATCCAACACTTTCTTGCTGACCATGGTGTAGAGCATATGGAGTGGCCTGCCATGTCCCCGGATATGAATCCGATAGAGAACTTGTGGGCAGAATTAACGCGTCAAATCGACCACTTGGACCAGCAGCCAACCTCTGTGCGTGAATTGCAGCAGGCTATTGTCACTACATGGCAAGCGATTCCTGTTCAAACCTTGGCAAATCTCGTGAACAGCATGCCTCAACGTGTACGTGCTCTCCTGAATGCTCGTGGGGGTTACACGAAGTACTGAACTGCAATTTTACTGTCCATAATCCCAGTCGTAATTGAACTTTTGTTTTTGTTAAAAAATTTTTTGGCTAATGTGCAAAATAAAGAGATACTTCTGGAAAACGTCCAGAAGTTTAACACAGTACTGTCCATGAATTGAGTTTGATATCAGTTTACATCACTTTCAAGGATCAATTTATTTGTTACGAAATGTCAAATGTGGTTTTTGTTTCTTTTAAAGGTCACATTAACAAAATCTAGAATAATTTCAACATAATTCCAATGAACTTTTGGTTCTAAGACATTTTGAAAAGTAACTTCACCCCCACAAAAAACCACATTTGACATTTCGAAACAAATAAATTGATCCTTGAAAGTGATGTAAACTGATATCGAACTCAATTCATGGACAGTACTGTTAAACTTCTGTACGTTTTCCAGAAGTATCTCTTTATTTTGCACATTAGCCAAAATTTTTTTAAACAAAAACAAAAGTTAAATTACGACTGGGATTACGGACAGTAAAATTACAGTTCAGTACTTCGTGTAACCCCCACGAGCATTCAGGAGAGCACGTACATGTTGAGGCATGCTGTTCATGAGATTTGCCAAAGTTTGGACAGGAATCGCTTGCCATGCAGTGACAATAGCCTGCTGCAATTCACGCACATAGGTCGGCTGCTGGTCCAAGTGGTCGATTTGCCGCGTTAATTCTGCCCACAAGTTCTCCATCGGATTCATATCCGGGGACATGGCAGGCCACTCCATATGCTCTACACCACGGTCAGCAAGAAAGTGTTGGATCATGCGAGCACGATGAGGCCGTGCATTGTCATCTTGGAAGACAAAGTTTCCTCGAAAAAGCTGCACGAGCAAATGGAAGCACTGTTTCTTCCAGAATGGCCCTGTACTTGAACTGGTTCAGGTTTCCATTCAGAACAACCAGGTCAGTTTTGCCCCCTGCATGAAAAGTAGCCCAATCGGTCACCCCACCACCTCCAGCTTGGACTCTTGGCACTATACAATTTTTGTTGTAGGCTTCATGCACTTGTCTGCACACTCGGATGCGGCCATCTTGATCATAGACCAGAAATCTCGACTCGTCACTGAAGATCACGTGATTCCAGTGTCCTAGCTGCCATTGACGGTGCTCTCTGGCCAACTGCAATCGGCGCTGGCGGTGTTGTCTGGTCAGGCGTGGCTTTCTCAGGGGACGCCTGGCATGATAGCCTGCTTGAACCAGTCGTTGGTTGACTAGCCTTCTAGATACAGGCACATTTGTCAGTTGCTGCCACTCAGCCCTAAGCCAATTAGCTGACTTGGTACGGCCATTGCGGACTAACCGGTGCAGTTGGCGATCATCCCTCCTTGTGGTTCTGCAGGGACGTCCTGGCCTCGGTATTGGAGAAGGGACACCCCTCTGAGCATTTCGTTTCAGGATCTTTGACACCTGACCTTGAGTGATGCCATACTGCCGAGCAATAGCACGCTGTTTCATGCCGTAATTTCGTAAAGCCACCACTCTATGACAACAAGCATTGTCGAGTTGACGGACCATCTCCAGAGGAAGCGGGAATAACTTTTGGAGATGTGCAGCAGTTGTTTTCCACTAATACAGAACGCAACAACCCTTGTATACCCGACTGTGAAGCCAATCATCAAATGCACCTGTCCGTACATTTTGCCACACCACCTGTGATATAACCCTGTTGTTGACTTCTTGCTGCGACAGACAATCAGTGACATGGTTCTTTTTACAAATAAATCACCAAAGTGTAAAAGAAACTCACCAGATTGATATACTGAGTTAAGAAAGTAAACCCAAGTCAAGAAAAAAAAAAAATTCCATATTAAATGCCAAGTCTGTGTATGTATGTTTGTATGTATGTGTATATATATATATATATATATATATATATATATATATATATATATATATATATATATATATATATATATATATATATACGTAGTGTGTTCAAAAAGTATCCGGCCTTTATTTTTCGTGCGTAAAAAAGAAGAAGCTAGGGAGGCGTTGATTGGTGCTCGTATGTAGGCGATCCTAATGCGCACGCGTGAATTTTTTCCCACCTGTAGAAGCTGTCATTCGACGGCAGACCGCCGATGAGTGAGGACATGTAAGCGAGCGCCGTCGGATTTTCGTTTTTGACAAAATGACGGAAAAACTTGAACAACGCTACTGCATCAAATTTTGTGTTTTTTGGCCTCGGGGATGTTGGATGCTTCCATTGTGATGACTGCAACTTGGTTTCTGGGTCGTACCCATAAACCCAGGACTCATCGCCAGTGATCACTGTGTTGAGGAAGCTGGGATCGCTGTTCACAGTCTCCAGCATGTCCTGTGCGATCTCCAAACGGAGTTGCTTCTGCTCAATCGTTAGCAGCTTTGGTACGAACTTCGCTGAGATTCTCCTGAAGCCCAAATCCTCCTTCATAATGGAATGAACGGTGTTGAATCTTGCGGATCGTTTCCACTTGGGAATCGCCAAGCTTTACACAAAATTTGATGCAGTAGCGTTGTTCAAGTTTTTTCCGTCATTTTGTCAAAACCGAAAATCCGACGGCGCTCACTTACATGTCCTCACTCATCGGCGGTCTGCCGTCGAATGACAGCTTCTGCAGGTGGGAAAAAATTCACGCGTACGCATTAGGATCGCCTACATACGTGCACCAATCAACGCCTCCCTAGCTTCTTTTTTTTTACGCACGAAAAATAAAGGTCGGATACTTTTTGAACACAGTAGTATATATTTACCATCGGGGTTAGTGCCCACCTATTGTATCAGACTAAGTCCCTACATAAACAGGGATGGGGATGGGGAAGGGGTCCACCCCATCACGCCGTCTTAGACACCCGTGGGTGCGGCGGCCCGATGCTGGTATTTCCCTTGGTGAGATGGATGCAAAGGTGCCGCGTCCGCCCCTGCCCGACTTACCCCAGTGCCCCCTATCAAGCGGGCGCAGGTGCGAGCGGGGTTGCGGACGCCGAACCTCGGGTGGTACGAGACGATACGATGGCGCCGTGGCGCCATACTACGACGGCCTACCTACAGGTGTCCAAAGGCGAGCAACAGGGTTGGCGATTGTTCCCCCCCAAGAAAACAGTCGGGCTGTGGGCATGCAAAATCATACAAATGGGAATGCGTACATGAGTAATGGAGGGGAGGGCGGAACACTGAGCGTGCGTGTGCATCATAAGTCATAACATTTCCACCTATACATCGTCACACCGGGCATGTGGGGTGCATTGTTATCTGAGACCGGGGAGGGTTTTTACTCTTTACTTTTTACTCTTTACTTTACTCTGAGACCGGGGACTTACTTTACTTTACTTTTACTTTTTTACTTTTTACTTTACTTACTTTACTTTACTTTACTTTACTTTACTATTTACTTTACTGAATAGATTCAGCGTGTCTATATATCGAGCGTGTCTATATATATATATATATATATATATATATATATATATATATATATATATATATATATATATATATATATATATATATATATATATATATATATATATATATATATATATATATATATATATATATATACATACATACATACATACATACATATATATATATAATAGTTATTCATTTTGGGTAGGGGCATATATAGATCCAGGTAGGTCTGCATAGGTAGGTGCTCCGATGTCGCGAAGAAGAAGAACCATCTCGCTGTAAGTAAGTCAGGGACCTGTCTAGCCCGGTTTGTCGGATTAAGAGTATACCTGCGATCATACAAGGATGATCGGTGATAGGTAGAGTCGGCATTATGCTAACTCCCCAGTATGTCGAACCTGTGATCATTCGGTGATCGGTGTCCCGTATGGCAATGCACTCATATACATTAGTTAGGCCCAATAGCGCACCACATTAATTAATTCCCCCCCCCCCCCCCCCCCGCCACAATAACAAAGGAACCGACGTAAAACAGACCCGAAGCGACCGCACACTACGGCGGCATGGCAGGCAAACATCGACCAGGCAGGCCGAGATCTATGCCCAGGAGAACTCGTGATTGGCCAGGGGAGGGGCGAGTAACAACCAGGGTGCCGATTGGAGAGTTGGGAAGGTGAAGGACGAGCCACACTGATTGGCCACCAACCGTTGACACCAACACCAAAGGCGCGAAGCGCTAGGCCAATCAGCGAGGAGGGCGCGAAAGAACCACAAGAAGCAACGCGCTGATTGGAGGAGAAGCGCCGGTGACGTGAGGAGGGCGTGAAGGACTACGAAGAAGCGACGCACTGGTTGGGGGAGAAGAGAGCTGACATCAGGAGACGGCCAGTAAAACCAATCGCTGGCCGACATTTGCTTCTTCTCGCTTTTGGATTCTTCCTGGCCAGACCTCCCTCTCTCTCTTCCCGTCTTGCCTTCTCGTTCCCATTTGGACCTTCGCTTGTTGAGCGCCGACGATCATCCTCCCCGGGTGTTCTGGCTCCTGGCACCTGCGTGGCAAGTGCTGTGGCGTGGGACGGACCGTGCAGCGAGGCCGGTGTTCGCGCCAATGCCTGGGCGGTTCGCGCCAGCCGGAGCTGTGGGCGGACGATGAGCTCGGAAGCCGACGATTCCTGATGGACGCTGCACCCAGAAAGATAAGTCGCATCCACAAACACAACGGTTTCTTTTATTCATTCTTCCTGTGTCCGTTGTAGAAGTCTGGTGTGGGTACGTCCCGATATAGAGGTTAAATTTTTACCAGTGCGTTTCTTTGTTTTGGGGTCCGGCAATAAAGCCGCATTTATTTTTGTACATCAACTCCGTTTTTGGTTTGATTTATTTACTTGCGGGGGAAGACGCATGCCTGCGGCGGCTGTAAAGGTGAGTCGGCATTCTTCATTCTGTCTCGCGT
Organism: Myxine glutinosa; assembly: GCF_964187855.1. Lineage (NCBI taxonomy): Eukaryota > Metazoa > Chordata > Myxini > Myxiniformes > Myxinidae > Myxine > Myxine glutinosa. The sequence continues at coordinate 153,265,346 of NC_136267.1, read as the reverse complement.
ATGATCCGCCATTGATTTGGATAACGCCTCAAAGTAAGCTCGATTAGCCATCGGTGGACGCTCTGTCTTAACAGAGCCATCCACAGGACAATACACACACACACACACACACACACACACACACACACACACAACAACAACAACATGCATTTTAAGGCCATTTTCCCTGGTAGAGCGGGGGTTAGCCTTGCGGTCCCCATGACAATCTTCTCCATTTTGCCCTATTTTCTGCATCTCTCCTTGTTAACCCCCTTGCCCGCATTTCTTCTTCCACCATCTTTACCCAAGTCTTTCTCGGTCTTCCCCGTCCTCTACTTCCTTCTACATTAATTTCCATCACACTTCTCAACCAGTCACACACACACACACACACACACACACACACACACACACACACACACACACACACACACACACACACACACACACACACACACACACACACACACACACACACACACACATATATATATATATATATATATATATATATATATATATATATATATATATATAATATATATATATATATATATATATATATACATACATACATACATATATATATATATATATATATATATATATATATATATATATATATATACATATACATACATACATACATACATACACACACACACACACACACACACACACACACACACACACACACACACACATATGTATATATATATTGTTGCGGATCTCGGTTTACGGCGCTCCCCTTACCGAGGGGGGTTTAATCCCCTCGTCTATTAAGTTGGCCGTCCGAGTCCTAGAAGATATCGCGCTCCTCTGCCGGCGTTGAGATTGACCAGGGTGACTGGTCAATGGGTTCCCAGATACCTTTGCCAACCTCTCCGCAAAGCAGGACGATACTTCTGCTCGAGCCACGGACAAGATGGAAGATTGCCGAGCAGTTTAGCAATCCGAAGCTCGAGCCGTTGGCAATAAAACTAACCCGATTCTGAGCGGTTCTAATCGTGCCACAGGTATTCAATTGGGAAAAGACTAAAGCGACCGGATGAGAGGAAAACCCAAAGAATAAGAAGGGTGAAGGAAGAACAAATATGATTTATTAACTCCACTAAAAGAGGAAACGAAAGGCAAGAATATACAAAAGAAGGAAATAAAAGGACATAGGGCAACCTTATACACTCTTATATAACACGCCCAGGACAATACAAACACACTTACATGAATGGGATGATGGTGGTGGGAAGGAAGAGAAGGGTCCAAGCAGATGGTTCCAGGCTCCGGGTCCGCCGCGAAGAATGGCAGGCAGCTGGTGTCGTTGGCGTGCAACCGGACCTTACATATGCGAGGGGCGGGGATGCTGCGTGCGTATAACGTGCCGAACGCTCTCAAACCAAACGGCAGTTCGTATCAAACGATGGTTCCAAGCGATCCTCTGCACAGTGTTCTTATCATCCGCCGTTCTCTCAATCGCAACGGTCCCCTGCGCAGTTCTTCATCAATGACCTCCCCTCGTGCATCTCTTTAGGTTTGACTCCTTCTCTCTCCCTGGCGCATCTCTGTGAGAGGGCTTTGCGCTTGCGCTTTTATAACCCGCTTAGAAATCAAGCCGCGCTTCATCGAGCCACGCCTATTAACGAGCTCACCTCAGCCCTGGTTGGTCAGCGAGGGCTCCCTGGCTCCACCCTCGACCGCTCGTGGGCGAGGCGACACCCCCTCCCATGGCTCCGCCCCTTCTTTCCTCGAGCTGACCGCATGTTCAATGGAGTTTGGAGCGAGCGCAAAGGCAGCGACGACGGCAATAAGATTATGTGGCAGCATTGGGAAGCCTTGTTTGGGAAGAGGCGTTTCCCCGCTTTGCGGGGAAAAATGGCCTCTAAAGGTGTTTTTTTTTATTTTTTATTGGGAAGGACAAGCCCTGCTTCTCGGTGCTACTGGCACTTTGGAGAGAGAGAGAGATTGGGGGTAATTGAAGGGGCCTAGGTTATTTGATTAATGCAACGCAGATTCAACTATTGGAAACAGATCCTTACCTGAAACACATACTAATGAAATAACTAAAGAAGAAGCCTATGGTGTGCTCCGTGTTGCTCGTGGCCTAACTAGGGTGCGACCTTTGACCTTTACACCAAAAATGGGAATATTTACAGGGTATTATTTATAAGGGAATATTACAGATATTTACAAAGTGGAGGGTTCTAAAAACCACAACAATATATATATATATTAACAAACAATCACACTGCCAAGTCGGTGCCCCTTCAGTGCAGCATGTAATGCCCTGAATGGCAGGACCTCTGTGGCACTGTTATAGCTTCACTCCATATTCCATGAGGTTCTCAAATTATTTATTTTTATCGTGAGTGTTAAAAGCATTTGTCTCGGGAGCGCGCAAGTGGAACAGCGTGTTTATGGTTCACACATGCGTAGTAGCTTGTTGAATCATCCATCCCTTTTTAGGCCGTGGCACATTGGCTACTGCCACTCAACAGAGCAAGGCCTTTGTCTGCACAAATAGCTTGGTATTTAATTGTATTTTTAGACATAACGGAACCGATGCAGTGTGCGATCTAGAAGCTAGATGGGGTGGCGGTGGAGGAGGAGGTGAGGATGAAGATGGATGGAGCTTTGTAGTAGAAATATGTATTGTTTAACCTTGACTCTGCAATACACATGCACATACACATATACACATACACATACACATACACATATACATATATACACACACACACACATACACAAATACACATACACATACACACACATTTACACACACATTTACATACACATACACACACTATCTTTGGAATCCTTTCCTAATCTGATACTAAAGGGTGTTAAATGCTTAATTTTCAACTAGGACAGCTGTGAATGGTAAGAAATAACTAATATTTCAATTGGTGTATATTGTAAGTATCTAAGCCATGTTCATGGGAGTGTGGGCATCGCATTTGTATTGCTGACCTCTCTGTTTTTGTACTGTGTGGGTCATGGACAACCTTGCATTGCACATCCATTTTATGAAGGACAAGAGGAACCTGCGCAGATAAATCACCACATTTGAATTTAACCTCACAACATGATGAACAAGTGCTTATAGCCTATCAACAGCATGCTCCCATGTGAGTCGACCGACGTTGGATTTAATTGCTGGTGGAATCGATAAGAAATTTCCATCTCGTACTGTGCCAGAAGGGGGTGTTGTATCACGGAGCATCGCATCTCTCCAAAAAGAGTTATCATCAGCCACCTTTCCAGTCTATAATGTGGATATCCCATTGTACCTTTTCGGAATTAACAGTGTATTCCTTGGTCTGAAGGTGAGCTATAAAATTAGTCTCATTTAAAGTTATTTCAATTTTTGTGCAGTCCTTGGGTATTTTATGGTGCTACCAAATTAACACACACACACACATACACACTGTATAGGTCTGCTTCAATAAAACTTCTGTAATTTTTTTACGATCTTTAAGATTATAAATTTATTAAAATAGAAGTACGTGGACTGCCGGGAACCCAATTCCGGTGAAACTCCTGGAATCTCAGCTTACTTCTCACCTCCACCTTCACTCCTTTCTCTTGCCCGTTGAACCAACTTCTCGTCTTTTGAATCACGTCCAAACCCCAAGGGCTTCAAGATGGCTGTTCAGCTCCAACATCCGTACTCTTGATTTTTTTTCTTTACCCTCGTTAACCCTCATTTTGCTCATCCTTTCCTTTCCAGATGATTGTGCTATCTCTCCTCTTCTTCACCCTCTTTTGTGTTGTTTGTTCCATTTCTGTTTTATCCCCAGATTTTTATTTTTCCTATTGTTGCTGTGTCTGAGATTGTATCCAGCTTATTCACCTCCTGTATCTTCCACCCCATCCCTTTGCTCTCGTTCTTCCCCATGCTCATTCTGCCTCCAAGTGTCCCACTACTCCACTATGTGTTCCTCTATGTCCCATGTATGTTCCCCCCTCTCCACGATGTTGTTCTTCCGTTATATTCTGGTCCTCTCTGTGCAAGCTCTTCCATGATCCTCGACTTTGTATAAGATAAAGAAAATATTTGTCCTACAGAATGTCAATCAGCATGGCCAAAAGTATGCGAACACCCCCATCTAATGAGTGGATTCGGCTGTTTCAGCCATACCCATTGCTTGCAGGTATATATAATCAAACACACAGCCAAGCAATTCCAATAAACAAACATTGGCAGTAGAATGGGCTGTTCTGAAGAGCTCAGTGACTTTCAACATGGCACCGTCATGGGATGCCAACTTTCAAACGTCAGTTAGTCAAATTTCTGCCCTGCTAGAGCTGCCCCAGTCAACTGTAAGTGCTGTTATTGTGAAGTGGAAACGTCTAGGAGAAACAGCTCAGCCGCGAAGTGGTAGGCCATACAAGCTCACAGAACAGGACTGCCGAGTGCTGAAGCATGTAGCGTGTAAAAATCGTCTGTCCTCGGTTGCAACACTCACTACCGAGTTCCAAACTGCCTCTGGAAGCAACGTCAACACAACAAGTGTTCGTCGGGAGCTTCATGAAATGGGTTTCCATGGCCGAGCAGCCGCACACAAGCCTAAGTTCACCATGCGCAATGCCAAGCATCGGCTGGAGTGGTGCAATGCTCACCACCATTGGACTCTGGAACAGTGGAAATGCGTTCTCTGGAGTGATGAATCACGCTTCACCATCTGGCAGTCTGACAGACGAATCTGGGTTTGGCGGATGCCAGGAGAACGCTACCTACCCGAATGCATAGTGCCAACTAAAGTTTGGTAGAGGAGGAATAATGGTCTGGGGCTGTTTTTCATGGTTCGAGCTAGGCCCCTTAGTTCCAGTGAAGGGAAATCTTAACGCTACAGCATACAATGACATTGTAGACGATTGTGTGCTTCCAACTTTGTGGCAACAGTTTGGGGAAGGCCCTTTCCTCTTTCAGCATGACATTTCCCCCGTGCACAAACTGAGGTCCATACAGAAATGGTTTGTCGAGATCGGTGTGGAAGAACTTGACTGGCCTGCACAGAGCCCTGACCTCAACCTCATCGAACACCTTTGGGATGAATTAGAACGCCGACTGCGAGCCAGGCCTAATCGCCCAACATCAGTGCCCGACCTCGCGAATGCTCTTGTGGCTGAATGGAAGCAAATCCCCGCAGCAATGTTCCCAGAAGCGTGGAGGCTGTTATAGCAGCAAAGAGGGGACCAACTCCACTTTAATGGCCATGATTTTGGAATGAGATGTTCGACGAGCTCATATAGGTGTGATGTTCAAGTGTTCACATACTGTTTATGTGAACCATGTAGTGTATGTTCTGCATTTCCCGAAGTGGAGGGCCAAAGCAATTATGGTCCCAGAATGTTTGACACAGTCATTAAAATGCCCAAGTTGTTAGTTTTTAACCGTCATCTGTATTCACCTGATGATTCTTTTTGAACACCAAGTTGAGGCTTGTATAAGAGCCTAAAAATAATGTTTTGCTTTGCTTTAAAATGGCAACCTCACATTTATTCAACTTCAGCTGAGCCCTTCCCAAGCTCCGCTCTGCGAGACAACTTGTTTCGGTTAAACTTTTCCCCTTCCCCAATTCACAGTCATGAACTTTCAACAAAACGATCATTCATTGGTCATCACAAATCAGAATGATTATGTAAAACATTATCCTTGAACTTTATCGCCACGCACATCTCGCAATTGGTTCACAGCAGAGTGCTTTATTCTGCGCATCTTGTCCACTTGAAAGTTACATGCACTTTCTTGTTTGACCCCATCATTCAGGATATGCCTGCGTTTAGTTGACCGATCCACTGATGCGCGCTCTTCTTTCTTCTTGTGCAGGAATTCATTCTGATTCGAGAAAAGTCAAAAGGTCTCAAATTTGTCTTCCTTTGGATCTCGTGTCATTACACATTCCACATGTTTCCATCCTGTATCCTTGAAACAGCTCATCCCCTTTACCCCTTTGTGCACCGAGATTCTTGTCTGATAAGATTTTTGAATGGCTTGCATTACCTTCACATCCGTGACCAATCATAGGTCCTTTAGTGGGATCAGGTACTGTATAATCGTCATTCATTCATTTTGGAATTTCTTTACGATGCTGCCTTCTGGCACACCCAAATGGTACCAAACTTCTCACTTAAGAGATGTCAAATAGATTTTCTTGATGATAAATCTGTCCCCTACCCTATACTTTATCAGTGATCTTTTTTTTTTCTTTTTTCTTTTTTGTCCATTAATTCTGCAGACAATAAAATAATTATGTTGCTGTATTTAGAAAAACAATTTTGGCCTGCTCTTTAGCAATTTACTTGCTGTTCTTTTGTCACAGCTATCAATGGGCACTGAATCTCGAAATATGGAATCGGGTTAATCTCACCAGACTTATCCTGTGCATCTAAACTAGTCTGGGATCGAATGGTTTTTCACCCATAAAGTGCTGGATTTACTGGTTAGTAGGCCAGGAATGATTTTTGTCATCGGTTTTTCTCCACCAATTAGAAGCAAGCTTTCATAAGTTACCCTGGGTGTTATGCATTGTAAGAAAGGTCATGATTCGTTGCTTGGGCGTCAGTTTAAACTCGTTTGCATACACGTCTCGACACGCTTTAGGGATTAACTGTACTGGTTGGCCCATTGGTCAATTGGACCAAATTTTCATTGGTCTTCACGGCCTTGTAGCATACCTGCCCTGATGTACTGCTTGGCCATTAGCTTGCCTTTCAACAAGCCCAGATGTACTTCCGCCAGGATACTTGGGAGGAGGGGGACACGATGGAGAGGAGGGATAATACATGCGTTATTATTATTGGCAAATTATAATACTATTATTATTGTTGTTTATATTAGATTATTAGTATGAATTAATACTTGCTTTCTTACAATGTTATAATTTTATTTATTTATGTTGTAATTGGAATGCCATACCGTGGAAAGACCTATTAAACTGCTCTATGCACCTTAACATGTGTGTTTAAAACATGGGGATTCTTCCCCATTATTCGAGAGTTAATTAGCCTAATCAACTCAGGGTCATGATAATTTTGGTGTTTCACACTCCATATCAGAAAGTTCCAGGAAACAACAAAAAACATGCCACACACACACACGTACATACATACATACATGCACACACACTCGTCCATTTATAGTAGAAGATCCCAATGGCATTCAGGATCCCCTTTTTGCCTCTTTCATGACTTCTTTTCTTTTCACATCCTTTGGAGAAATGTGGGCCTTTGATCACAACTGTTGTCGTGTGTACAAATGACGTGCCTTTGTTGTCAGAAAAATGCTTCATTCCCAATTTGATAATGCCGATGACTCCACTTTGTGTTGAATAGTTCGACACTTCATTAACACAAAGGTTGCCGAATGATTTTTAGGATTTAGAACATGGGTTATTTTTAACCCTGGTAAGTTGTCTGACTCCTCACCTATATTTGGGTCTTCAGAAGGGATTTTTGAATATTCTAGAAGAGTTATCGGCCTTGCTTGTGTTTAGATCATTTAATAGCATCGTCTCCAATTTTTTATGCCTCCTCTGACGAAGTCCCCGCAGGCATTATGTTTTCAGGTTGTCCGTCCCTCAGTCCGTGATAGGTTTTCGTTATCGCGATAACTTGAGAACATCTAAAGGGATCGTAGTCAAACTTGGTGCAGGTATGTATAATGAGGTAAAGATTAACTGATTCGAATTTGGGGTCACGAGGTCAAAGGTCAGAGGTCATATATGGTAAAAAAATACTTTTACCTCGATAACTTGTGAACCAGTGATGGGATTCTGAACAAATTTGGTACACTTATGTAAAATGATGTATAGAAGAACTGATTAGATATATTGGGTAGGGTGGGCTTCAAAAAATCAAAATGCAGATTGTCTCCGGGACATGGTCTATTTGTGTTCCTTTTGGTGTCAAAGGAAACCACACCAAATTTGAATGGAATCCAATAATATTTAGGGGTGCCACATCAGTGATGAATTTTCCCCCATACAAAAATAGGAATTCCCATTTTTTGGGCTGTATATACACAAAATAAATACATAATTATATATATACATTAAATATAATATTAAAAATAAATATATAGTAAATATACATTAAATAATAATATATATTATATTATACATTATATATACAATTATACGATAGACAATTATACAAATATAGACAAATATAATACATTAAATAATATATAAAAAATAAATATAATATATTAAAATTTAAATATAATAAATAAATATATAGTTATACAATATACAGTATATACATTATAATTAAATATACATTAAATTTATACATAAAATATACATTAAATAATAAATATACATAAATACACATTATACATTATATATATAGTTGTATACAATATATTATACATACAGTTTTGAGACTTCCTATGATCACTATCTGGGCAATTTTCATGCATGTTTTGTACAGGTTCCTGGGGTCAGGGGTACGCTTTTTTAGTGTGTAATATGTAGGCCTAACTTATTGACTGTGGCTCTTTTGTAGAGAGTGACCCTGTGGAGTAAGAATTAACAGGATTTTACCCACATTCTTGCGTATTTTGCAGATATGGCATGTGCTAGTACCAGTGTTTCATTGAAAACTCGGGCTCAGGATAATGTGTATCTCATTGGGTCCACTTCTGGAGATGCCATCAAAGGTACCAAGCTCCCGACTGTGCATCAATCTCTTGTCCTGTTTTTCCATCACCTGAAGAAGGAGAATCGCACTGCCCGGGAGAGTGCAACCCTCACCATTGAAGAGGTTGTGAAGTTCTGGGAAAAAGCTCACCTACCTACAACGACGAAGCAGCACTGCATCCATCGTTTGGAGAGGTTATATGAAGAATGGAGGAGCCTCCAAAAAGGTGCAAAGCGGGGTGGTGCGACCCAAGAGAAAAAGGAAGCATCCTTCAAGGCCTCCTTGGAGAAGACGTTTGATCTTAGGCATGCAGATTCGGAGGCCATAATCACCAACCCCGAGGACAGGAAGTTTCTTCACGATCAATTCTCAGAGAGGAAGGCTTCAATGGGATCTGTAGACACTGTGTTGGAAGCAAAAACGAAGCGAAAGAAAGAAAGGGAAGAAAAGGAGAAGACTAAGGCAGAGAAGGAAAATAAGAGACAGGAAATGGTCATGAAGGGTGCTACTGCTATGGAAGTCACAGACTCAGACTCTGACTCTGAGACCACGGCACAGGCTGGTTCTTCATCATCTGATGGTGGGATATCTCGTCCCAAGAAAAGAAGGCCTATCAACATTGTCACTCCTGAAGTCGCAGCTTCTTTGGATCGTACGAAAACAAGTGACCGAATGGCTGTCCACAACTTGGCATCCATTTGTAGAGCAGTAGGATGGGATCCTGCAGAGCTGGCACTGAACCGATGGACAGTGCGGCGGAATCGCATGATGCATCAATGCAAAACCATGGACGAAATAAAAGAAGCATTTCATCATAATGTGCAGGGTCCTTTAGTGGTCCATTGGGATGGAAAGCTTCTTTCCGATGTCACTGGAGATTTTGTGCATGTGAAGGTGGATCGTCTTCCAATCCTTGTGTCCAACCAGTACCATGGAATGGAGCAGCTGTTGAATGTTCCCAAGTTACCTGACGGGGGAGGAGAAGCTATGGCAACCGCTGTAGTGGACACACTGAAGAGCTGGAACCTTGTGGGCAAGGTGAAGGCTTTGTCTTTTGACACAACGGCCAGCAATTCAGGTGTTCGTGGAGCGGCTGCTTTCCTCATTGAAAAGAAGCTACAGACTGAACTAATTCATTTGGCTTGCCGCCATCATGCGCACGAAATCATTCTGGGAGATGTTTTCACCACTCTTTTCGGTCCTTCATCAGGCCCTGACATCCAGCTTTTTAAGCGGTTTCAGGCGGAGTGGCCGTCCATTGCCCATCACCAACCAAAAAATGGATTCACAGATCCTGATACGGCAGCTGAGTTTGCACAGAACAATGACATGATGGATGAAGCTCTGGAATTTGCTCTTGTGTGTTTGAAAGATCAGCAGCCACGAGATGATTATCGTGAACTCCTAGAACTGACTGTCATCTACATGGGAGGAATCCCACCTCGTGGAATCCGGATCATGGCTCCAGGAGCAATGCACAGAGCCAGATGGATGGCAAAAGCACTATATTCACTACAGGTGTTCATGTTTCGGTCAGAGTTCCACTTGACACTTCGAGAGGCGAGAGAACTCCGAGCCTTCAACATTTTTGTCTGCCTTGTGTATGTACAGGCTTGGTTTGGGCTCCACAAGCTATTGAGGCTCCCCTGAATGACATTAACCTCTTCAAGAAGTTGGAAAAGTTTGAACAAATCAATCAGAAGATGGCTCAGGCAGCCTTGAAGGCACTTGGGCGCCACACGTGGTACATGAGCCCAGTACTAGTGGCATTTGCATTCTTTGACACCAGAATTGACAAAGAAAGCAAGATCAATATGATTGAAGCATTGAAAAATGACGGTGAAAACCCCTCTCCAAAGAGACCAGCTATCAAACGAGGAACCGCCCTGTCAATCGCTGGCCTCATAGCAAAACACACCAAGCATTTCTTCAGCATCCTAGGGACCCCAACTGATTGGATGGATAAGGATCCTGGTTCATGGGAGCAAGAAACCAGCTTTCAGGAAGCAAAGAAAGCCGCCAGTGGCTTAGTCGTGGTGAACGACAGGGCAGAAAGGGGTGTCGCATTGATACAAGACTACAATAAGCTCCTTACAAAGGATGAAGAGCAAAAGCAAGCTCTGCTCCAAGTTGTTGCTGCTCACAGGAAGATGTACCCCGATGCCAAGAAGGCAACAGTGGTGAAACAGGCCCAGAAATAGGAGTTACATTTCTCATTATATTTGGGTTTTTTAATATTATGTGATATGGTGTCTGGTGTTGGTGGCTAGGTGTTGGGCTAGTGGCTAGGGTGCCGGCTTAGGATCCTAGGATCCTGGGTTCGAATCCTGGTCGATCGCTGAATTAACGCCAGGGGGGTTGACTCAGCCTGTTCATCCTTCCGAGGTCGGCTAATTGAGGACCAGTTCACTGGTAATTCCCTGTTTGTCGTTAAAGGCGGCAAAAAGGGTTGGCGTCAGGAAGGGCATCCGGCCGTAAAACATTGCTTCAAAAAGGGGACCGAAAAACAACAACAACCATGGTTCCCGAAAAAGGCCAACCCCCGCTTGCGGGGAAAAATGGCCTCTAAAGGTGTTTTTTTTTTTATGGTGTCTCTTCATTTTATGAACTGAACATTTGGATTGTTATCATTGAATTTGAGTTTTCATAGCAATATAGTGCTATTTGTGCAGCTATTGTAACTTGTGTTTGCTAGAATACAAAGAAAGTGAGTGGAGGGTGGATTTTCATAAAACAAACTTCTGGTTTTGCTTTCGATCCATATATAGAAAAGTTTTGTAGACACCTTTAGTTTGAAGGCTGATGTGGCACCCCTAAATAAAATCAGATCGCTTTCATATTTGGTGTCTTTTCATTTTGGAACAAAAGGAACAACATAAAGCCATGTCCCAGTAAATATTTAAAAAAAATTATTTTGAGCACCACCCTAATATTGGGGTCAAGAAGTCAAAGGTCAAAGTCTGTAATAGGTCTATAACTTGAGAACGGCTGAAGTGATGCAATTCAAACTTAGTGCAGGTATGTATGATGTAAAGATTAAATTATTTGTTTTTGGGTGGCAAAGGTCAAATCTTTAATGGGTCTATAACTTGAGAACGGCTGAAGTGATCCAATTCAAACTTAGTACAGATATGTTTAATGATGTAAAGATTAACTGATTATATTTTGGGTGGAAATGTCTATGGTCAAATCTGTAATAGGTCTATAACTCGAGAATGGCTGAAGTGATCTTATTCAAACTTGGTGCATGTATGTATAATGATGTAAAGATTAACTGATTGGATTTTGGATTCAAGAGGTCAAATGCTAAAGGTCAAAGTCTGTAATATGTCTATAACTTGAGAACGGCTAAAGGGATCTAATTCAAACTTGGTATGGATATGTATAATGATGTAAAGATTAACTGATTAGACGTTGGGGTCCCTAGGTCAAAGGCAAAAGGTCAGAGGTTATGTCAGGTAAAAATGTGCTAACTTGGGCACAGCTGAATGGATTTAAATCAAACTTGATACAAGTATTATAATGATGTAATAATGTGGGCGGAGGCATATCAGTTGACGATGTGACGTCAAAGAGTGCCGTTCCAGTTATTTTGCTGTGAAGATCCCTAAAATGGCCATTAAGGTTATGTAGTGCTGAACACTCTTAACTGGATCAAATCTTAACTGGATTCTTCAAAGCGTTCCTTTGTGGCATTTTGAATATGGTTTGGCTTTTTTTTAATGCTTTCTGCAAATGGGAAAAGGTGAGTTAAGAAAGGGTTAAAATCCCATGATCCATATTTTATTTTCCTTCATGATATAATGTTTTTAGTCCTTCATGCAATATTTACAAGCTTCTCTATGAGATCATAGCCATTCCAGCATAAGAATAAAAGCCTGTTAGTTCCCTTGGCTACAGGAGGCACTGCTATCTTAGGTCAGGCCAAATAATATGCTTTTTATGGGGAAACGTGAGAACACATGCATATGCAGCCACTACAGTCTTCAGCAATATCTTATTAAATAGTCAGAGGCTAATTTTATTGCTTCAGCCATAGTGGGCATTGTTTGCTTTGGTCGATCTTCATCGTGTGTATTTGTGTGTCGGCCAAAGCTCCTGAACCCACCTTTCCTCCCTTGTTATTGTGGAAACCACTCCTAACTGGACTTCTGGTTCCAGATGTTCCACATGTGTTTCTGATCCTTGAGCTCCTCACTCCGGCTGGATAAAGCTAAGCTTTCTGGACCAGAAACGTTGGGTTTTACTGTTTTATTTTCACTCCTGTGAACTGCTGGTTGTGTTTTCGTCCAATTTTCTGTGCCAACCAACCAAATCATACCTTGTGTTAAATTATCGAATTTGTGTCCCTGGTAAAGTCCAGCTGACACGTGTAGGGTCACGCTAATTGTGTTGCTGCTTAGCCTGGTGTTGGCTTAGCGGTTAGGGTGCTGGCTTGGGATCCTAGGATCCTGAGTTCGAATCCTGGTTGATCGCTGAATTAACGCCAAGGGGGTTGACTCAGCCTGTCATCCTTCCAAGGTCGGCAAATTGAGTACCAGCTCGCTGGTAATTCCCTGTGTGTGTCGCAAGAGGCGACTAACAGGGTTGGCGGCAGGAAGGGCCATCCGGCTGTAAAACATTGCTTCAAAAAGGGGACCAAGGTGCCCGAAAAGGCCAACCCCTGCTCTGCAGGGAAAAATGGCCTCTAAAGGTGGTTCTTCTTCTTATTCTGCCTCCATTTTTACGGGTGGGGCCCTGTCCATCATGGGGCCCTGGGCACCTGCCCCGAATAACCCACCATTAGTTCGGCTGTGACTTGTTGTGGGATGTGTGGAATGAGCTGAGATTGCCTTTGCTTGGGTTTGCCTTGCAGGAAGAGAAGGAAAGCTTTTTAAAGCAATTGTCTCACCGCTGGATTCAGTGTACCATGGGATGGAAGATGGGTAGGATAACTGAAGATGAGATGGGATAGATCTGTGCATACGAGTGCAGGCTTCTGTGGAAGAACTCCGAGGCCGAGTTAATATCAGGGTCGATAGATATAGGAGACCCCTCCTGAAGTGAGATGACTGCTTCCAGTCCCTGCCTGTCTGCCTGAGTGAAATCCCAGACTCGGTGTTGGTGAAGCCTCTCTCTGAGAATAGCCAGATAAATGTTTACTCTGACAAGCACCTGATCAAATGAATCACCTGGAGCAGAGGAAAAGCAGGAAACATTTATGGGGACATTTGTGATCATGAGTCAAGAAGGGGTCTTTGCCATTGAGATAATCTTGGTTGTAAAATTCACAGATTGAGTTAGTCCCATGGAATCACAGATGTCCTTTGCTGAAGTGTAATGGCTGGTGTGATAGGTACCAACACCCAGATAATTGGCATTGTGACAATTGAAATCACAACATATGCGAAATAGAGAGTTGGGATTTGTGGTTAAAGTTTAGTCCACGTTGTTTGAGAGACAGAGTTGCAATTGGAGTTGTTACTCTTTGGAGAACAGTACAACCCACATACACACAAGAAGTGGGAGCAGGGGCAAAGTCACAGCTAAAGGTACTCCTGTGGGTTGGGAGATGTAAGATCAGTACACGGACAGTGAGAAATGGAGTTCTTGATGTGAAGTGCAACATCGCCTCCAGCATGGGGTTCAAGGCTATCAAATCGGAGGAACCAATAGCCAGGGACTTTCAGGGATGTCCTGTCGGAGGAATGATTCTATTAAACAGATTATGTCCAGTGTGTCTGTAGCGGCCTGGATTGAGAGATGTCAAGTTGGAGCGGAGGCCTCAGATGTTTGATGTCCAGACAGTTAGGGACACAGGAACAGTTGCTGTTGGGAGGGTGCAGCAATGTGGTGAGGAGCTGGGAGAGGGTCTGGGATGTGGGGAAGCTGGGAAGGTACTGTGTGTGGTGGAGGTTGGAGGGGGGGGGGGGGGGGGGGAAGCTGGGTGGGTGCCGTATGGGCAGTGGGAGGAGGGTGGGAAGGCACGGCATGGATGGGCAGACAGAAATAGGAGGTTGAGTGTCATGGGAGAAGATGGGAGAGAGTAGGTAGGTGAGAAGATCGGAGGAGATGCGGAAGGGTAAATATGGGAGGAGGCTAATGAAGAGGTTGGTTTATAAATAATGGCGTTATTAAATTATTGTACATTACACACTGAGGTTGGAACATTTAGAACCTGATTGAAACTTTTTGCTTTGATTCCAATTTCAGGATTAAGTAAATTTATTTACTTTGGCTTTCCACAATATCAGGTGCAAGTCTGCAGGACGTCTGCAATAATAGATCAGAAAAATTCATTTTTCTACAACTGGTATGTACCTGGTATTCCCTGTCTTGTGCACGCCCAGGAAAAAGTGATGTTAAAGCGCGGCGTTACGCGCGCTGCTTGCGAGCAAGGAGGAAGCGGACAAGCGGTAACTTATAAGCGTCTTTATTTCAGGAGCTCACTGTAACACTAGCGCGCTCCGGGCTGCGCGCCCCGTGTATATCCTCAGGCCACGCCTACCCCTCGGGCATGGCCACCGCCCACTTGGTGCGCGGAATGATGTCACCACGCCAGTGGGTTTTTGTGTCCGCCACACGCGCCCCCCCAGAATGCCCGCGCACCTGGAGGGCCAGTTTGCGGGGCGGACGGATGACCCGGCCGAAGCGCCCCCTGGCGATCGGCGGCATCCGGGGTGCAGGAATGCCAGGTGGGATGCCCCTGGCTGCCCCTGGGATGGGTGCAGGACCGGGGGGCGGCGGGGCTGGGCGGTGCCGGGGGTCCGGCCGCAGGGGGG
This sequence comes from Myxine glutinosa, assembly GCF_964187855.1. Taxonomy (NCBI): domain Eukaryota; kingdom Metazoa; phylum Chordata; class Myxini; order Myxiniformes; family Myxinidae; genus Myxine; species Myxine glutinosa. The sequence goes on along the minus strand of NC_136267.1, from coordinate 153,249,963 downwards.
CGGCCCCGACACGGGGGTCGGGCCACTGGCGGTGGATGGTCCATGTCGAGATGGGCCAGCTTGAGGCGGTCTACAGAAACGCGGTCAGGAGTACCGCCGATGTCCAGGGTGAAGTGCTTCGCCCCGGTCTCCAGCACGCGGAAAGGCCCGTCGTACGGGGGCCGCAGTGGTGTCCGGTGGGCATCGTGGCGGACGAAGACGTACTCCGCCGTGTGAAGCTCCGGGGCGACGTGCGTCGGTGGGTGCCCGTGGCATGCCGTTGGCACCGGGGCGAACCTCTGGGCGGTCTCTTGCAGAGCGGAGCGCTGCTGTGCCGCGGACCATGGTGCCGTGGAGTCGGGGAGGAACTCGCCCGGCACCCGCAGCGGTTGCCCGAAGACCAACTCCGCCGCGGATGCGCGCAGATCCTCCTTTGGCACCGTCCGGAGGCCCAGCAGGACCCAGGGGAGCCTGTCGACCCAGCCGCCGTCGCGGAGGGTGGCCCGGAGCGCGGCCTTCAATGAGCGGTGAAATCGCTCACACAGGCCGTTAGCCTGGGGGTGGTAGGCCGTGGTTCGGTGCAGCCGGACCCCGAGCCCCTGCACGACCGGCCCCCAGAGCTCCGAGGTGAACTGGGGGCCGCGGTCGGACGAGATGTCTGAGGGGGCGCCGAACCGGGCGACCCAGGTGGCGATGAAAGCCTGCGCGACACCCGCCGCCGTCGTCGACGCCAAGGGCACGGCCTCCGGCCACCGGGTGGTGCGGTCCACCATGGTGAGGACGTGGGTGAAACCCCGCGAGGGGGGCAGAGGTCCCACCAGGTCCACGTGGACTTGGTCAAACCGGCGTTCCAGCACCGTGAACGGGGCCAACGGGGCCTGAGTGTGCCGGTGCACCTTGGCGCGCTGGCACGCGAGGCACGTCCTGGCCCAGCCACGGACAGCCTTCCGGAGGCCATGCCAGACGAACTTGTCGGCGATCAACCTTTGGGAGGCCCTCGCGCCCGGGTGGGACAGGCCGTGGATGGCGTCAAACACCTGGCGCTGCCAGCCCACGGGCACGATGGGGCGAGGCCGCCCGAGGGAGACGTCGCACAAGAGGGCCACGCCCGCGCCGTCGAACGACACCTCGGTGATGCGGAGGCCTGTGACGGCGGTCCGCAAGGCCTGGACGTCGGGGTCAGCGGCCTGGTCCGCTGCCATCCGGGCATAGTCGATGCCGAGGTGGACTGCGTGGGCGACGGCCCGGGAAAGGCAATCCGCCACCGGGTTGTCCTTCCCCGCGACGTGCCGGATGTCCGTCGTGTACTCGGACACGGCCGAGAGGTGACGCTGCTGCCGGGCCGACCACGGCTCGGTGACCTTGCCCATCGTGAAGATCAGCGGCTTGTGGTCGACGAAGGCCGTGAACGCACGGCCCTCGGGCAGATGGCGGAAGTGCCTGACCGCCAAGTGAAGCCCGAGCAACTCGCGGTCGAAGGTACTGTAACGGCGTTCGGGCGGGCGAAGCTGCCGGCTAAAGAACGCCAGCGGTTGCCAAGCTCCACGCACCCATTTCTGGTGCACCGCGCCCACCGCATAGTCCGAGGCGTCGGTGGTGAGGGCGATCGGTGCATCGAGCGCCGGGTGCGCGAGCATGGTGGCGTTAGCCAAGGCGAGCTTCGCGCCCGTGAACGCCGTGTCCATCTGCTCGGTCCAGGTAACGTCGCCTTTGCCCGGCTTACCTCGGAGAGCTTCGTGCAGGGGGCGCAGGAGCTGGGCGATACGGGGCAGGAACCGATGGTAAAAGTTCACCATGCCCAGGAACTCCTGCAGCCCTCTGATCGTGCGGGGGCGCAGAAACCCCTTCACCGCCTCCACCTTGGCCGGCAGGGGGACGGCTCCGTGCCTGGTGACACGGTGCCCCAGAAAATCGATTACGGCGACGCCGAACCGGCACTTTGCGGGGTTCACAATCAGGCCATGCTGGCCCAGGCATTCGAAGAGAGTGCGGAGGTGGCGTAGGTGCTCTTCGCGGGACGCGCTGGCGACGAGGATATCGTCCAGGTAGACGTAGACAAAATCCAAGTCGCGCAGGACGCTGTCCATCAGTCGCTGGAACGCCTGAGCCGCATTCTTCAGACCGAAGGGCATCCGCAGGAACTCGAAGAGTCCGAAAGGCGTGATGACCGCCATCTTCGGGACGTCCTCCGGCCTGACAGGGAGCTGATGGTAGCCGCGTATGAGGTCCACCTTTGAGAAGAAGGACATGCCCGCCAAACGGGCGGAAAAGTCCTGAATGTGGGGGACGGGGTAGCGGTCGGGGGTGGTGGCGTCATTGAGACGGCGATAGTCCCCGCATGGTCGCCATCCCCCGCCGGGCTTCGGCACGATGTGTAGCGGCGACGCCCAAGCACTCTCCGAGCGCCGAACGATGCCGAGTCGCTCCAGGGTAGCGAACCCCGCTTTTGCCACCGCCAGCTTCGTCGGCTCGAGGCGGCGTGCCCGGGCGTAGACCAGTGGCCCGACGGTGGGGATGTGATGGGCCACCCCGTGCTTGACGGCCCCCGCCAAGAAGGTGGGTCACGTGAGGGCCGGGAAGCCGGTGAGGAGGCGGGTGAATGCGTCCGCTGCCGGAAGCGTACAGATCAACGTGGCCGGAACCGAACCGTTCGGCAAGCCGCTTGGCAAGCCGCTCGGCGAGCCGCTCGTTGAGCTGCTCAACGAGCTGGGCAGCGCACAAGCGAGCGAGCTGAACGTCTCGGCCTGGACAAGACGTCTGCGCTTTACGTCGACCAGGAGCCCATTAGCGCACAGGAAGTCCGCGCCAAGCAGTGCCATGGGCACGTCGGTGGTAACGAACGTCCATCGGAAAACCTGCCCTCCGAACCGCAGAGAGAGGCAGCGTTTTCCGTACATACGGATGGGCGTCCCGTTTGCGGCAAGCAGCGCGGGGCCCCCGCCCGCGGCGTGCTTGTCTGACGTACCGGCGGGAACGACACTCACCTGCGCTCCCGTGTCGCACAGGTAACGGCGCCCGGATAAGGTGTCCGTTATGAACAGCAGGCTGCTCGAACGGCCGGCGCTCATCGCCACTATTGAGCGCCGGCCCGGGCGTTTCCCGACCTGTTGAAGGAGCATGGCGGATGACACTGCCGAGCCTCGTGGCCGAACTTGGTGTGGAACCAGCACCAGGTGGTGGAGCTGGAGGAGCGTGGCTGGCTCCGCCAGGCCGGTGGAGTTGGTGGTTTTCCCCACGGTGGCGGTTTTCACCGCGGCGGTGGGCGGGGCGTGGCGGCGGTCACGAGGTGCGTATCAGCATGCTGCGTATGCTGTGTAAGCTGATGCTGTGGATCAGCATCATCAGAAGCATCAGCCTCGAGGTCCGTGATGGCTGCAAAGTACCTGTCCGCCTCGGCTGCCAATGCTCGGGGTTCCGTTAGCACGGTCCCGGCCAACGCGAGGCGAACCTGCGCTGCAAGTTGGCGACGGAAAAGCGCCCGGAATAGAGAACCGGGGGCTTCGTCGCCCAACAGTGACAGCATATGGTCCATTCGGACTGACGGGCGCGTGTCGCCGAGCTCGGGGAGATCCAGGAGGCGGTCGGCCCGTGCATCGTCCGTGAGGCCGAACGTGGCTAGGAGTAGCCGCTTGAGTGCCTCGTACTTGTGGCCGTCCGGTGGGTGGCGAAGGACGGACACAACTCGAGCGGCCGTGCCGGGCCCGAGGGAGGCGACGACGTGGCAGTGGGCGTGTTGTGGTGAAATTGGGTAGTATACGTAAATAGGCGTGTCGTCGCCGGTGAGGCGCCGAAGCTGAAATTGGGCTTCGGCTTGGACGAACCAGACTTCGGCCTGGGCCTCCACAATTCGGGAAGTTTGATGAAGTTGGCCATGGCAATGGCGTCGTGTGTGGAAGGATCGCTCCGGCAAATCCAACGTCGAGGTCACCAGTAAAGCGCGGCGTTACGCGCGCTGCTTGCGAGCAAGGAGGAAGCGGACAAGCGGTAACTTATAAGCGTCTTTATTTCAGGAGCTCACTGTAACACTAGCGCGCTCCGGGCTGCGCGCCCCGTGTATATCCTCAGGCCACGCCTACCCCTCGGGCGTGGCCACTGCCCACTTTGTGCGCGGAATGATGTCACCACGCCAGTGGGCTTTTGTGTCCGCCACAATGTCCAGTTATTTAGAGTGTGAAAGCCCCCCGGGGCCACCTTTGTGATCCGTTATAAGAAAAGAATAACATTTGGCTATTCTTGTGAATGTTCTATTGTGAACTGGTCATTTTGGTGACTTGGGTTTGCCAGAAAGCCTCTGAGTTTGTGAGCACCTCTGGTTGGCTGGCAGGATAGCCTAAAGGTACGTGCACTCACCATTGAACCGTCTAGCCTGGGTTAGAATCTCATCCCAGCTATAAACTATCATCCTGGTGTTTTACATGGTTCATCAAAATGTGTCATCCATTATATGGGCGTTGAGTCCCATCTGCCAGCATTACCTGGAGGGTGTTAAAGATCCTAGAGTCCTTCACAAGGAAGTAGGAGAGCTCTGCAAGCACCCTGGCCAAATTACAAACTTCTTCTCTTACCTACAGGGGACAGTTGCACCCCTAGCAAATTATGAGATCGTCGTGTGCTGCATGTGAAAGAAGAAGACACCTCTCTTAATTATTCTGTGAGCCTTGAGACTGTATTGATGAATGCTCTAGAATTCAGCCTCGTCTCGATCATTTTGATTGATATTTGTAAATCCGAGAAATTTGATTGCAGTTGTGCATGTAATTGTTGACATGAAATAAATGAATAACTAGAACAACGACGACGTCACGACGTCGACCGATATGCCTCCGCCCACATTATTACATCATTATAATACTTGTACCAAGTTTGATTTAAATCCCTTCAGTTGTTCTCAAGTTATCACATTTTTACCTGACATGACCTTTGGCCTTTGACCTTGGGATCCCAAAATCTAATCAGTTAATCTTTACATCATTCTACATCATTTTACCAAATTTCGTCAGAATCCCATCACTGGTTCACAAATTATCGCAGCAACAGGATTTTGGCCTAACATGACCTTTGGCCTTTGACCTCTTGACCCCAAAATATAATCAGTTCATCTATACCTCATTATACATACCTGCACCAAGTTTGACTAAGATCCCTTTAGCCGTTCTCAAGTTATCGCGGTAATGAAAACCTATCACGGACGGACGGACGGACTGACAAAACCTGAAAACATAATGCCTCCGGCGACTTCGTTAGCGGAGGTATGAAAATTGTGGATGGAATTTATGTTTAATATTATTTGTCAATATCTGTGATTTTCAAGTGTATAACCAGGGGCGTCGAGGGGGTAGGGGGAGGGGGGGTCGCTGCCTTGGGGGTTGGGGTCCGTTGAGGGGCCCAAGCTTCTCCTGTAATTTTTTTTAAACAGTGCAGTGAAACTCATCCTCATTTCCTCATCGTTACATTTAAACCCAAAAGCTTATTTTGCTTTCTTGCCGGAAACAAAACAACATTTACCTCTGTTTAATGATAGTTTCAAACTTAACAGAAATGGTTAACCAGAAATGTGCGTTACAAAGAAATGGGTTTGTTTCCTCTTTGTCCAAACAATTATTAACCATTTTCTCACGTATTTTTTTTTGCCAATCTTTATATGGAGAAAGTGTTCAACAGTCGAGGGTGCAAATTGAATCGATCGGTCCAAACGTCCCGCCATCTTTCATTTTCGATCATACGGCGAAATGAAAGTGACCATTTGTTTTCCTCGGTGAAATATTCAGTTAAATGACATGGATAAATAATAACTTTGTCCTTGTGTGCATTTTATTTGTACTTTTGTACTTGTGCTTTTATATTTGTGCTTTTGTAAATGTACAAAAGAGCATGCACAGCTGTAAGGACGAAGGACGGGAACAGTGGTGAGTTTGAGGTGAAGGTGGGAGTGCATCAGGGGTCGGTACTAAGTCCACTACTATTTGTAGCTGTGATGGAGGTGCTGGCTCAGAACGTAAAGGAGGGTTTACCGTGGGAGTTGTTGTATGCAGATGATCTGGTGTTGATTGCAGAAAGTATGGATGGACTGAAGGAGAAGATGAACAAGTGGAAGGAATGTATGGAGACAAAAGGTCTGAAGGTGTATATCGGAAAAACGAAGGTGATGGCAAGTGGTAAAGCATGTGGTGAGGTGGAAAGAACTGGGAAGTGGCCGTGTGCTGTGTGCAGGAAGGGTGTCGGAGTGAATTCCATTCAATGCACAATGTGCGCTGAGTGGGTTCATCAAAAATGTAGTGGTTTGAGAGGGTCATTAACCAGTGTGGCAGCCACATTCAAGTGTAAGGTGTGCACAGAGGGAGCTGCAGATGGAGGAAATGTTGAGTTGGATCTTGGAGATGGCGTGAAGCTGGAAGGTGTGAAAACATTTTGTTACCTTGGAGACATGCTGAATGGAGAAGGTGGCTCAGACTCGGCAACGGTTGCTCGAGTAAGATTTGCATGGAAGAAGTTTCAGGAAATGAGTGGCGTGCTGATGAGGAGGGGACTGTCATTGAAGCTGAAGGGAAAGGTGTATGCTGCATGTGTGAAAAGTGTTATGATTTATGGGAGTGAGACATGCGTAATGAACGTAGAGCAGCAACGAAGGCTGGAAAGGGTGGAAATGCGAATGGTTCGGTGGATGTGTGGAGTATCGTTGAGAGAGAGGAAGACGAATGATGAATTGCGAAAGATGATGGGAATAGAGCCTGTGATGGATGCTGTGAAGAGAAACAGGTTGAGATGCTTTGGTCATGTGTTGAGGAAGGATGAAAGTGACTGGTTGAAAAGAGTGATGGAAATGAATGTAGAACGAAGTAGAAGACGGGGAAGACAGAGAAAGACTTGGCTAAAGATGGTGGAAGAAGAAATGCGGGCAAGGGGGTTAACAAGGAGAGATGCAGAAAATAGGGCAAAATGGAGAAGATTGTCATGGGGACCGCAAGGCTAACCCCCGCTCTTGCAGGGAAAATGGCCTTGAAATGCCTGTTGTTGTTGTTATTGTGTGCATTTTATTATATACGATTTGAAGCCCTTTGTCTTGAGCAATCATGAAGCTTTGGACAATTGGACCGCACTGTATATTCTGTACTCTGCAACATGTATGAGGTTCACCGACTTCAACTTGTATCATAGATTTGTTAATACTTTATTGATTGACTTTTCAACACTTGTATTGTGAGCTAAAAAGGCTGCTGCTGTGATTTTGCTTTCTTTATGAGTTCGTTGCTACTCTAGTTTAGGGTCTTCATCAAATTCTTCTTCCTAATACTTCCTAATAAAGTTTTAAAAGAGAAAGGGTGGGAGTGGGGGCACCGAGGTTGTTTGCCTCGGGGCCCGTGCTGGCTCTCGACGCCCCTGTGTATAACCTACCATTCACTGCAAGTTGGTGGTTCATCATAAAGTCTGATGTTTCAAAAAAGTATTTATTTTATCGGTAATGAATTATAGAGACTTGAGTGCTTGAATCCCTGGAGATATACGATCCAGAATAACTATGGTGAGGGCCACTAACACCATTTTCTTGCAAGTGCAGATTACTGTGAATGACCTTTTGGATCTCAGCTTTTATCCGCTTGCCCTTCAGAATGGAAACGTTTAAAATCAATAATTGAAAGAGTTGACTAATATGGGTCATGGAGAGCTCATGTTACGCCTCGGGTATCACTATCAACTTTGTGACAACTCGAGAGAGATTCAAACAAAATGCCTTTCTGAGTGGAAACTTTGCAGCCAGGCATCTTCTTGAAGTGGAAAAGCAGCTTTTATTGCTAACTGGATTCACAACTCTTTGAGATATATACGGCACATCAAAGCTTGAATAATATCCTCCGAAAGGTTTTCATTGTGTGATTGGTATTTGTTTTTTAACTTCTAAACTCCATGCCTAAGTTTAAAGCCTTTATTCTACTTTTGCCCAAGCCCTTCTTTCATTAGTTATTTGCTCTTTCTTCAGTTTCCTGCTGCAATTCCTTCAAGATTTTGGTGAAATTATATTAGACATGATTTATTGTGTATATATATATATATATATATATATACGTATATATATATATATATATATATATATATATATATATATATATATATATATATATATATATATATATATATACAGACTTGGCATTTAATATGGAATATTTTTTTTTTCTTGACTTGGGTTTACTTTCTGAACTCAGTATATCAATCTGGTGAGTTTCTTTTACCCTTCGGTGATGTCATTGTTGAAAGAACCATGTCATTGATTGTCTTTCGCAGCAAGAAGTCAATAACAGGATTATATCACAGGTGGTGTGACAAAATGTAAGGACAGGTACATTTGACGATTGGCTTCACAATCGGGTATATAAGGGTTGTTGCTTTCTGTATTAGTGGAAAACAACTGCTGCACGTCTACAAAAGTTATTGCCGCTTCCTCTGGAGATGGTCCGTCAACTTAACAATTCTGTGTGTCATGGAGTGGTGGCTTTATGAAATTCTGGCATGAAACAGCGTGCTATTGCACGGCAGTATGGCATCACTCAAGGTCAGGTGTCAAAGATCCTGAAACAAAATGCTCAGAGGGGTGTCCCTACTCCAATACCGAGGCCAGGACGTTCCCGCAGAACCACAAGGAGGGATGATCGCCAGCTGCACCGGTTAGTCCGCAATGGCCGTACCAAGTCAGCTAATCGGCTTAGGGCTGAGTGGCAGCAACTGACAAATGTGCCTGTATCCAGAAGGCTAGTTAACCAACGACTGGTTCAAGCAGGCTATCGTGCCAGGCGTCCCCTGAGAAAGCCACGCCTGACCAGACAACACCGCCAGCGCCGATTGCAGTGGGCCAGAGAGCACCGTCAATGGCAGCCAGGACACTGGAATCACGTGACCTTCAGTGACGAGTCTAGATTTCTGGTCTATCTTCAAGATGGCCGTGTCCGAGTGCGCAGACAAGTGCATGAAGCCCACAACGAAGATTGTATAGTGCCAAGAGTCCAAGCTGGAGGTGGTGGGGTGACCGTTTGGGCTGCTTTTCATGCAGGGCGCAAAACTGACCTGGTCGTTCTGAATGGAAACCTGAACCAGTTCAAGTGCAGGGTCATTCTGGAAGAAGCATTGCTTCCATTTGCTTGTGCAGCCTTTCGAGGAAACTTTGTCATCCAAGATGACAATGCACGGCCTCTTCGTGCTCGCATGATCCAACACTTTCTTGCTGACCGTGGTGTAGAGCATATGGAGTTGCCTGTCATGTCCCCGGATATGAATCCGACAGAGTACTTGTGGGCAGAATTAACGCGTCAAATCGACAACTTGGACCAGCAGCCCACCTCTGTGCGTGAATTGCAGCAGACTATTGTCACTGCATGGCAAGCGATTCCTGTCCAAACCTTGGCAAATCTCGTGAACAGCATGCCTCAATGTGTACGTGCTCTCCTGAATGCTCGTGGGGGTTACACGAAGTACTGAACTGTAATTTTACTGTCCGTAATCCCAGTCATGATTTAGCTTTTGTTTTTGTTGAAATTTTTTTTTGGCTGACATGCAAAATAAAGAGATACTTCTGGAAAACGTACAGAAGTTTAACACAGTACTGTCCATGAATTGAGTTCGATATCGGTTTACATCACTTTCAAGGATCAATTTATTTCCTTCGAAATGTCAAATGTGGTTTTTGTTTCTTTTAAAGGTCACATGATCAAAATCTAGAATAATTTCAACATGATTCCAATAACTTTTGGTTCTAGGTCATCTTGAAAAGTAAGTTCACCCCCACAAAAAAAATATTCCATATTAAATGCCAAGTCTGTAGATGTATGTATGTATGTATGTATATATATATATATATATATATACATATATATATACATACATACATACATACATACATACATACATACATACATACATACATACATACACAAAGATTTGCGGTTGGGAGTAAATCCAAATGACTCCATGGTAAGATCTCCAACCTTTAATTGAACAAACAATGACAACGTTTCGATTAACAACATGTGACAAAGCCACACGCCTCCGTTAATCTTCCTCCAGAGTGATAAAATCATCTGAACATCCCCTTATATGCAAAGTGAGCAGGGTATATGCAAAGTGGGGTGGGCAAAGCTGGACAGCCAATTAAACCGTATCACACTGCTCTCGTGAACGGAAACGTTACTGACCAAATTTAAAAATCAACCGCATATTAACGGATCAAAATAATCCTGTAAGCAATGCTGGATTATAACTCAAGTGTTTAGAAAATCAGGAACAATCATTACATTTAATTAAAAGTTAAACTTGTAAACAATTAAATTGTAAATTAAATGAAAACTGTAAATATATTAAAGCAAAAATTTTTAAGATAAAATAAAATTGCCATAATATCAAGATCATCACACGTGGCCCTATGCGGTAAAGGGGAATGCGGGAAGGGGGGGCTTATAGGGGGGGCTAAAATGTGGGGGTGGGGAACCAGAGGGGGGTTGGAAGCGGAGGGGGGTTTGGAGGAAGGGGGGGAGGGGGCAAATTGTCCGAATAAAAACCTTGTGTGACATATTATGTGGACTCGTTGTTCAAAGTGCGGAATGCCTGCTTCGTTTGCACAAGAGTGGGTCAAAAGCTACCGGTAAGTCAACTACCTCTTGTGTGATCGAGCTAACAGTTTCTTCTGTGTGCCAAGCCTCCAAAACACGTCTTTTGTTTCTGTTGGGTGTGGAACCCAAAATATTAACCCTATCCCATAAAGGTGTGTGGCCTTCCTTAAGGCCGTGTTTGGCAATAGCAGATCTGCTGGGATAATTACATTCAAATGCTTTTTGGTGTTCAGCAATACGTTGACCTAAGGTCCTCCAGGTTTCACCCACATACTCAGCTCCACAACCACAGGGCACTACGTATACCACCCCTGACCTATCCTTCCTCGGAAGCTTGTCCTTGACCCTCATAGGGGCTTGGCGAAGGGTGAAAACCGGTGTGAAACTAACCCTCACTCCTGCCGATTTCAAAATTCTGCCGACCCTCTGTGAAACCCCCGGTACAAAAGGCAGAACACACAAACGCTTTGGTTGTTCTCTCGGTCTCAGCCTGTTGTGTGGGGAAGCCCTTATCGTTTTCCTGTTGGGTAGCAAGCTGTCAGGATAACCATTTGCCCTCAATACATTTTGATGATGGTCCACCTCACTCATCTTGTCTTCAAAGGTAGATGGTAAATTACGTGCTCTTTTTGAGAGGGTGTGCACCACCGATCTTTTGTGTTCCATTGGATGGCAAGAATTGAAATCAAGGTAGCGATCAGTGTGTGTTGGTTTTCTGTACACCGTTACCTTTAAGGCTCCTTTGGGATCCCTTGTTATGAGTGTATCCAGGAAGGGAAGGGCTCCATTTTTCTCTTCAATGGTGAAATTAATGGAGGAAAAAGATTTATTTATGGTCTCTTGTATGATGCCCACCTCATCAGAGTGACAGATGACAAATGTGTCATTCACGTACCGGAACCAAACATGTGGTTGCATTAACAGGGCTGGAATGGTGCGTTCCTCCAAATCCTCCATCACCATGTTGGCAATCACAGCCGATACAGGGGAACCCATAGCGGTGCCATAAACCTGCTTGTAATATACCTCATTAAATACAACGTTGGTGGAAGAGAGGCAAGTAGAAAGCATGTCACACACGTCCATCGGGCTTAAAGCTCCCGCAGTCTCTTTCCATCGATCATCCTCCATCAAACGCCGGTTTGCCACCTCAATCGCCAGGGCTATGGGCACGTTGGTAAATAAAGACACAACATCAGACGAAACCATGGTCTCGTGTGCTTCGATGGTGAGCTGCTTCACTCTTTCAGCAAATGCTGTGCTATTGTGCACGGTTCGTTCTGTTGTCCCCACCAAATGCTTCAAAATGTTTGCCAAAAACTTGGATAGCGCATATGACGGACCATTAATACAGGAAACGATTAACCGTAGTGGAAATCCCTCTTTGTGCACTTTCGGTAGCCCGTAGGCCCTGGGAGCCACGCCCTTACTGCTGTAAAGACGTTTGTACGCCGCAGCTGATAGTCTACCAGTCGCTTTTAATCTGGAAAGCATTGAGTTTAACCTTCGTTCCTCCTTCTTCGTTGGATCTGCAGTTAACCTTTCATAAGTACTTTGGTCCGCCAACATATCCTGCATTTTGTTCGTGTATCCAAGACGATCCATGAGCACGTTGCCCGTCCTTTGTCCGCTGGTAAGAACACCACATCATCCATGTTGCGTAACTCTCGTAAAGCTTGTTGTTCTTTCGGGTCCAAATTGAAATTGTTGTGTGAAAATTGCGGAGGGCCAAGTAAAACAGCAGCCACACGTGATCTGATTTCGTTCTTGGTGGCGTTATCAAGATTCATCATCGCAGATTCCACCCGTGATACAATGGTGTCTTTCGGAACAAATCGGGGAGTGATGGCAAAATTAAGGCCCTTCTGCAACAAGCTGGTGTGTGCCTCCGAGAGCTGTGTACTCGACCTGTTAACCACCCACCGGGTCCGAAGAATGTTCACGTCAACGACGGGAGTCATGCGATGTGTTGTTTCATCAACCAATGCTGTGAACTTTCGTTGATGTCGTTTCCTCACCAATGTCCGAGTGTGCTCCGCGAAAGTGTGATCTCTCCATTGTACTCGATCCCATAACTCGCCAGGTAGTCTTGGCGCAATAGTACGAGCCAACTGATGCACATGGTCATACCGTTTAGCGAGGCGATGGTGGCAGTTTGAAATGCGCAAACGAAGAAACCTCCGTCCTGTTGCCTGCATGATCTGCTTAGCTTTCAAACCCGGCATGGGAGGTCTGAAACGTAGAGGCTTCGGAAGAATGTTCGGTTCCAAACAGAGATGGTTAAACCGAAGATGTGCCTTCGTTACTTCGGTCCGCTCCACAAGGTTGGTGTAATGACGGCATCTCTTGGCAATGTCCTGCCCATGGCTTTCGCCAATAATTATAAGCAAAGATTTGCGGTTGGGAGTAAATCCAAATGACTCCATGGTAAGATCTCCAACCTTTAATTGAACAAACAATGACAATGTTTCGATTAACAACATGTGAAGCCACACGCCTCCGTTAATCTTCCTCAAGAGTGATAAAATCATCTCAACATCCCCTTATATGCAAAGTGGGTGGGGTATATGCAAAGTGGGGTGGGCAAAGCTGGACAGCCAATTAAACCGTATCACACCGCTCTCGTGAACGGAAACGGTACTGACCAAATTCAAAAATCAACCGCATATTAACGGTTCAAAATAATCCTGTAAGCAATGCTGGATTATAACTCAAGTGTTTTGAAAATCAGGAACAATCATTACATTTAATTAGAAGTTAAACTTGTAAACAATTAAATTGTAAATTAAATGAAAACTGTAAATATATTAAAGCAAAAATTTTTAAGATAAAATAAAATTGCCATAATATCAAGATCATCACATGTGGCCCTATGCGGTAAAGGGGAAGGGGGGAGGGTTATAGGGCGGGATAAAATGGGGGGGGAACCAGAGGGGGGTTGGAAGCGGAGGGGGGGTTGGAGGGAGAGGGGGAGGGGGCAAATTGTCCGGATAAAAACCTTGTGTGACATTATGTGGACTCGTTGTTCAAAGTACGGAATGCCTGCTTCGTTTACACAAGAGTGGGTCAAACGCTACCGGTAAGTCAACTACCTCTTGTGTGATCGAGGTCACAGTTTCTTCTGTTATATACAGAACTCATATACACGAGTTCAAAACACACCTGGTCACAAGTATGCCGCACTGACCGGGTCCTCAGTCGAGGTCCTCAGCATCATCCCGTTTTGGCCCTTCAACCTCGATACGGTCAGCTAAGGTGGGCCAGCAGGGGCACATACACCTCCACATGCAGCAACGACACCTGGATGCGTACATACCCCCACCCCCAGCCAGTGCGAACGCAGACTACAACAAAATCGCCGCCGCATCCAGAATCCACAGCACCAAACAAGTAAACATGGTGGAACAATCAAACACCCACCTACAGTATATACCCTTAACCACTCACCAACAAAACACACCAGATCATTCACACACACACACACACACACACACACACACACACACACACACACACACACACACACACACACACACACACACACACACACACACACACACGAAAAAGTAAGTACACCCCATGTATAGTTTTGACTTTTTCAACATACAGCTATTTGATCTTCATTTCAACAATATTGATAGATAAAGGTGATATAATATAACAAATATCATGAAACATTTACATTTTATAGTCCATTATATAATTTAAAGAAACATAAATGCAAATTTCGCATGTGGAAAAAGTAAGTACACCCTTGGCTCTCACATTTGGTATAACTGGTACTCCCCTTTCTTGGCTGATGTCCTATCTTACTGATAGAGTGCAAACAGTTGTCAATGGCCAGAAATCAGCCCCTTCTCCGCTTTCCTTTGGCGTTCCCTCGGGCTCAGTCCTGGGACCTATCCTCTTTCTTTTGTACACTCAGCCTCTATTTGATCTTGTTGCCAGCCATTCAGTTGATCACCGCGCCTTTGTGGACGACAATCAGCTGTACAAAGGAAGCACGATTCAACAAATCATGCCCACCGTTGAAGTGTTAGAAGGCTGTATTGCCGACGTGAAGGCGTGGATGACCCAAAACAAACGTCACCTGAACGATGCTAAAACAGAGTCTATGATTGTAAGATCGCACAGATGTCCTCTACAATGTTCACTTCCTACCACTATTCATGTTGGTGAAACCGATGTAAACTTTGTTTCATCGGCCAAGAACCTTGGTGTGGTTTTCGACTGTAACATGACATTTTCCAAGCAAGTACTTGAAACTTGCAAATCAGCATACTTTCAGCTGTGAAAGATTGCATCCATTTGCCACTTTCTTACTCCACAGGCTGCTCTAACTCTGGTCTGTACCCTTGTCCTCTCAAGGTTAGACTATTGTAATTCTTTGTATGCTGGCTGCCCTCACTTTCTCTTGGATCAGTTTCAAAAGGTTCAAAACTCTGCCGCTCGTCTTGTCTGTAAGGCAAAGAAGTCTGACCATGTTACTCCGCTCCTTGAATCTTTACACTGGCTGCCTGTCTCTGCTCGTGTGCAATACAAAATTTGCACACTATGTTATAAATCATTGTGTGGAGCGGGACCTCACTATCTCTCCGATTGCTCACTCTCTATGTACCTCGGCGACGGCTTCGTTCAAGCGACGACTCTATGATCTTAGAGCTGCCGCGCACCAGCACCAAGTTGTTTGGCGAGAAATCCTTTTCTTTTGCTGCACCTCTGCTCTGGAATGACTTGCCTTCCTCTGTTCGACATGTTGACTCTCTTCCTGCCTTTAAAACCTCCCTCAAAACCTATCTGTTTCACAAGTCTTTCAAAGTCGAAGTCCTGTTTTCCCTTTGGTTTGAGGTGGGACGGAGATCGAGGGTATGTGTACGTGTGCGGGGGAGGGAGGGGAAGGGGAAGGGAGGGGGAGAGTACACATCTGTGGGTTTTGAATGGGGAGGGAGAGGAATAGGACAAGAATGAATGTGTGTCTCTGTGTGTGTATATTTGTGGATGTGTGTGCGGAGTGTGTGCGTTCGCATGATAATGTAAAGCGCCACGAGGGTCGTTAACTCTGCTTGATGGGGCTATATAAGACTCCTTTATTATTATTATTATTAATAGGTGGCGTTACGTGCTCCTCCCCAAACCCCGGTCACGGTGTACCTCTGTGCCCCGAGAGGAGTCACGGTAGAAAGATGTTATTTTGTATGTCTTAGATCAATGGTGAAACCACACCAATTGTTACCAACAAACAAGTATTGTATTAAGATCACACAAGAATAACGGTACAGTAACAATATTAATCAAAAGTACAATCAATATATATCATTCCTATGATGGTACCATCAGTTTCATAATATATAACTCACTGTGCTCCAAGTGAGCGAAAAGAACATCCCCAATGTCTCTCTCCCGGCTTCAAGCCAAAGTTGCTTCCGGCTTCATGCCAAAGTCGATCCACTCCAGTGATCGTCCGTACGATGTCGTATCGAGACCAGAATCCTGTTGGGTTGGCAGTTCCACTGCCAAAGATGGGCGAAGGTGTCCTCGAGAAGCGATGGGGAAATCACACCTTCAGGTATGGATGTTTGACGGCTTTCAATCGGGGAACCGCAGATTTCCCACTCAAAAGCCACGTTGCACACACACACCAAATTAACGTCTGAATGCGGTGAGAATGGTTGAAGCGAAGAGGAAAACCTGGAGCGATGCGAATATCGGGTGCAAGTCAAAATGGCCAACGGCCCGTTCTCGAGACGTAACGGCACTCAAATGATTCTCTTCGGAATTGACCGCAAAACCTGACACGCAGGTTGATCTGTCACAGCGATAACAACTCTGTCGCAGGAATCCCTTTCCCGGGAAACCCAAAGTTCACTCGTGACTCTCGTTCGCCAACGTTCGCTCAGGACCTTGAAGCAGCTCGGCTTCTTGTCCGACTCACTCGCTCCGCCTTCTCTTCCTCCTCTTCGTCGTCGTCCGGTTCCGGTTTCATTTAAAACATTAACCTTTTTACCTTTTGAAAATAGTAATCTCTATTTCCCTTAAACGACAACAATAAATAGTACATGCAACCAAAAATGTTTACAGTGGATGAAAACCACAACAACGGAAGTGACGAATCCGTAACAGTGGTATTGCCCCCTTTGGCAGAAACAACCTTAAGTATGCGTTTCTTATAACTGTCTACCAGTCTCTGACATCGACTGGGAGAAATTTTTGCCCACTCCTCCATGCAGAATTCTTTAGCTGTGCGATGTTTGAGGGGTTTCTTGCATGCACAGCTCATTTCAAATCCCCCCACAACATCTCGATGGGATTTAGATCCGGGCTTTGACTTGGCCATTCCAGAACCCTCCATTTCTTTCTTTTCAGCCATTCCTTGGTGGATTTACTTGTATGTTTAGGGTCATTGTCATGTTGCAAGGTCCACCTTCGGTTGAGCTTCAACTTTCTGACAGATGGCCTCACATTATCCTCAAACACTCTCTGGTACAATGAACAATTCATAGTGGATTCTATGATGGTGAGCTGCCCAGGCCCTGATGCAGCAAAGCTGCCCCAAACCATAATATTTCCACCACCATGCTTTACAGTTGGTATCAGGTTCTTGTGGTCAAATGCTGTCTTTGGTTTTCGCCCAACATGTCGTCTGGTACTGTGGCCAAAATAGCTCTACCTTTGACATTGTTCCAGAAGTGCTGGTCTTTGCCTAGGTGTTCATTGGCAAACTTTAGTCTTGCCCTGATGTTCTTTCTGGACAGCAAAGGTTTCCTCCTGGCACACCTCCCATGTAGATCAAATTTGTGCAGCCTCTTTCTAATGGTAGACTCGTGCACTTTGACATCAACAGTGGCAAGAGCTACCTGCAGGTCCGGTGATGACATTCTGGGGTTCTTAGAGACTTCTTTCAGCATCTTGCGGTCTGCTCTCGGGCTGAACTTGCTGGGGTGGCCTGGCCTGAACAAGTTGGCAGTTGTTTGGAATCTTCTGCACTTGCAGATGATCTTCCGGACAGTCGAATGATTGATTTCAAATTGTTTGGAGATCTTTTTAAATCCCTTCCCAGACTCGTAGACATCTATAACCTTACTGAACTCCCCACACATTTTCTGAAGGCCTGAGAGAGCTCTTTTGATCTCGGCATGGTGACGCCGCACACTTCAACAACAAAGATCAAACCAAACTAAATGTATGAGGTTTAAATAAGACAGGTTCCTCCAAGATCCTCTCTAACGATGTTCTAATCATTTGCACCTGAGCTGGTGCACGTGATTCTAATTTTAGGTATTTGAAGTAGTGATACATGTAGGGGTGTACTTACTTTTTCCACATGCGAAATTTGCATTTATGTTGATTTAAATTATACAATGGACTACAAAATGTAAATGTTTCATGATATTTGTTATATTATATCACCTTTATCTATCAATATTGTTGAAATGAAGATCAAATAGCTGTATGTTGAAATAAGTTGAAAAAGTCAAAACTTTACATGGGGTGTACTTACTTTTTCACGTGACTGTATATCTCAGAAGTGTTAACATTTTTTTTGAAGCACCTTGTCTGTATATTGTTGTGGTTTTTAGAACCCTCCACTTTGTAAGTATCTGTAATATTCCCTTATAAATAATCCCCTGTAAATATTCCCATTTTTGTGTAAAAAGGTCAAAGGTAGCACCCTAGTTAGGTCATATTGCAACACGTAGGACACCATAGGCCTCTTCTTTAGTTATTTCATTAGTATGTGTTTCAGGTAAGGATCTGTTCCCAATCGTTTGACTCTGCGTTGCATTAATCAAATAACCTAGGCCCCTTCAATTACCCCCAATCTCTCTCTCTCTCTCTCTCTCCAAAGTGCCAGTAACACCTACAGGCGGGGCTTGTCCTTCCTAATGCTCTCACATAATCTTATTGCCGTCGTCGCTGCCTTAGCGCTCGCTCCATACGCCATTGAACATGCGGTCGGCTCGAGGAAAGAAGGGGCGGAGCCACGGGAACAGGTGTGGCCTCGCCCACAAGCCGTCGAGGGTGGAGTCAGTGAACCCTCGCTGACCAACCAGGGGTGAGGTGAGCTCTTTAATGGGCATAGCCCTATGAAGGCGGCTTGATTTTCCAAGCGCATGATATCAGCGTGAGCGCCAAGCCCTTTGATGGACTGCGCAGGGAGCGATCAATTGTGTACGAACTGTGCGAGGGAAGGCCATTGATTATGGACTGCGCCGGGGGATGCTGATCGTGACGGACTGCGCCGGGGGATGCTGATTGTGAACGAACTGCGCGGGAGCGCTCGATTGATTGTCACGTTGTTGGAGCGACCTGCGCGAGGGTACCCTCTGAGGCAAACGTTGGGCGAGAGAGAGTTGGCACGAAGATTACGTACGCGGCATCCCAGTCCCCCGCATAATTATAAGGCCCGGTCGCGCGCCAACGACACGTGAAGCTGCCGGCCATTCTTCCCGGCGGACCTAGAGCCTGGAACCAGCTGCCTGGACCTTTCTCTTCCTTCCCACCACCACCACCACCCCATTCATGTAAGTGTGTTTGTATTGTCCTGGGCGTGTGATAATATAAGACTGTTTAAGGCTGCCCTGTGTCACTGCTTCTTTTTCTTCTTGTATAATCCCTTCTTTCGTTTCCTCTTCGTTATTGTACATAATTAATAAATTATATTTGTTCTTCCTTTACTTTGGGTTTCCTCTCATCCAGTCGCTTTTGTGATTACTCCATTGAATATACGTGGCACGATTTGGCCAACGCTCGGAATCGGGTTAGTCTTTTGTTAACGGCCCGAGTCGCAGCTCGCTTCACTCGGCGTATCCATTAACATTGCGGCTTGGGTGGAAATTATCTCCTCGCTTACGGCCGGTCTTTGTACGCAGGTATTTGGGACTTCATTGACTAATGACCCTGGCTACTACCGACCGGGAGTGACGTCATAATTTCTAAGGACTCGGACGGCCAGCTTAATAGAGGAGGGGATTACCCCCCCCCCCCCCTTCGGTAAGGTGAGCGCCGTAATCTGAGATCCGCAACAATGTGTGTGTGTGTGTGTGTGTGTGTGTGTGTGTGTGTGTGTGTGTGTGTGTGTGTGTGTGTGTGTGTGTGTGTGTGTGTGTGTGTGTGTGTGTGTGTGTATGTATGTATATATATATATATATATATATATATATATATATATATATATATATGAATATTTATATATATATATATATATATATATATATATATATATATATATATATATCTATATTATAATAGCCGTAGATGATTCTGTCTGTCTGTCTGTCTATCTGTTGGGTGTCTGTCCGGGGTGTGGCTTACTCGGTTTGCAGAGTAGCTCCACCCATAGCTCCACCCATTCTGGGAGTGGCTATAAACAAATATCCACCATTTTATTAACTCGCATAGCTTTGAGTCCTGTTTTGTAGGCCCGTGGTGTCTTGCTCTCCCCCAGTTTTATTTCAAATCAAATTCGATAAATCATTTCATTTTTCACAGTCGCTAACATAGTTTTAGACTCGGTTGAAAAAAAACGGGAAGAAAATCCGATGAAAGTTGCCGTTTATAGAACGAAATGAATTCTCAAAGGCCTGTAACTTCAAGGCCATTGAGTCTCTCTCACGCCTTTATCTCCAATCTAACTCACCATATGATTTCATTTTTATCGATGGTTTTACTTTTAGACTCGGTGTCAGCAATAATTGAGAACAATCCACACACGCGGGAAAATGCAGAGATATATTTTTTTAAATCGCGTCATGGTGTATCATACACCGCCCAACATGACACCGCCGGCAATGTGTCGATATATATTAAAAATTCGCTTTTGCTTTTCCGTTATGATATATTACTATTTCGTTTGATGATAGTCGTCACAAAAACGTCAACAATGATGCCGACATATATTTCTTCGTTTTTATTTCATTCAACATATTAGCCGGAAGTAAAATATGTTTCAGGAAATTACCGAGAGATATTTCTTCGTTTTTTTTATTAGTTATGTGCGCATACACTTTTAATAGGTTTATTTGAAATCTTAAATTTTCCACAAACATTCCACACACGCGGGAAAATGCAGAGATATATTTTTTAAAATCGCGTCATGGTGTATCATACACCGCCCAACATGACACCGACGGCAATGTGTCGATATCTATTTTAAATTCGATATATCATTTCATTTTTCACAGTCGCTAACATAGTTTTAGACTCGGTTGAAAAAAAACGAGAAGAAAATCGATGAAAGTTGCCGTTTATAGAACGAAATGAATTCTCAAATGCCTGTAACTTCAAGGCCATTGAGTCTCTCTCACGCCTTTATCTCCAATCTAACTCACCATATGATTTCATTTTATCGATGGTTTTAGAGTCGGTGTCAGCAATAATTGAGAACATTCCACACACGCGGGAAAATGCAGATATATTTTTTAAAATCGCGTCATGGTGTATCATACACCGCCTAACATGACACCGACGGCAACGTGTCGATACATATTAAAAATTCGATATATCATTTCATTTTTCACAGTCGCTAACATAGTTTTCGACTCGGTTGAAAAAAAACGGGAAGGAAATCCAATGAAAGTTGCCGTTTATAGAACGAAATGAATTCTCAAACGCCTGTAACTTCAACTTCAAGGCCATTGAGTCTCTCTCACGCCTTTATCTCCAATCTAACTCACCATATGATTTCATTTTTATCGATGGTTTTGGACTCGGTGTCAGCAATAATTGAGAACATTCCACACACGCGGGAAAATGCAGAGATATATTTTTAAAAATCGCGTCATGGTGTATCATACACCGCCCAACATGACACCGACGGCAACGTGTCGATATATATTAAAAATTCGCTTTTGCTTTTCCGTTAAGATATATTACTTTTTCGTTTGATGACAGTCGTCACAAAAACGTCAACAATGATGCCGACATATATTTCTTCGTTTTTATTTAATTCAACATTATTAGCCGGAAGTAAAATATGTTTCAGGAAATTACCGAGAGATATTTCTTCGTTTTTTAAAATTAGTTATGTGCGAATACACTTTAAATAGGTTTATTTGAAATCTTTAATTTTCCACAATATAATTTACTTGCCATTTATCATTTGATGATTACGAGACAAATTCCTCTTGAGGATCGTGACAATTCATGCGCTGCGTGGAAACTTCTATTTCCAAAATGAATGAGACGATCGATGAAGAACGCAGACTTGAACAGGATGCAGCAAGAAAACGAATGAGACGGGGCGAACGAGTCCATCGACGAACGTCAATGCAAACTTGCGGGGTCACCCGTGGGAATCCCACGGGCATGGATGTGTGTGACATTTCGACATATTGAGTTAGATGCTGCACATTCATTTTTACAAAATGGTTACTGGCAAGTCATCAGATCCAGAAATGGTGTAAAAACCACCGTTTTAGAGGCCATTTTCCCCGCAAAGCGGGGGGTTGGCCTTTTCGGGGACCGTGGTAGTTGTTGTTTTTTTTGTCCCCTTTTTGAAGCAATGTTTTACGGCCGGATGCCCTTCCTGACGCCAACCCTTTTGCCGCCTTCAACGACAAACAGGGAATTACCAGTGAACTGGTACTCAATTAGCCGACCTCGGAAGGATGACAGGCTGAGTCAACCCCCCTGGCATTAATTCGGCGATCGACCGAGATTCGAACCCAGGATCCTAAGCCGGCACCCTAGCCGCTAGCCCAACACCAGAAATGGTGTCATGAACACAATTTATTTACGCACAAGCACAAAGCAAGACGGGCCGATTTCCGATTCCGACGGGCGAGACGGGCCGATTTCCGATTCCGACGGGCCGATTTGGAGCAAGAAAAAGAACGAGACGGGAGAAAAAGGAGAGAAACGAGACGGGGAAAGCCGATTGGAGAGGCGAGTGAGGCGCGATTGGAGAGGAGTGTGAGGCGCGATTGGAGAGGAGTGTGAGGCACGATTGGAGAGGAGTGTGAGGCGTGATTGGAGAGGAGTGTGAGGCACGATTGGAGAGGAGTGATTGGAGGGGAGTGTGAGGCACGATTGGAGAGGAGTGTGAGGCACGATTGGAGAGGAGTGTGAGGCGCGATTGGAGAGGAGTGTGAGGCGCGATTGGAGAGGAGTGTGAGGCGCGATTGGAGAGGCGTGTGAAGGATTGGAGAGGAGAGGAGTGTGAGGGATTGGAGAGGTGAGGGATTGGAAAGGAGAGGGATGTGAGGGTTTGGAGAGGAGAGGAGTGCTAGGTGGAGAGAGGAGAGTGTCAGGTGGAGACAGGAGAGTGTCCGGTGGAGACAGGAGAGTGTCAGGTGGAGAGGAGTGAGGGGTCACATATTATGTGAAATAACTAAATTCACACCATTTCTGGATCTGATGACTTGCCAGTAACCATTTTGTAAAAATGAATGTGCAGCATATAACTCAATATGTCGAAATGTCACACACATCCATGCCCGTGGGATTCCCACGGGTGACCCCGCTAGTATATATATATATATATATATGAATATTTTTTTTGTGGGGGTGAACTTACTTTTCAAGATGACTTAGAACCAAAAGTTCATTGGAATTATGTTGAAATTATTCTAGATTTTGTTAATGTGACCTTTAAAAGAAACAAAAACCACATTTGACATTTCGAAGCAAATAAATTGATCCTTGAAAGTGATGTAAACTGATATCGAACTCAATTCACGGACAGTACTGTGTTAAACCTCTGTACGTTTTCCAGAAGTATCTCTTTATTTTGCACATTAGCCAAAAAAAATTTCAACAAAAACAAAAGCTAAATTATGACTGGGGATTACGGACAGTAAAATTACAGTTCAGTACTTCGTGTAACCCCCATGAGCATTCAGGAGAGCACGTACACGTCGAGGCATGCTGTTCACGAGATTTGCCAAGGTTTGGACAGGAATCGTTTGCCATGCAGTGACAATAGTCTGCTGCAATTCACGCACAGAGGTCGGCTGCTGGTCCAAGTGGTCGATTTGACGCGTTAATTCTGCCCACAAGTTCTCTGTCGGATTCATATCCGGGGACATGGCAGGCCACTCCATATGCTCTACACCACGGTCAGCAAGAAAGTGTTGGATCATGCGAGCACGATGAGGCCGTGCATTGTCATCTTGGAAGACAAAGTTTCCTCGAAAGGCTGCATGAGCAAATGGAAGCAATGTTTCTTCCAGAATGGCCCTGTACTTAAACTGGTTCAGGTTTCCATTCAGTACAACCAGATAAGTTTTGCCCCCTGCATGAAAAGCGGCCCAAACGGTCACCCCACCACCTCCAGCTTGGACTCTTGGCACTATACAATCTTCGTTGTGGGCTTCATGCACTTGTCTGCGCACTCGGACGCCGCCATCTTGACGATACACCAGAAATCTAGACTCGTCACTGAAGGTCACGTGATTCCAGTGTCCTGGCTGCCATTGACGGTGCTCTCTGGCCCACTGCAATCGGCGCTGGCTGTGTTGTCTGGTCAGCGGTGGCTTTCTCAGGGGACACCTGGCACGATAGCCTGCTTGAACCAGTCGTTTGTTGACTAGCCTTCTGGATACAGGCACATTTGTCAGTTGCTGCCACTCAGCCCGAAGCCGATTAGCTGACTTGGTACGGCCATTGCAGACTAACCGGTGCAGCTGGCGATCATCTCTCCTTGTGGTTCTGCGTGGATGTCCTGGCCTCGGTATTGGAGTAGGGACACCCCTCTGAGCATTTCGTTTCAGGATCTTTGACACCTGACCTTGAGTGATGCCATACTCCCGAGCAATAGCACGCTGTTTCATGCCAGAATTTCGTAAAGCCACCACTCCATGACAAACAGCATTGTCAAGTTGACGGACCATCTCCAGAGGAAGCGGCAATAACTTTTGTAGACGTGCAGCAGTTGTTTTCCACTAATACAGAACGCAACAACCCTTATATGCCCGATTGTGAAGCCAATCGTCAAATGTACCTGTCCTTACATTTTGTCACGCCACCTGTGATGTAATCCTGTTATTGACTTCTTGCTGCGACAGACAATCAGTGACATGGTTCTTTCAACAAAGACATCACCGAAGGATAAAAGAAACTCACTAGATTGATATACCGAGTTCAGAAAGTAAACCCAAGTCAAGAAAAAAAAAATTCCATATTAAATGCCAAGTCTGTAAATATATACTGTATATACACACACACACAGTGTATGCAGTCAGTCCTCGCTTATCACAAGGATTGTGTTCATTGATCCTGAAAAACCTTGTGATGAGTGAAACTGCATTAAACTGGACATGTGTTCCCATATAAATGCATGTATTTGGAAGCACCTTTGACAGCAATTACAGCTGTGAGTGTTGGGATAAGGGTCTCTACCAACTTTGCACATCTTGATTGGGCAATATTTGCCCATTCTTCTGTACAAAACTGTTCAAGCTCAGTCAAGTTGTGTGGGGAGCATTGATCGACAGCAATCTTCGTCAGGCCACAGATTTTCAATTGGATTTAGATTGGGGCCCTGACTGGGCCACTCAAGGATGTTTGTATTTTTGTTCCTCAGCCACTCCATTGTAGCTTTGGCTGTGTGCTTCGTGTCATTGTCATGCTGAAAGGTGAACTTCATTTCCAATTTCAGACTTTCTTGCAGTGGGCCGCTGGTTTTCCTCTGGGATTTTTCTGTATTTTGCTCCATCCATTTTCCCTTCTATCCTGACAAGTGCCCCATTCCCTGCTGATGAGAAACATCCACATAACATGATGCTGCCACCACCCTGCTTCAAAGTAGGAATGGTGTTCTTTGGTTGATATGGTGTGTTGGGTTTGTGCCAAACGTAACCTTTTGCATATAGGCCAAAAAAGTTCCATCTTGGTTCATCAGACCACAAAACGTTTTGCCACATCACTTCAGAATCTCAGAAGTGCTTTGTTGCATTCCTCAAATGGGACTCAAGGTGGGATTTCTTGAGTAATGGCTTCCTCTTGCCACCCTACCTACCCTACAGGCCATACTTGCTTGGGATGGTGTTGTCACATCCACACAGTGACCAGTTTTTGCCATAAAGGCCTGTAGCTCTTTCAAAGTACCACTGGCCTCTTGATGGCCTCTGATCAGTCTCGTTCTTGCTTGGTCATCCAGTTTGGAGGGATGGCCTGATCTAGGCAGGGTCTTGGTGGTACCATACTTCTTAATGATTGTCCTGACTGTGCTCCAAAGGATATTCAAGGCCTTTGAAATATTTTTATACCCATCCCCTGATCTGTACCTTTCCACAACTATATCCTGGAGGTCTTTTGAAAGGTCCTTTGAAAGGTCCTTTGAAAGGTCCTTGGTGCTCATGGTTGAGTTTTTCCTGTGAAATGCACTACCTAGCAGAGGAAACCTACAGGAACAGGTGATTTTATTTTTATTCTGAAATAATCAAAATCACTACAATTTAACGCAGGTGGAGGCCATTTAACTTGGTGTGTGATTTTGAAGGTGATTGGTTACACCTGGAGCTAATTTACAATATATATATATAAAACACAGTTTGTGTGTGTGTGTGTGTGTGTGTGTGTGTGTGTGTGTGTGTAAGTAATGTTACCGATAGACTCCTAAACGGAGAAGTTTACGTGCTTGATATTTGGCATAGACATGGCCATTGAGCCTGGGACGAACATGGCCGAACTCAAAATATTTGACGATCCATATTTTTTATTCATATTTACCTCAGCGCATTTCAGCGAAGTACCCGCTAATCTCAGCCGGTTCCAGAGCAGCTCGCTGATTCGCTCAGAGCGATCACATGATGTTCCATTCCCGCCGCCAGACTGATTCGCTCAGAGCGATCACGTGATGTTCCATCCCGTCACACGTCACACGTTTTTTCACCTTTTATGCGATCGTGTTTTGTATCGATTTTGTGCGATATGAATTAAATGTCTTTGAAACAGCTGTGAAACGTCTTTCCGCAACCCTTCCGTAACCGATTGGAGCAGTTTATTGCCGCACAAAACGAGATCCGCGAAGCGAGTTGGTCGAGTCGTGCTGACCAAGATGGCGACACGGCGGCTTCACTTTTCACGGAGTATGAGCGTTCTATATATTTTCAATTCAGTGCGCCCGTGATTTGTGGCATAGACATGAGCATTGGGCCTTCACGGTGTAATTTGTGCGAGGCTTTTGTCCGAGTGAGCTTGAGTCGAGAGGGCGAATGTACGGGTTGGGAATGTACGGGTCTCCCTTCCCCCGCCCGGCAACGCCGGTACTGTAGGACGTCACAGGATCGGTGAGTCTCCAAAATCCACTTCGTGCTGTTGCGAATATGCAGGACTATGTCCGATTGTTGTGCTGCTCTCCGACCATGAGAACTGCAACGTCATTGTTGACTGGCCATCCCCTTCCCTCCCCCTTCCCCATCCCCCCTCCCTTCCCCCTCCACCCTACCCCCTCCACCATAGCCCTCCCCTTCTCCCCTCCCCCTCCCCCTCCATTTTCCCCCTCCCCCTCCATTTCCCCCCTCCCCCTCCCTTTCTCCCTCCCCCTCCCCCTCCCCCTCCCCCTCCCCCCTCCCTCTCCCCTTCCCCCCTCCCCTTCCTCCTCCCCCCTCCCCCTCCCCCTCCCCTCCACCCTACCCCCTCCACCCTACCCCCTGCCCTTCTCCCCTCCCCCTCCCCTCCCCCACCCTTCTCCCCTCCCCCCTCTTCTCCCCTCCCCCCCGTTCCCCTCCCCCACCCAGCAATGCCGGATACTTCTGCCGGGTCCCCCTCTCCCCCTCCCCCCTCCCCCTCCCACCCCTCCTCCTCCCCCTCCTATCCTCACCCTCCCATCCCTCCCCCTCCCCATCCCCCCCTCTTCCCTCCCCCCTCCCTCCTCCCCCTCCCCCATTCCCCCCTCCCCTCCCCCTCCGGCCCCTCCCCCCTCCGGCCCCTCCCCCCTCCCCTCCCCTCCCCCACCCGGCAATGCCGGGTACTTCTGCCGGGTCCCCCTCCCCCTCCCCCTCCCCCTTCCCCTCCCCCTCCCCCCTCCCCCTCCCCGCTCCCATCCCTCACCCTCCCCATCCCCCCCTCTTCCCCCTCCCCCTTCGCCCCTCCCCTCCCCCTCCCCTCCCCCTCCCCTCCCCCCTCCCCCCTCCCCCTTCTTCCCCCTCCCCCCTTCCCTCCCCCATCCCCCTCCCCCCTCCCCTCCCCTCCCCCATTCCCCCTTCCCCTTCCCCTCCCCCCCTTCCCCCCTCCCCCTCCCCTCCCCCCTCCGGCCCCTCCCCCCTCCGGCCCCTCCCCCCTTCCACCTCCCTCCTCCCCTGCCCCCTCCCCTCTCCCCCCTCCCACCCCCTCCCATTCCTCACCCTCCCCACCCCCCCCTCTTCTCCCCTCTCCCCCTCCCCCTCCCACTCTTCTCCCCTCCCCCCCGTTCCCCTCCCCTCCCCTCCCCCGCCCGGCAATGCCGGGTACTTCTGCTAGTTGCTATTATAAGGGTGTGGACAGTTTTCCAACCAAGATATTTTAATTTTGTATTTTTTTTATTAATTTTCTGAAATTTGTAAAATTTGTTCTTCACTTGGAAGTTGTGGGTTACGATGCGTAAATAAAGGTGGAAAAAGTCTGATTTAATGCAAGTTAATTCCAGGTTATGAGGCAACAAAAGGTGGAAAATTTGAAAGGCGGTATAGACTTTCTTTAGACACTGTGTAGTGTGTATATATATATATATATATATATATATTCCCCCCTATATATATATATATATATACACACACACCAGCAAATGCAACTGATGGGAATGCTAAGTAAGGGGTGGGAGAGAGGAGGGGGAAGAGTGAGTGCAGAGGGAGAAAAAAATTCCAGAAATTTTCCAGAAAAGAAAAATCCCAAAATTGTCCATGTCTGTCATTGAAAATATCCACAAACAAAAGTTGACTGAAAGAGCTTTTATTCCACTTAGGGAGCGTCATGTGACCAAAGATAATGGCACACAATTTATCTTGCACAGACATGGGCACGATCGATCGAGCACGATAGGGATTGGGTGTTTCTCAGTTTTATGGCGGCATGTCGTTTGCAGATGGTGTAATATGGTCGGAAGTATTAAACATTTATCGTTTAATGAGGGTGTAGCAGTGGTAAGTGTTACAGTGCATATTTGAAGTATTGCACGTTTGCATATGTAGTCGGACCTCTGTATAATGCACCCTCATTTTAATGATTGTACCTCCTGTTATAACGATTGCAACATTCGCAACATGTTTTAGCAAATGCACAATTATGCTGCTTGACAGGGCGAACACATTGGTGTCAAAATTCTTCTTCTTCTCTTTGTGAACTTATTCTTTTGTTTGTGAACTAACCACAATACTTATGAGCATGGACCAGATCATGCGCACTCCATCTTGCTTTATGAGCCACCGTTGGACTTTGTGCAAAACAGGGGCTTATGGATTGCATCTTGTCCATGCGTCCGTCTGTCCTTCCGTGTGTGTGCGTGCATCCGCAACCATATATCGGATATGTATGGACCAATTTTGTTCATATGTGACAGAAAAACAATACATGATGGTATTCACGTGTACATCATTTTGTTTCGCGACACGATCAAAGATGGCTGACTGGCGGCCATTTTAGTTGTAAAATAACCTGATGTTAAACACGTCCTCAACCATTTCTCGGACATCATTTACCGATCTTGTTCAAATTGGCACACAGATAAAGAATTATGGCTTACATATGACACATTTCATTTCAAGATCAGATCCAAGATGGCCGACTAAGTCATTTTGTGACTTTAAACGTGTCCCCAACCATTTCTCGGACATGCATTGTCTGATTTTGTTCATTATTGGCACAACCACATTGCCTGATGGCATACACATACCTTTCACTTTATTTTGCGATCTGATTAAAGATGGCCGACTGGTAGACTGACAGCCATTTTAATTGTTAAAAAGCACCCCAGTTTTGAAAACGTGCTCAGCCATTACCCGGACATGCATTTACCGATCTTTTTCAAAGTTGCTAAACAGATAATGAGTGAATAGATTACATGTGCACGCCATTTTCTTTCGAAATCAGGTCCAATATGGCCGACTGGCAGCCATTTCATTACTTAAACGTGTCCCCAACCATTTCTCGGACATGCATGGACTGATATTGTTCAAACTTGGCACAAACATAATGCATGAGAGTATACATATGCAGAAATTTTGTTTTGTAATCCAGCCAAAGATGGCCGACTGGAGGCCTTTAGCCTCGTACAACAAAATTACTAAAACCACGGGGACTATGACATTTTACATCTTTTTCTCCTTGTTTTGTGCTGTCCTACTGTTTCATGTTTAAGTCGTTTTCTCTTGTGCTTTATATAATATATCTTAGGCCTTAGGGTGGAACGACAGATGCGCTTTTCATTGTGAGGCAGTTGCAGGAGAAGTACATGGAGAAGAGGAAGAAGTTGTTTTTTGGGTTTGTTGATCTGGAGAAAGCATTCGATAGGGTTCCACGCAAAGTATTGACATGGGCATTGAGGAAGTTAGGAGTGGAGGAATGGTTGATCAGAGTCGTGATGGCAATGTACAAAAGAGCGCGCACAGCTGTAAGGACGAAGGACGGGAACAGTGGTGAGTTTGAGGTGAAGGTGGGAGTGCATCAGGGGTCGGTACTAAGTCCACTACTATTTGTAGCTGTGATGGAGGTGCTGGCTCAGAACGTAAAGGAGGGTTTACCGTGGGAGTTGTTGTATGCAGATGATCTGGTGTTGATTGCGGAAAGTATGGATGGACTGAAGGAAAAGATGAACAAGTGGAAGGAATGTATGGAGACAAAAGGTCTGAAGGTGAATATCGGAAAGACGAAGGTGATGGCAAGTGGTAAAGCATGTGGTGAGGTGGAAAGAACTGGGAAGTGGCCGTGTGCTGTGTGCAGGAAGGGTGTCGGAGTGAACTCCATTCAATGTACAATGTGCGCTGAGTGGGTTCATCAAAAATGTAGTGGTCTGAGAGGGTCATTTACCAGTGTGGCAGCTACATTCAAATGTAAGGTGTGCACAGAGGGAGCTGCAGATGGAGGAAATGTTGAGTTGGATCTTGGAGACGGCGTGAAGCTGGAAGGTGTGAAAACATTTTGCTACCTCGGAGACATGCTGAATGGAGAAGGTGGATCAGACTCGGCAACGGTTGCTCGAGTGAGATGAGCATGGAAGAAGTTTCGGGAACTGAGTGGCGTGCTGATGAGGAGGAGAGTGTCGCTGAAGCTGAAGGGAAAGGTGTATGCTGCATGTGTGAGAAGTGTTATGATTTATGGGAGCGAGACATGGGTAATGAACGTAGAGCAGCAACGAAGGCTGGAAAGGGTGGAAATGCGAATGGTTCGATGGATGTGCGGAGTATCGTTGAGAGAGAGGAAAACAAATGATGAATTGCTAAAGATGATGGGAATATTGCCTGTGATTGATGCTGTGAAGAGGAACAGGCTGAGATGGTTTGGTCATGTGTTGAGGAAGGATGAAAGTGACTGGTTGAGAAGAGTGATGGAAATTGATGAAGAAGGAAGTAGAGGACGGGGAAGACCGAGAAAGACTTGGCTAAAGATGGTGGAAGAAGAAATGCGGGCAAGGGGGTTAACAAGGAGAGATGCAGAAAATAGGGCAAAATGCTGAAGATTGTCATGGGGACCGCAAGGCTAACCCCCGCTCTAGCAGGGAAAATGGCCTTAAAATGCATGTTGTTGTTGTTGTTGTTGTTAGGCCTTAGGGTAATGTGAAGCGTGGTGTCTGTCTGTGTGTTTTTATGTTCGCACATTTAGCTGTCTCCTGTTTCCGGTGGCCGCTTCCTGCATTTGAAAGCTCCTCACGCAGGTAGAGCTCAACGTTCAACAAGAAGAAATGCATGATACCAAACAAGATACATTTTAAATGTACAAATACAGCATTTGATCACAGTTTGTTTATTAAGATGGGGAAGGAGAGAGGGGGGATAGAGAGTAGGGGGACAGGGAGGGATAGACAGGAGGATGAGGAGAGAGGGGGAAGAAGTTTCCTTCTGTATCCATCCTGTCCAGACCATTCCTCCCCTGCCCCCTCCACCATTGTTTTTCCAAGTTGCCCTCTATTTTGTCCTTCAACTCAACTGTTTGTGTGTATGCTATTGGTGTGTATCCCCCTATTGAGTCCTGTGAGGCAGTTTTGACAGCCAGTGTCGGCCATGGCCTGGAGCCTGGCCGATTTTGGTCGGGATGACAGTGGCTGGCCGAAATGGTCATAAGCTTCCTTATCGATCCGTGCTATGAGTGTTATGTACGGCTGTGGTTGAGACTTCTTCTTTGTCCAGCCAGAGAGGTGGTCAAATATATGGTGGTTGAGGTGTAGTGGAGTTGACAAGGTGGCCATGGCCCTTTTAATTTGCGGCTTCCAAATGGCCGTTTCTCGTTCCGTGACAGAGCAGAGGAGATCGTGGACCTGGCTGCTTTCTTCCACATCATGAGCATCCATTGATTTGTCCGTAGGTTTGTTGTCCGCCTTTTTCGTGCCTCCCCGGCAGACATGTGCAAAATGGCCGCGAGTGGCGCATTTACTGCATGTTTTCCCGTAGGCATTGCAGAATTGACGCCTTTGGTCGATGTTCGGCTGTTTGCCATGACCAGTTTTGCCGCAATAACTACAAATGGCCGCCTGCTTGTCGGTAGTGATCAGGGCTCTTTTGTTCTTCCAGTTTTTGTATTGGCTTGCGCCATGAGCGCCTTCACTATCGAGCAAGGCATTCTGGGAGCGTTTCCCTGCTTCCTTGGCCTCTACGAAAGTGAGGACTTCCTCCAAGCTCATGTTCTGATTTTGATCGCCGAGAATGTCCTGTTGTATATCTTGATCGGCGAGTCCCCGACATAGGACATCGCGAACCATGTCCTTGGTGTAGTCGACATCAGTAGGGGGATTGCATGAGCATACAACAGAAAACTTGCAGATCTCAGCTTGACCAGCCAGACGGGCTGCGTAGGTACGAATTGGTTCTTCTCGGTCCTGTCGCATGTTGTGGAGGTTGACGCGGGACACCATAGTATTCTCCTCTCGGACAGCAAGGGACCGAATGGCTTGTAGTATAGCTGCCTCGTCCTTGATTTCAATGCGTGGGTTGCTGCGGTGGAGGTCACGTCGTAGGTTAGCATCACAACATTCAAGGAGTTGAACGCGAACATCATTGCCGATTATCTGGGTCGCTGCCTTGTAACCATCCCATCTTCTGGTGAAATATTGCCAATCTTCGCTGGTACCGCCGGTTTGGATAAGAGGACGGCTGACTTTGTCCGGTTTGGCTGGTGCAATGGACGTGTGAGTCATGGCGTGGATGGAGAGCTGGATAGCAGCAACGGCATTGTCGGTGCTGTCAGTAACGTAGACACAGCTCGGGAAGGGGCAGACTGCAGCAGGCATCTTCAGATGAGTTGATTGTTCATAAACAATAATGTATCAATTGAATGCAGGGTTATTAGCAACAACGATGAACAATCAATCTGCAAGACAAAGAAAGTGATGGTAGATATTAGAATAAGATAATAGATACAGAATATGCAAATAACAATGCGCAGTATTACACAAGATGAGAACGCAATAGAGAACAGCACCATACAAGAGTTGTCTAGTTTTCTCTTGTGCTTTATATAATATATCTTAGGCCTTAGGGTAATGTGAAGTGTGGTGTCTGTCTGTGTGTTTTTATGTTCGCACATTTAGCTGTCTCCTGTTTCCGGTGGCCGCTTCCTGCATTTGAAAGCCCCTCACGCAGGTAGAGCTCAACGTTCAACAAGAAGAAATGCATGATACCAAACAAGATACATTTTAAATGTACAAATACAGCATTTGATCACAGTTTGTTTATTAAGATGGGGAAGGAGAGAGGGGGGATAGAGAGTAGGGGGATAGGGAGGGATAGACAGGAGGATGAGGAGAGAGGGGGAAGAAGGAGGAGGAGGAGGTGGAAGAAGTTTCCTTCTGTATCCATCCTGTCCAGACCATTCCTCCCCTGCCCCCTCCACCATTGTTTTTCCAAGTTGCCCTCTATTTTGTCCTTCAACTCAACTGTTTGTGTGTATGCTATTGGTGTGTATCCCCCTCCCCATTTTCATTAATATTCATTTTGTCCTGTTGCCTCCTGATCCATTAAGTGTTCTAGCTCTTCCACGAGCTTCGAAGCCTCGACTCTGTATACAAAAAAGCTGTCACAGGTTGGCAACCATTGTGCGAGCTCGATGGGCCAAATGGTCTCTTTCTGGGTTGAAGTTCCTTTTGAAAGGGATGTCATCTCTGTAGTGGGAGTTGTCATGCTGAAAGGCGTAAAACGTCGCATGAACTTACGATTCCGGAGAGTGATTCTTCCGGAGCCATCCACCTTGACAACGTATTGATCGAATTGTTTTACCTCAATCACGGTTCCGGTCCGGTCCCATTTTCGTGGTTCCAGGCCGGTCTGGTTCTGGATCCGGACATGTTCCCCAACGGCCAGTGGAGGTAGTTTTGTCGTGTGTTCAGAGAGTCTTTCGATCTCCCTGGCATGCCGAATGCGCAAAGCTTCCTCACGATTGTTGCGTGTTTCCAGCCAGGTGTCCGATGGCAAGTATCTGCCTGGGATGATGGGTATGAAGTCCTTGACTGGCCTCTTGAAGATGATCATGGCTGGAGACAACCTAGTGTCCTGATCCGGTGCATTCCGGTACTGGAGTATTGCACGTTGGAACCGATCAGTGTCTAGTTCACCATTGGAACCAGTGTTATCGGTGATCATTCTTTTCGATGTTTTGACTGCGATCTCGGCACGACAGTTGCTGTGTGGGAAGGCAGTGGATGACAATCGATGGTTAACGCCCCACCGACGCAAGAAGTCTTGGGTGTCATGTGCCGTGAATTCTGGCCCACCATCAGATGCCAATTCGTCGGGGAAACCATAAGTGGCGAAGTTCGACCGCAGACATTTCGCTAGGCCTTGTGCCCCACCAGTTGTTAGCTGAATGATTGGCCAATTAGAGTAACGATCAACGGTGACCAAATAACTCCGACCCTTGTGATGAAAGTAATCTGAACAAACGTACTGGAAAGGGTAGGCAGGTTCAGCTGAGGCTGTAGGTGGAGCGCTTGGTTGCGATGGGGCCATCCGATTGCAGTGTGAGCAGCGATTGCGCATCTCATGAATCTGGGGAGTGATTCCAGGCCAAAAGATCGAGCTGCTGGCCCGGGTGGTTATAGCCGTGACTCCTTGGTGAGCAGCATGAAGATTCTCAAGGACAAGCTTCCGTAGCTTCGGTGGGAAGATAATCCTCCCCTTGTAGACCACTATGCCATCAATAGTGTAGAGGTGTTCACGGAAGGGAAAGTATTCCAAAATGGACACAGGGAAATCGTCCCGACTGACAGGTAGACCCTGCTCAATAGAATTGAGTAACTGCAGCATCTGAGTGTCACTTGCTGTTTCGTCCCGGACATCGTCCCAAATGACGGACCGCACAGAATCGAGCATCTTGATGGCTGCCATAGAAATAGCCATTTCCATGCCAGTGTCGTCATCTGTGGTCCACAGCCCAGTCAAGGTGTGCTGTCATAGTGTAGTCGATGTGGCCACATCCATAATGGAGGAAATGTCATCCACCAGTGGCAGTCGTTCCGATGGTCTGGCACCCGACGGATGTCGTGAAATCGCATCTGGTACGCAGTGTCGTTTTCCCGGGATGTGGATAATTCGGAAACGATATGCTAGAGTCCTTTCTTTCAAGTTGGCAAGCCGCGTGTTATGGATGTCCTCTAATCGTCTGTCGCCAAGAAGCTTGATTAAGGGCTTGTGATCGATGGCAATAATCAGGTTCTTGCATCCCAACACAAAATACTTTACTTTTTCCAGGCTGTCCGCCACTGCTAGAGCTTCACCCTCTATCGGAGCATAGCGCGACTCCGCTGCATGGGTGAAGCGGCCTCCAGCAAGGGTGATTTTCCAGCCATCGGGGCAGCACTGTGGGGTTTCACCAGGGCATCTGCAGTGTTTTTGGAGGAGCCAGAAGCCAATCCCATCCTTCGACCAGTCAGTTGAGAGACATGTTGTCCGTTCCTTGTCAAAGATCCGGACCCCATTTGCGACTTCAGTTATGATGAGTCGTTTTGATTCTTCGAATAGGGATTGTAGTGTTGCATCCCAGTAGAAGGGGGTGGATGGTTTTAGGAGGTCCCGAAAAGGTCGCATCTTCTCAGTCATGCTGAAGCAGTATGTTACCTGATTGACTAGCCCAAACCAGGAGCGGATGTCAGCAATTGTTTTTGGTGTGGGGAAGTCCTGTATCGCTTGGAGATACCTTTGGCATGGTCGTACACTGTCCATGGTGATCTCGAATCCAGCGAATTCGACCGTGTCCTGACCAAAATGGAATTTCGTCGGATTTTGCGTAATCCCATTACGGCCGCACAGGTCGAGCCAGTTGCATGTCTGAAAAAAGCTCTCTTCCAAAGTGTCGCTCCACATGATGGTATCATCAATACATTTGGACTTGTTTTTGAAGTCCGATACAATTTCGTCAAATCGTCTGGAGTATCCATCACCTGAAGCGATGTAACCTTGGGGAGTGGTGCAGTCACGGTATCGGCCCCATGGTGTGATGAACGTTGTCAGATGGCGGTCACATTCTCTGATTGGAACGCTGTGATAGCCATTCCAGGTGTCTGTTACCGTCTTTTTGGTGTTATGTGGCACCGCCATTGCTTGATGGAAGGGTGACTGGGTGTGGTGGGTCTCACGTGTGCAGTGCGCATTCAGTGGTTGCAGATCAACTGTCCTCCGTGGGGTCCCATCCTTCTTTGGACAGACGACCATTCTGCTGCACCATGTCACTGGTTCACCAATTGGCACCGGTTCCAGAACCCCTAACTTGATGTCGCGATCGATACCAGCCTTGACTTCTGCCTGCCAGTGTAAGGGGACAGGCACTGGGGTGTGCACCGCTTTTGGTGATGCCTCCGGGTCAACCATCAGTGTGAGAGGCGGACCTTCCATGTGGGGTAGTGGCTGGTGTTTGCAAACATTGAATGTGCTGCTTTTGTAGTACTCCAGTAGCCATTTCTCCAGCCTCCCTCGGTTCTCGTCAGTGGCCGGGAATGGGATAGATGTAGGCAGTGTAGGGGGAAGCGATCTTTCTGGGCAGTTACAATTTGCATCTCTAACTGCTGCCACTGCAGCACCAACTGTGTTGGATTCGCCAATGGTTGGGAAGCTACTAGACACGAGGCCTAGATCGACGCATGCTTCACGACTGAGATACATGTTCCGTGTGTCAGGTGAGATGTAGCAGATTTGTCGGGTTTCAATAATGTCGCCATTGGCTGTGCGACCAGACAGGTGTAGGAGCATGGCGCCGTTAATCCGGACCCTTCCACTGTTAACAGCATTCATCTTCAGGTTGACAGGTAACAGGTCTTCATTACGCAGCCCGAGTTTGTGGAAAATATTGAGTCCTGTGAGGCAGCTTTGACAGCCAGTGTCGGCCATGGCCTGGAGCCTGGCCGATTTTGGTCGGGATGACAGTGGCTGGCCGAAATGGTCATAAGCTTCCTTATCGATCCGTGCTATGAGTGTTATGTACGGCTGTGGTTGAGACTTCTTCTTTGTCCAGCCAGAGAGGTGGTCAAATATATGGTGGTTGAGGTGTAGTGGAGTTGACAAGGTGGCCATGGCCCTTTTAATTTGCGGCTTCCAAATGGCCGTTTCTCGTTCCGTGACAGAGCAGAGGAGATCGTGGACCTGGCTGCTTTCTTCCACATCATGAGCATCCATTGATTTGTCCGTAGGTTTGTTGTCCGCCTTTTTCGTGCCTCCCCGGCAGACATGTGCAAAATGGCCGCGAGTGGCGCATTTACTGCATGTTTTCCCGTAGGCATTGCAGAATTGACGCCTTTGGTCGATGTTCGGCTGTTTGCCATGACCAGTTTTGCCGCAATAACTACAAATGGCCGCCTGCTTGTCGGTAGTGATCAGGGCTCTTTTGTTCTTCCAGTTTTTGTATTGGCTTGCGCCATGAGCGCCTTCACTATCGAGCAAGGCATTCTGGGAGCGTTTCCCTGCTTCCTTGGCCTCTACGAAAGTGAGGACTTCCTCCAAGCTCATGTTCTGATTTTGATCGCCGAGAATGTCCTGTTGTATATCTTGATCGGCGAGTCCCCGACATAGGACATCGCGAACCATGTCCTTGGTGTAGTCGACATCAGTAGGGGGATTGCATGAGCATACAACAGAAAACTTGCAGATCTCAGCTTGACCAGCCAGACGGGCTGCGTAGGTACGAATTGGTTCTTCTCGGTCCTGTCGCATGTTGTGGAGGTTGACGCGGGACACCATAGTATTCTCCTCTCGGACAGCAAGGGACCGAATGGCTTGTAGTATAGCTGCCTCGTCCTTGATTTCAATGCGTGGGTTGCTGCGGTGGAGGTCACGTCGTAGGTTAGCATCACAACATTCAAGGAGTTGAACGCGAACATCATTGCCGATTATCTGGGTCGCTGCCTTGTAACCATCCCATCTTCTGGTGAAATATTGCCAATCTTCGCTGGTACCGCCGGTTTGGATAAGAGGACGGCTGACTTTGTCCGGTTTGGCTGGTGCAATGGACGTGTGAGTCATGGCGTGGATGGAGAGCTGGATAGCAGCAACGGCATTGTCGGTGCTGTCAGTAACGTAGACACAGCTCGGGAAGGGGCAGACTGCAGCAGGCATCTTCAGATGAGTTGATTGTTCATAAACAATAATGTATCAATTGAATGCAGGGTTATTAGCAACAACGATGAACAATCAATCTGCAAGACAAAGAAAGTGATGGTAGATATTAGAATAAGATAATAGATACAGAATATGCAAATAACAATGCGCAGTATTACACAAGATGAGAACGCAATAGAGAACAGCACCATACAAGAGTTGTCTAGTTTTCTCTTGTGCTTTATATAATATATCTTAGGCCTTAGGGTAATGTGAAGTGTGGTGTCTGTCTGTGTGTTTTTATGTTCGCACATTTAGCTGTCTCCTGTTTCCGGTGGCCGCTTCCTGCATTTGAAAGCCCCTCACGCAGGTAGAGCTCAACGTTCAACAAGAAGAAATGCATGATACCAAACAAGATACATTTTAAATGTACAAATACAGCATTTGATCACAGTTTGTTTATTAAGATGGGGAAGGAGAGAGGGGGGATAGAGAGTAGGGGGATAGGGAGGGATAGACAGGAGGATGAGGAGAGAGGGGGAAGAAGGAGGAGGAGGAGGTGGAAGAAGTTTCCTTCTGTATTCATCCTGTCCAGACCATTCCTCCCCTGCCCCCTCCACCATTGTTTTTCCAAGTTGCCCTCTATTTTGTCCTTCAACTCAACTGTTTGTGTGTATGCTATTGGTGTGTATCCCCCTCCCCATTTTCATTAATATTCATTTTGTCCTGTTGCCTCCTGATCCATTAAGTGTTCTAGCTCTTCCACGAGCTTCGAAGCCTCGACTCTGTATACAAAAAAGCTGTCACAGGTTGGCAACCATTGTGCGAGCTCGATGGGCCAAATGGTCTCTTTCTGGGTTGAAGTTCCTTTTGAAAGGGAAGTCATCTATGTGAACCATGGTGTCTGTCTGTGCGTTTGTCTGTCTCCTGTTTGCAGCGGCTGCTTCCCACATTGCGTTTCAAACTTTTGAAATGACAAGAGAACAGGCGTAATGTTGTCAAATGTTATTTTGCAAGCAAGATATTTTGACCTCTTTTTTGTTGGACAAATTTAACCTCTGACGCTCGATGTTGCACCGGCATTCCATGGTGGGCGGTATGAGTAGGTCAGGGCTTTAGCTCTGAGTGAAACCAATAATCCAACACAATTAACCTTTTTATGTCCATGAAATCATTTAAATTGATATATTTAAATTGAGAGATAATTTAAACTTTCCCCATCACTGGGGATGGATACTCTTTCTTGCTTTTCCCATCACTGGGGACTGGTGCTCTTCCTAGTAATCCTTACAATAATTGATGGACCGGTGTTTGGTGCGCTACTCCTCGTACAGTTCTTGCCCGATAACATCCCCACTTGCTACATAGGATCAGCATGACCCGAATCGGTGTATAGGATTGTTTTTATCTTTGCCGATGGTCTTGAGTTGGAGGGGGGCTGTTGCAATTATCTATGTAAATGTGCATTGTGTAGCACCGCCCCCAGGTGGTAGCGGGTATTACAAGTCCCAACGCTACAGTGCTGTATTCCTATCCCTACGTTTTCCAGTGCAGTGAGGTGTTTGAATTTTTTATTTCATTTTCAGGTTATTTTTTTTAGGGGGGTGGGGAGTAATTGAGGGTCTTGGTATGGGTGTTGGTATGGGACAGTCACCTATACACCGCCCAAATAAGGGTATGGGGCAGAAGAACATGTTGCATGCTTCGAAAAAAATCACCCGTTTGGCAGGTACTCTGCTAGTAATAATTAATGATACTAGGGCATGCCCGTACTATATATATATCTAAAATTATATCCCCCCCCCCCCTCTATTTACATGAAATGGTTTGGTCCATTCGCAAAGCCAAAGCGAACGGTTTGCGAGTACGGTGACAATCCCCCCCTCTATTTACATGAAATGGTTTGGTCCAAAGCGAATGGCTTGCGAGTACGGTGACAATCCCCCCCCCCCCCCTCTATTTACATGAAATGGTTTGGTCCAAAGCGAACGGCTTGCGGAGTTTGGTAAAGAAATCGCCATAGCTCGGTAACTACTTGTCCGATTAATATGAAACCTTGAAAAGGCACATCCTCAGGTCCCCAGCAATATACCTGGCAAGTTTCAAGTATATCGGACCCGTGGTTGTCGAGAAACAGCGGTCACAGACAAACACACAGACACACAGACATACACACAGACACACAGACATACACACAGACACACAAACAGAGATTACTGGAATTATAGATAGATGAGTTCCCTTTCAAGGAACTTTTGATGCAGGAAGAGGCCATTAGGCCCATCAAAGGATGCAATATAATTACCAATCTATGGGTGTCCATTCCTTATCCTTTGAAGTGCTGAGCTTCAAGCAAGGTAGCATCACCTACCATTTTTGGAGTCTTTGGCATGGCTTCGCCGGAGTTTGAACCACCGCTCTCCCAGACTCAAAGCAGACAAACCATTACACCACCAAGACTCTTTTTTGTAACTTCTCATTCTGTTGTACTTCATATATTTATTGCTTAAACTTTTAGCATGCTTGAGTGCCTATAATCTTCTTTTGAACTTTTTAATTTTATTACAAGGCCATAGAGTAGTTGTTAGTACATATATCATATCCAGGAGAATGGTTTTGGAGACAAGTGCTCAGATGGGAAGGTCAAAAAGGACAACGTAATTATTTTGTTTGCACAAACTGTTATCATTTCAATAAACAAAGAAGTTCCCATTGTAACGGTCAGATCATTTTGACTCAAACCTTTGTGTCGTGAGTGTATAACATTGCACAGCATGTTTTAAAGTGCAAATGTTTAGCTTGCTGAACACTTCCAAGAAAAACTCAGCAATAAGCTCAGAGAATTGCAATAGGCCGATGGAAGAATGCATTTGTTTTAACAACCCTATTGGATATTCCAACTGCTGTGCTGAAAGAGACATGCTCCATGGATTGATTTTGCAAAGATTATTCGGTGAAACATGGCCTGGGAATCTCTCTATGATGGTCTATTCTGTTCGAAATGTTTTATCTGCTATTCACAACTACTATTGTACTTAATCCCATACTATATGATATTTTCTATTGAGAATTAACCTGACCTAACCCAACCATCTTACTTGTAGGTCACTGTGTTTCACCCCCCCCTCACCCCCCCCCCCCCCCCCATTATTGTGTCCATAATTTGGGTTTTAGATGGTGGAACAGAGTCCAGAACTCGATGTACCCACCATAATTTCGGTGAAGGATTGCGATTCATGGGCTAAGTTGTAAAGTTTTGTTGTTCTCAGTGTTTTGTTCCGAGGGTTCTTTACAGGATCATCACTGAGCCCCATACAGCCTCCACTTAGCTCTTTCACGAGCCTCAATTCAGTATACAAAAAAAAAAAACAAAAAAAAACTGTAGTTCCTTTTTTGGTAATGTTCCCAGAGATGGTTTTTAAGGTCTCTGTGAAGTTTTTCCTTATCGTTCTCATTGCTCCAATTATTACTGGTACAATGTTTTGGCACTCTTCAGCTTCCAACAGCTTTTCACTTTACTCTTGAGGTCTTGATATTTGGTCATTTTCTTGATTTCTGTGTTATTTAGACAAAACTCACTGGGTACGGAGACCTCAATTAGCAATGCCTTATTTTCCTTTTTGTTCCTGAGTTCTGTCCTTGTTTTCAATTATTGCCTTTGGTTCATATTTCCATGAGTTTTGTGGAATTTCAGCAAATATGCGAGTGGATTATCTACATACTGTTACGGGGTCAACCTCGAGGGGAGCCCCGGCAGAAAGATGTATGGTCCTTGGGTGAAAATAAGTCGATCAATAATGAGTCCACACCAAGGGTTACGAACAAACCCCAATATATTCCCAAATCCCGCACAGGAATCACAATGCGTTTACAGCACTTCCATACAATCCTTATCTATAGTATAGGTGGCGCCACCTTAACCCACAACAGTGTTGGCAACACTCACGGCCCTTGCCCCCAATGTCTCTGCACGCCTCCCAGGTGACGTCGAGTCGATCCAGCGATCGGGGAATCTATGTCCGATTCCAATCCGGGGCTGGGAGTGAGGATACTCGACAACCTCAGCGAGGATACCCGACTTCGCAGGTTCCGCAGTAATCCGGCGCTCTCCTGACGCGCGGACTTCGGTTCACCGAGGCACGGTTCCCTTGTCCTTCACGTTCGGCGGCTCGGTCTCAAGCTGCAGTCTCAACTCTCAACCGTCTCCCTCCAATCTCTTTCGTGCGCCAGGCCCAAGGTGCGACCCGTACACGCCCTCGTAGGCGTCGAGGCGAACAGCATCGGGCGCTTGGTTCCTTCCAGGACCACACGGCACCTTGACACGTAACCGGCAATCAATCACCCCGCGCAGGTAACTCCTCTCGTCAGACGGGCTTTTCTAACTCCGTTCCAAAGTAGGTAACGATCGCCTCCGCTCGTGTTGGAGCTCTCGAAGCTTAAGATGGCCGCCCTTTCTTCTCCTCCTCTTCTTCACGATCCCGTTTCCGGTCTCGTTTTTCCCAGAAGGGCTCCTGACCCTTTAATCACAACAACCTTTAATAGAATATACATTAATAAGAAATGACCTGAATTGTAACCCCCATAAACCCGGAATTCGTAACAATACCTTGTTGTGTCTTTGGGTGTACAGCTGTTCTGACTTGAGTTTTTTACATCCTGATAGGAGGTGAATCGTGCTTTCTGTTTTTTTTTACCTTGCAGAACCTTCACTTGTCTGATTGACTCAGTCCTGCCATCTTCTGAAATCCATTAGTGTAGTGTTTTCCTTGGTCTTGGGCATTAATAATGATTCATTCTCTGTCCCAGTTGAGCTGACCTCTTCTTAGAATGCCAGTGATTCTTCTTTGTCTACCTACCTTTGTAGACAATACCTATGTCTACATACCTTTGTAGCCCAATCTGTCCAACGTTTTTTTTTTTCCACTACTCTTTTGCCTTTCTCCCAGTTGTCACTATTGTTGTTACTGCTGTCACTGCTGTTGTCACTGCTGGTATATGCGTGTGGTATGTGTGTCTGTGTGTTTGTTTTGTGCCCACGTGTGAAGGCCCATACCTCTAGCAGAGCGTCGGGGGGCATTCGTGAAATGCTTCAATTTTAGAATTGGTCCCCACACCATCACAGGGTGCTCAAATGAAGGTGGTAGAAATTTGTAACATGTTCAGGGTTCCAGTAACCTGTAACTTGTTCATAGCTCGCAACTCTTTGCAACTCGCAACCATTAATAATAAAATACATGAGTCGCAACCAGTCATAAATCACAACTCTCCACAAGCCTTTGGGATCTTTAATGTCCATCAACTAATCGTAGTAGATGGAACATCCAGCTTAATATACATATGAAGGACGGCATACTTTATGAAGCAATGCCCTCCCTGCGAAGCAGCAATCCTACAGTTTATAGTCGGGTCAAGAATCAAGCCCAGACCAACGGATTAGTGTGCTACTTCTGCACAATCCTGTTGGGCATTTGTTAGGAATAAGCTCAGGAATGCTTAACGCCTTCTTTTCTTTGGTGTTGTAATATTTTGTGGATATGTTATACATTCTAGAGTCCATTTTCCCACGGGCTTATTACCTCCGCCACCGAAGGTGGATGGAGGTTATGTTTTCACCACTGTCTGCTTGTCCGTCTGTCTGTGAACAGGATATCTCAAAAAGTTGTGGATGGATTTGGATTAAACCTGGTAGACCGGTTGGGTGTGTGACAAGGAAGAATCGATTCAATTTTGGTGAAAATCTAAATCGGGATCTGGACACAAGAGTTTTTAAAATCTTCCATTCTTCCCATTGAGTGATAGGGCAAAAAACGATAAATAGCATAATATTTCAAGAAGTTGTGGAGGACCTATGACAAAACCTAGTGGATGAGTTAGGTAAGTGACAAGAACAAGCGAATTATATTTTGTTTGTTTGAGGTCCGCATACAGATCCAACCCATCAGTGGGATACTGCTATGTGGCATTGGTTAAGATATGCAAGCCACCGTTGGAGGCAATAGGTTGACTTTCAGGTGTTAACATTTTGTCAGTGGGTTAAATTAGGGTTAATTTAGCACCAACGAAGGGTGAACGCACAAAATGTCAGCTTCTCCTCGCCTCCAATGGCAGTTAGCAAACCTCAATCAACGTCCCATTGATTCCATCCATTGTTCCATCCGTCCGGCGACGCAGATCAACACTAGCCTTGTTCATTCCTCTAAACTAGGTCTAGGCCAAAGACCTAATGGTGGTGTAATTAGGCCTATCAATTCTGGTATAATCTACCGCATCAATAATGTGCAAAAACACACCCGCAGCATAGGCCGTGTCTCAATGTGACGTCAACTTTGTAGCTTTATGTTCAAAGATGAAATGTTTGCTCGGTGTTGTTGCTTTGAGGACGTCTGAATAGGAATCTCGACGGAAATTCGTTTCCACTGGTGGGTGTGTGTCCGTTCGAGTTTGAGAATCTTTTCTGCAGACTTTACTTTGTGTTCTTTGTGCGCACCATGCGTTTCTATCTCATCAGCAGGCCCGGCTTCCTACGCCAGACTT
Source organism: Myxine glutinosa (assembly GCF_964187855.1). Lineage (NCBI taxonomy): Eukaryota > Metazoa > Chordata > Myxini > Myxiniformes > Myxinidae > Myxine > Myxine glutinosa. The sequence continues at coordinate 153,205,214 of NC_136267.1, read as the reverse complement.
GTGATGACATCCAATGCCATACTCATGGGATGGGATGGATTTCACCACCTTGAAACTGCTTCCTTTTGCCGTTGTTTTGAAAGGGAAATATGATAGGGTAGAAAAGCTGCCAAGGTTTGCAGAATCGTGGGGTGATGGTAAGTGCTGACTGACCGTATGTATGTTTAGTGTATCATTTGGCTGTGGTTGATCATCAGCATGTTTGTGTAACAGTCATTGATAAATATTGTACATCTATCAGAGTCCTAAAATTGTATCACTTCTTGCACTGTCCTTATGGTTATATTATCAATGGCTGCGGCACACTCTAACATGGGGGGTACAATTGTACCACACTGTATCATGTTAAATGAATACCTTAAAGTAATGAAATGTATTTAATTAAATAATTCGTCCATGTCTCTTGTACAAAGCATGAGAGCAGAAAACCGATAGGCCTTTTAAATAATTTATTCTGTTAAGTACATTTCACTCACCAGTCTTCTTCCGTGGTACGAAGGGAATGAATAAGGCAGAACGTGAAAGGTAAATTTCGAGATGATCCTTTAAAATATTAATTATAATTCAATCGCACTCTCCTCCCAGATGAATGGGCCAATCTTCTTTAAACTCGTCATTCATTCCTCTGTCCAATGCTCTTCCATGAAGCTGATCCTTCTAATTAAGCCCAGGTGCCAGTTCCGAAGACCATATGACAGATGCAGTTAACAAGAAGTCTTGTACCATACAGCATCCAGGTAATAGTTTCGTTCATAAAAAATGTTAAGTGTCTCATTTTATGCATAAGCAACTATGTAGCTGGGAGAAGGTGGAAGAGGGATGTGTAATTCAACCGATTTTTTTTTCCCAGGTACCTCCCGGCAGTCTGTAATGTGGCGTTTGCTGGCAAAAGGTGGTTTATGAATCGAAGCTGAGCTGCCCCTAAATGTACGATTTACGGATCACAGTAGGCCATAACTATTATGGTCTCGGTATGGTTTTGAAAAATTGGACTAATCTTAAACTTAAACAAATGTTTTTCCCAAAACCATAAACATTGCCCTGACTTGATCACTTGCAGTCAGTGAAGTGTTAAAATAATTCCAAAGTGCAATATCGAGGTTATCGGTGCTTCTATAAGAAATAGCTCAATGTTCATTTGTGCTTCTTTGGAACATTACATTCAAAGTTTAAGATTAGGCATGATTTACTATGGTTTTTATGTTTCTGCAGATTTTGTGAAATTAATGCCACACTGGAGAGAGGGAGAGAGGGAGGGAGAAGGAGAGAGAGGGAGGGAAGATATATATATATATATATATATATATATATATATATATATATATATATATATATATATATATATATAGAGAGAGAGAGAGAGAGAGAGAGAGAGAGAGAGAGAGAGAGAGAGAGAGACATATAGACAGACAGACAGACAGACAGACAGGGGGAGGGGGAGGGAGAGGGAGAGGTAGAGAGAGAGAGACAGACAGAGAGAGACAGAGAGACAGAGAGCGAGAGAGTGTGACAGAGAAAAAAAAAACTTCTAAATAGCCTCTGTGTCTCTTCCGGAAGGTAAATTGGTACCATATGATTTCATTTCAAATGCAAATTGAATGAACTCACCCACCCAGGCAACATTTGACAGCAATTTGTTCTGCGACATCTCACATGGTAATTGAATCATCTGGGGGGAAAACGGGCTGGTCTGTTCTTGTATGCAGGATGCCTATCTTTCATAAGGGCCTTTCTTGCTATATGTCGTCTTCCTGAAAAGCCTGGAGGTGTGACTTAAGTTCCAGATGGCATGTTCAAAACAGAGCAGTGAAATTAGCTAACCATACAATTGGGTTTTGCATCAAAATCATTCTTGGTGACATGCTGCACTGTCGGAGTGCAATTTACAAAACTTATATAAAAATGTAATGATCATATCATATTATTTAAGCTATTATATTTATTATTACTGTTATTACTAGCAGAATACCTGCCCTACGGGTGACTTTACGGACGATCTTGTTCCAAGCGTGCCACACATTTTTCTGCCATCGGACATTTTCTGCTGAAACAACTGCTTTGACTTGGATTTCTTGCTGATTTCCTTTGGTAATATTGCTCTTGCTGATTTATATTGAACTTAGGTTGCCTTGGTTTTTGAGGAATCTCAATTTTACAGAAAAAAAACAACATCAAACGTCACCCTAGCTAACAATACCCATGACAACCTCACACCCCTCCCCTCTGCAATCTCCTCACAATCAACCATCACCCGAGCTAACAATACCCATGACAACCTCACACCCCTCCCCTCTGCAATCTCCTCACAATCAACCATCACCCGAGCTAACAATACCCATGACAACCCCACACCCCTCCCCTCTGCCATCCCCTCTCAATCCTCCATCACCCGAGCTAACAATACCCATGGCAACCCCACACCACTCCCCTCCACATCCCCCATCAACCATCACCCGAGCTAACAATACCTACAACAACCCACATCCCTCACCCCACTCCACCATCCCCTTACTATCCCCCGTCAACCGTCACCCGAACTAACAATACCCATGGCCACCCCACACCCCTCTCCCTACTCCAGCTCCTCCCCCTCTCACAATCCCTCATCAACCATCACCTTATTTAACAATACCCATGACCACCCCACACTCCTCCCCCCACCCTGCCGTCTCCACACTACCCCCCTTCAACCGTCACCCTAGCTAACAATATCCACGACCACCCCACATCCCCTCCACCATATCGGAATCTGAGCTCTCAATGCACCGTTTCTCTATGTACCGTCACTGGCATAATCATGGTGAGTTTGCAATGTGACATCACTGGCAAACTCGAAAATCGACATTCTAGGGTTGTTTTCGGCACTTTGTGATTGGCATATAAAAAATATTTCCTTCATATTAGATCGTGATTAATGATTGCCAACGGCTTTTCAGAAAAAACATTGTGATTGGGTTCTCCGTTAAGAGTTTTTTGGGGGGTATTCTGGGTTTTTTCAGTATTTGGGGTCTTTTTAGTCTTTGGGGTCTTTTCGGTATTTTGGTCTTTAAGGGTCTTTGGGGTCCATTGGGTCTTTTCAGCCTTTTAGGTCTTTGGGGTATTTTGTGGTCTTTTGGGTCTTCAGGGTCTTTTGGGTATTTTTGTTGTTTGGGGTCCTTTGGTTCCTTTGGTTCCTCTGGGTCCTTTTTGTCATCGGGGTCTTTTGGGATATTTTGGGTGCTCAAAGTATTTTTGGTCATCAGGGTCTTCTCGGTGATTTGTGTCCTTGGCGGTGGGGGGGTGTATTTTGGGTCCTCTGGGTACTTTAGGTTAAGTATTTCAGGTTACAATTGTGGGTGGTGTCAGGTCAGCTGTCCAACCATTGGGTGAAGAGTGGACACATACATACATACAAACACTTGCTTCATAATTATATATAGATTATTATTAGTATTACTAGGCTTGCGCCTGCCAGTTTGCTTATGCATTTAATGAGAATACAGCATGTGTACTTCATTAACATTTTGCATGTCTATCTATGAGTGTTAATGAGGATACAAAATGATGTAAAACACACAAAGGATCTTTTATAGCATGTTGTTGTTTTTTTTCCTCCTTCCTTGTACTTTAACATATTTTTCTATTGCTTTGAGAAGTATTGCTATATTTCCTTTTTTGTGCTCCTCTCATGTCCTTGTGAAAAGTTCCTGCTGTGGTAGAATAATCACTGTTGCCATTGGAATCCCTTCGTTAAAGCTCGAGCTCCTGCTTCTTCTTCCTCAATCATAGATCTTCCTCAATCTCTATATCTCCGAAAGTGATGAATAGAAAAAATTGAGACATGGCTCATTGTAAAGAGCTCTCCATGTGGAATAACATATGTTAATGATGATGTCATAGGTGCCTCAATTATGACGTCATAATTCGACAGGTACAAAACGTCATCCATCAAGATGAAATTTCTTGAGCATCATCTAGGGCTAAATTGGTGGAGGAAAAAAAAATGATGTCATTGGTCACGTGGTGAGGCCGCCATATTTGTTTTAACACAAAAGCCTTAAAAACCACTAAATACATCCTGGCGAGGGTCTGCCATCTCTGATTGCTCTTTCTTGTTGTTATTTGTACTTTTCATTGTAATTCTTTAACATCTACAAACATGCAAAACCCCTTCACCTCCTACCCAAAATTCACAATGGCAGGTGCATAGATAAGTTTGGCATGGGATTCCCCCTTCTGACTCTCCGTTTATTTGACTTTATTACCCTCGCGAGAGGAGAGGGTATTGCATTTGAGTCCGTTTGTCTGTCTGTCTGTCTGTTTGTTTGTCCGCACAGAATAAATATGATTTTCTCTGCAACCGTTGGTCTGATTGACAGGAATTTTTCACCATATGTTCAGCGCCACCTGTGGATTTTTAAAATGACATTTACGATGTCATAGGTCACGTGGTATGTTCGCCATCTTGGAAAAACCGAAAAAATTTGCACCTCTATATCTCCGAAAGTGCTGCATATAAAAAATTCAGACATGGCTCATTTTAAATAACTCTTCATGGGTAATAAAATATATTAATGATGTCATAGGTGCCTCCATTATGACGTCATAATTCGACAAGTACAAAACTTCATCCGATCAAGATGAAATTTATTGAGCATCATCTGGGGATAAATTGGTGGAAATTTTTTTTATTGATGACGTCATTGGTCGTGTGGTTCGGCCGCCATATTTGTTTTAACACAAAAGCTTTAATAAAACACTAAAACACATCATGCCAAGGGTCTGCAATCTCTGATTGCTCTTTCTAGTTTTCCTCTTCCAATATAGCTGATGCTATCACAGGAAATTTGTTTGGGGAGGTTGTTGTCACAAGATGATTGAGTGAAACTGAAAAGGACAGCCGAGACAGCATTTCTTTGAGTACCACGATAGCAATGTTGTTTGCGAGGTCGGACCTAAAGTATGAGCATATAAATTGCTCCTCGTGATGCTTACCAAATCACCCAAAACATATGCGACTGGTGTGTTGTGAGATTTTACACATGGAGTTGTGGTTTGAGTTAAAATTGTACTTGTGTTAACAGCTGCGGATTCAGGTAACTGTCACCTCAAGGCACACACGCTATCATTCTTCCTTTGGATAACTTTACTTAGCCGGGGAGACTTTCATGGAGAGATGCCTCCGGTTGCATCTATGTGCACCGGAATGAAGATCGTAGCAGATGGCGATAATCAAAATAAGTGTCATGTGGGTACAGCAAAAATAGAACGGCAGTTATGTCTGAGTGGGTTTCATTTATCCGAAATTAATTGCCGATTTGAAACATCTTTCGATGATTTTACCCTCTGTGGATCAGGGTGTAAACTTGCTGAGCAGTTTAAATTAGGTCTTGACTTTGTCGGCATTCATTGAACATCTTGCTTCCAGGCCATCTGGGGTCACACCTTTAATATCGACAAAGGGAATGCATGAGTCTTGTCGAAACCATCACAACCAGGTGAATTGAATTATTGCTGAAGAAATTAAACATTTTCATTAGAACCATTATCCTGCAGTACTTTCCGAAATTCTTGAATTTTTTTCTTCTTGAAACTTGAAAAACGTTTTTTTTTCTTAGCAAAGAAAAACCATTTGAAAAGAAAACTTTTCTATTTTTTCTTTTTTTTTTCTTGAAACTTTTCTTTTTTTTCCTTTTTCTTACGAAATTGTAGCACTTTTACACTTTTTGGGGGTTGGGGGGAGTGTTATTGCGAGAGGGTTTGTTGAGCGGGATCATGTGAAGATTATACATGTTTGATCACAATTAACTTTCTCAAACTCTGCAACTTTTGCTGGATCAATATTGTACCATGATATTTTGATCTTTATGATTTGTTATTGAAACAAATGTCTTTATTTGATGCTGAGATCAGCACGTTATAGATTTTTGGGGTCTGTTGCTGTCTTTTGTATGCCAGCGTATAAATTTCCTGACATGTTGATGGACCGTAACAGACCGGTTGTAGTTGGGAAGATGAAAATTTGAAAGCACGACCAACTAGCATATCTGCCAGGCTGGCACAGCTCAGGTCAGATATTCTGACTACCAAGTGGTCTTCACCTGGGCCTGTGCAGGCATTGTGCAGTGCCTGGTGTTGAGGATCCTCCCAAAGTGAGTTGGGGGGAGGAATGAGAGGGGGAGGGGATGGTTTGGCATCACTTGACTGAAATGAGCAGATGGTCAGGCAGCGTCGTTTTCATCATCGCCTTGTGTGTATGACGGTGTGTGGTCAGTTTAATGGGTGGATGGAATGATCTTCCAAATTGAACGGTTACTAATGATTTATTTTTTGTGGGTTTATGATTCAGGTTTGGTTTATACGCTCTCATAGCCAAGATGGTGTCAATGTGAAAAGACGTTTTGCATTTTATTTGAATCGTATTATTTCGAATCAAATTATTTGCAGCCTTCTTGAAAGTTATCCTCATGATGAAGATTCCGGCTGATGTTTGTGTCCCCAATATTGTGCTGTGTGGTCTTTCTAGGTCTAAAACTGCATTGGCTTAGTTTATCTATGGAGGCAAATGCCTTCAGGAATGTTTCAATGGAAAGTAAACCGTGTGTAAATATGTTTGTATGAGAAGTAAGAAGTCTCTATTGTACTATGGATTGGTTTTCCCAAAGGAGGTAGCCATCTGGAGTTTTTTTTTTCCATGAAAGGCCCACGAGCGCTTATATAATCAAGTTAACCACAATGCCTGCCAGCTGCCCCTGATTGTGAATCTTTCATTGCACGGGCCACATCAACTATGAAGCCACCGGAACACAGCAGTTTCACCAATTGGAGCTCATCTAATTGTGACCCAGGATTCTGAATCGAATGATCTTTCGACAGAATCCTATATTTATCTGACACAATGTAAAACTAGTCGTGAGCCGGTGCACTTCGGCTAAAAACCTTCTTTGCCACGTAGGTTGCTGTGCGAATTTGAGAACCAGTGATGGGATTTTAACCAAACTTGTTGTAAGTGTATATTGCGATGCAAAAATGAACTGATTCAATTTTGGCATCAAGAGGTCAGAGGTCAGAGGTCATGTCAGGTAAAAATGTGACACTTGAGAACAGCTGAAGGGATTTCAATCAAACATGGTGCAAGTACAGTAAAGATGAGCTGATTATACTTTTGGGTCAAGACATTAAAGGTCAGAGGTTATGTTTGGTCATTTAAGTGATTCTTTACAGTTGAGAGATAGGGCCAAAAAAACGATAGAGTATATAGTACGATATCTCAAAACGGTTATGGACATATTGGGACAAAACTTGGTGGATGAGTTGGTTAGGTGACAAGAACAAGCCGATTAAATTTTGGTTCAGGTCCGAATCGAGATCCGGCCAATCAGTGGGATACAAACCATCAACAGTTCAGCGTGGCGGAGGTATGCGCTCTACCGATTGCCCTTATAGTTTTCATTGTTTCTCCTCTTCTTCACTTCATCCTTCAATGTGTATATTTCAAGCTGCACTGTATGGCCATTGCAAGAAACATGTTCCTACAATTTTCCACATTGTCACAGTATTGGAATATCTGTCGGTCAAATCACTTGTTGAAAGTTCCCAGGGGAATCTGGCATCAGCAATCCAATGTTGTTTTTTTGACTTGCACTCTGTGAGTCATTGTAACAGACAGCAGAATGCACAATTATATCACAGTTGCTTTCTTCATCAATAAATTTTTTCCCTCATTGTCTTCATGAACATTGAAAACTGCTGCTGGTGAATAACTGTAGTCCTTTTCTCACTCTACTTCCCCGAACACCCCCACAGGTATACCCGTGTTTGACCTTTCCTACGCCTGTACCCTCCTGGATTCCTGAGAGTGAGTGCACGAGCCTGCACGCCGGAGAGCCAGGCGGTGGAGGTGTTGGCATGGAGGGGGGAAAAGATGGAAACGCCAATGTGACACTTACTATTCGATTGCTTATGCATGGCAAGGTGCATTACGCAACAGTCATAGACACAAGGCCTAGCAGAATTGAAGGCAATGCAGTAGAGTCACGTTTTTAAGAAACAGTTGTGGTATCTGGACTGGTAATTGTGTTGAAAATTCGATATGCTGAAACACTCCCCTTCCCCAAATAAAGAGAATATAAAGGGCACTCCCTGGGGCTTAGGGCACGCGAGCCTCATACCTTGAACATGGCATTGCTCAAACAACAAATCTAAATATAAACCCTCCTTTTCTCTTCATGTGGTTTGATCTGCAATTCATACGAGCGCCACGTTATTACTTAATGAACTGGATATGATAAGTTTTACTGAATTTCTCTGCAATGTCTCAATTCTTTTGGCAATTATTTAAATTAATAAATCTGAAAAGGGAAAAATAGAATTAATTAAATTCATGATAACGAGTGTTCCTCATGATATGCCAGCAGCAGTACCTGGCGTTGCCCTGTGATATTCTTGTTGACATTTTGAAGAAATCGATGTTTTTTTTCTATTTTTTGTGGGTGCCTAAAACACTTGGCGACACCCACTAAGGAAAATATAACAACCACACACATACTAATTGGGGATAATTTTCTATTACTTTTCACATATAGCTTCAAAGGCCCTGGCACGATAGCGCGATCTTAAAAATTCAAAAAAATCTAACTTTTTAAAAATGAAATTCTAAGAATGTTTTTGCCTAAAACCCTCCTAGGCACTTATTGATGAAATTGACAGTTTGATGAAGATCCGTTCAGCCATCTGTGATTAAAACGGTGACAGACAGGCAAACGGCTCTCTTAAAGTATAGATCTGGAATCGACTGAATTTGCTTTTCTTAAGTTATATCTATTTATCTCTAATGAATGAATGATCGTTTTAAGGCCATTTTCCCCGCTAGAGCGAGGGTTAGCCTTGCGGGCCCCATGACAATCATGGTTCCCTGTTTGAGGCAATGTTTTTATGGCCGGATGCCCTTCCTGACGCCAACCCTTGGTCGCCTCTTGCGATGCGCAGGGATACGGTGTACCTATTCTAAACCGGGGTACACACCGGGATCATTCATCCCAGCAAGCTGGTACTCAATTTGCCGACCTCGGAAGGATGACAGGCTGAGTCAACCCCCCTGGCGTTAATTCAGCGATCGACCGGGATTCGAATTCGGGATCCTAGGATCCCAAGCCGGCACCCTAACCGCTAAGCCAACACCAGGCATATCTCTAAGCTGGTGTTATTTGGATACATTCACATTTGATTATATCACACATGATGATAGACGTGTTTCTTGTTGTTCTTATTGCTCTCTGTTCCCATGTTTTTTTTGTAAGGTCCTCAGGACACCAATGACCGACGGCGAACATTTCCAGAGCAGAAAATTTAACCTGAACAGATTGCTATGCTATCGCATTGTGCTATTGAAACATCTCTTTAGCCATGGCAGCAATTTATAATTTGGCCAGGGTATCGGCAAACAATGGCCTACTCTTTTTGAAAGATAACGCTAGATATTTAACGTCCACTAAGGAAATTCTCTCAGGTGAGACAACAGGCCTGTAATCCCCTCGGAAGGAGGGCACAGCCATTGATGCGACGCCGGGGTCTGTGAAGCACAAGGATAATAGTTTCTAGTTAGGGCTGCAAACTGAACCCAGATTAGACATCTTAAAAGCAGACTTGTATTCCAAATTGGAGATACTAGGGCATGCCCGTACTATATATATATCTAAAATTATATCCCCCCCCTCTATTTACATGAAATGGTTTGGTCCATTCGCAAAGCCAAAGCGAACGGCTTGCGAGTACGGTGACAATCCCCCCCCCCTCTATTTACATGAAATGGTTTGGTCCATTCGCAAAGCCAAAGCGAACGGCTTGCGAGTACGGTGACAATCCCCCCCCCCCTCTATTTACATGAAATGGTTTGGTCCATGAAATGGTTTGGTCCATTCGCAAAGCCAAAGCGAACGGCTTGCGAGTACGGTGACAATCCCCCCCCTCTATTTACATGAAATGGTTTGGTCCAATTCGCAAAGCCAAAGCGAACGGCTTGCGGAGTTTGGTAAATAAATCGCCATAGCTCGGTAACTACTTCTCCGATTAATATGAAACCTTGAAAAGGCACATCCTCAGGTCCCCAGCAATATACCTGGCAAGTTTCAAGTATATCGGACCCGTGGTTGTCGAGAAACAGTGGTCACAGACAAACACACACACACACACACACACACACACACACACACACAGACACACACACAGAGATTACTGGAATTATAGATAGATAACTATGTATTTACTGAAAATATGTAGACAAAGAAGTACAAGTAATTCTTATACATTTGATCAGTGTTACTATAACTTATAAATGCTGGGCTTGAATCTTTATGGCGGTCACACAATGAAGACAAGTGAAACAACTATGATCACAAAAAGGTGCCTCGCAACAACAGACTGTGATGTAATTGGCAATCCAAATTAAATATACAGCTTCAGGTTCCACGTTTACATGAGCAATTTTTCTTGCAACTACAGACCAATCAGCCTGGAATCCGTCATCACTTCTGATATTAAATCCTTCCTCTTCTCCAATGGCTTGATCTCTGATCATCAATTTGGATTCAGACCAGGTCACTCTACTCTGGACATGCTGCTTCTGCTGTCTCAACAATGGATGGAGGTCCTCGATGTCAAACAAGAAATCAGAGCTGTCACTCTTTTCATATCTCGTGCCTTCGATACGACCTGGCACCCCACTCTGCCCACCAAACTCTCCTCATATGGTATCCATGGAAACCTCCACGCTTGGCTTGCGGACTAACTCTCCAGTTTCAGTCAACGTGTGGCCCTGAATGGATTTCTCTCATCTCCCCTTCATGTTCAGGCTAGATTTCCCCAAGGCAGTGTTCTGGGCCCTGTGTTTTTTCTGGTCTTCATTAATGATCTTTCCGACTCTCTGGAAAATCCTCTCTATCTCTTTGCTGATGACTCCACTCTCTGCCGCTACATATCTCAACCCTCAGATCGGCAGTCTGCAGCCTCTTCACTCTCTGCAGACCTGTACAAAATCACAAAATGGTAAAACAAGTGGAACATGTCTTTCAATACTGACAAATCTCACTCTCACTATGTCTCTTCAAAAATACCGTCTGGACAACCCTCCAATCTACTTTCTCAACAATCCTCTTAATTAAGTTCTGTCACTGAAGCGTTTGGGCCTCACTGTCAGCCATGATCTTTCCTGGGAAAACCACATTTCCAAGCTGGCCTCCAAAGCCAGTCGCCGACTGGGCATCCTCCATCATGCAAAGTCCTTCCTTGGCACCTCTGAGCTCCTCACCACATACAAAGCTTTCATCTGCAGCTTGATGGAATACTGCTCTCCCCACTGGGCTCCTGCCTGCCTCACACCTGGCTCGTCTTCACGCTGTTGAAACCAAAGCCTCCAGGATCATGGGTAACTCCCGCGATGTAGCTGATTCTGAGGGCCTTTCACTCTCTCACCGCAGGCAGGTTGGTGGTATTTCTGTCTTCTACCGACTCCTCTCTGGCCTAGCTCCCCCAGCTCTGTCTGTGCTTTGTCCCCCAAATATTCCTGCAGGTTGCACAAGATCTGCCAGCATCCCTCTTCTTGTGAAACTGCCAAAATCAAGACTCTCTGCTCACCTTCACTCTTTTATTTCTCTTTCTCTCGCCTCTGGAACAACCTCCCACACTCTCTTCAATCCCTCTCCTCCCTCCAGGTCTTTAAAACAGCTGTTCACCACCATCTCTTATCTTCCCCCATCCAAAACCTTGATCTTTTCTATCCCCGTTAATACACGCCAAATCCACCTCTTTCAATCACCAACTTCATTCCTGAAATTCCTGGTAGTGTCAATTTGTTTTATACCGTGTACCCCTACCCCCCCCCCCCCTCTCCTCCCCAGCCCTCTCCCTTCCACAGATCTCCCAATGTCGCTGTTCTCTACTGTTGTGCTTGTGTGCTTCCCTCTCTCCCCATCTTGTCTCCCCCTCCCTTTGTTTTATGTGTCCGTTTATGTTTTTTGTATTTTATGTGATGATGTGTGTTTAATGTGCTAGCCCTTACACGAGCCTCGATCTTGTATTAAAAAAAATATAGTTATATTTTTTATATATATGAAAAATATATATATGAGCATTATGTACCATTATCATGATGTACAATTATCATGAGCATTATGTACCATTATCATGATGTACAATTATCATTGGCATTATGTACCATTATCATTATCACTGTGAATTATCATTGGCATTATGTACCATTATCATTATCACTGTGAATTATCATAAGCATTATGTACCATTATCATGATCATATTGTGAATACCATTATATTTACTTCCCCTAACTTTATTTACATTCTCCATTTACTCACTTAGTTATTTATAGACTAGCAGAGTTACCCGGAAAATAAAGTCTGTCACGTGTGTGCATAGTCTAGTTGCCGCCCTTATATTCCTTTATGAGACCCTGCAATGTTAACTACTGCGAACGTTTTTCACGGAAATGTGTTCTATATAGTTAGGAGAGTCAAATTAGCTTGGTTGCTACTTGTGCAATGTTGAGCATTTCTCAGAATTCAAGATGGCGGCCGCCGCTATCTTGGATGTTGGCCAATTTTCAACTTTTGATCTCGATGACCTGGAGCAGGGGTCGGCAAGTAAGTTTGGCCTTGGGCCAATTTTTTTCTAAGCCACTAGGTGGCGGGCCAGAGCATAATTAATGACTAATTTAAGAAATTGATTGATAAAAAAATTTAACTGGAACTCGCAGTTACAGACCGCCTTATAAGACACGCATGTGTGGGAGATGCAAAGATTGGATTTCCATATTGTAAATAATAAATGTGTATCATTTTAATTTTGAGGACTGACTGCTTCTCTGTTACGCACGACACATCATCACCTGGACTGACCATTTAGCGGAGCCAGCTTATTCTAATAATTGTTTGGCATACTTTTACCCTAAGTATTATTCAATATAAAATGTGAGTGTTAATTTAATTCTAAGAGTGAACAAATGGACCCTCTTGGGTCCATTTGTTCACTCTCAGAGTTAAATTAACACTCGGATTTTACTGTGTTCAACTGTTCATTGGCCTCAGTGACCCCGCTCCTCCCACACGTACAACGTAGCATTATTATTGTTTTGATTGTTTGCGCACTGAGGGTACGCTATTACGTTGTCTGCAGCCTACATGAGTGTGAAGTTCGCTAAACATTTAACCTGGTAGCTATCAAAAGAAAAATGTGTCAGGACTTCTGTCTGATCGCTTTTATATGTGTTCGTTGTTCTGTCTGGTGAGGTGTGTGTGTGTGTGTGTGTGGTGTGACCACGTGTGTTTCTTTATGTTTCTGTCACCATGTGCGTCTTGGCTCCGCCTAACTCTGTTTCTCCTGTCATTGCAGGTTGGCTACTCCCACATTCCTTTAAATCTCCCCCGTGCAATTCCTTTCAATCTTCCCCGTGCATTCCATGTCCAATCACACGTCTGTCTCTCATTTGTTAATTGTTTGGTCTCGGCTATTTATGCGCCCTCATTCTGTCTGTTCCTTGCCAGATCGTGCCTGTGTTTCTACCGAGCCGTTCCAGCGTTTTTTCCCGTATTGATTCTCCTGTTGATAACCCGTACCTGTTTTCCGACTACATTTCTGCTTGCTCTGCTACATTACCTGTGCCCGTGTTTGACCCTGTTTGTCCCTGGATTACGTTTGCTTGCCGCCTGAATTTCCGAACTCTGCCTGTCTCTGGATTATTCTATTGCCTACTGATTTGGACTCTGTTTGCTGGCGATATAACTTTGACTGTGCCCCGGCTCTGAGTTTTGGATTACGGATTTACATTTATTGCTGTGATTTTCTGTTTGTTTATTGATTTATTGACTTCCTTGAATTTTTCCTGACAAAATGTCGTTATACAAAAGTCTAAAGAGGAAAGTTGACAGTGAAAACAGGACATTCAAAGAAGAATGGAAAGAGAGCTATGCATTCATCCTACCTAGTTTCGTCAACGCTAAGCCGTCGTGTCTTATCTGCAACGAAGTTGTCGCTGCTTGCAAGGAATAAACATTAAACGGCACCACGAGACGAAGCATGGCACCTTCAAAGTGGCTTTTCTGCTCCAGTCAGAGGCACGAAAGCGCAAAATTGATGCACTGACAGCAAGCTATGCACACAGCAGCAGGATACGAGTGCGAGGCCTCACATCCCAAAAAAGTGACAAGTGCGTCCGTAAAGGCGTCTTGGGTGCTCGCACGGCACAACAGGCCGTTCACTGATGCAGAGGTTTTCAAGGAGGTTATGGTGACAGTTTTGGAGGAACTGACAACCGACAAGTCGATGGATGGTATCATTGCCTCAGTGAAACAGGTGCCCCTCTCTGCGAGGGCCGCTACCCGCCGCATGGAGGCACTATCGGATGCTGTGCAGGGAGTTATTATCGAGGGTCTCGGTCAGACCAATTACTTTTCCCTAGCCATTGACGAGAGCACTGACAACACAGATGTAGTGCAGTTGTGCGTCTATGTTAGATATTTTGATGGAAAAGTGTTCAGGGAAGAGCTGCTGTCTCTTATCCCATTAGAAGGGCACACCACTGGGGACATTCTATTTACTAAACTGGAAGAGTTGTTTCGGCTTCATTCATTGTCATTTGAGAAGATTAACCTAATCGTGACAGATGGGGCTCCTGCTATGGTGGGAAAGCGCAGAGGTCTGGTGAGCAGGTTGAAGGAGCTCGCCCCCCAAATGCATGGGTTGCATTGCCTCATCCACCAGAGTGTCCTTTGCGCCAGACTCAGTGGTGAGCTAAAGGAAGTTATGGATAAAGTGATGCGTGTCATTAATTTTGTCATGGGTACATCAAGCACCCAGCATCGCCTTTTCCAACAACTTGTGGCTGAGTCAGAAGAGGCCACTCACGATGACCTGCTGGTTGAGCGACGTTGAGCTGTGAAGCTGTGTTGAGCGAAGCTGGTTGTTGAGCACCATAATTACATGCGCTGGTTGAGCAAAGGTAAAGCGTTGGACCGCTTCTGTGCGCTACTGGATGAGGTCAAGGCATTCCTTAGATTGAGCAAGATTAGGGCAGCAGCTGACCACCTTGCCCTTTTGGGAGATGAAAAGTTCATGTCCAATGTTGCCTTTTTAGTGGATATATTTGGCCACCTAAACAAGCTTAACCGACAGCTACAGGGGAGAGGCAAAACCATAGTCGACATGGTTGAAAAGCTCGAATCATTCACGAGGAAGCTGGAGTTGTTGGAGTCAGACATATCAACTGGCAGGCTCCTACATTTCAGTACACTAAAAACACAGGCACCGGGACAAGTGGCAGAGTTGATGGTGGACTTCATCAAGCAGCTACAGGTCAACTTCACTTCGAGGTTTGAGGACTACTCTATCCCAAAGGACATCATTGCCTTTGTACGTGACCCTCTCACAGTCCGACCAAGTGGAGACTTCTCCTCCCTGGCGAAAAAATTATACCCTCTTTGGATGAGGCTGCATTACAAATGGAGTTAATTGATTTCCAAACAACCTCCCTGGTCAGCGATGCGCTCAGAAGTGCGGAGTCGGTGAGTGCCTTTTGGTGGCATGCTCAGAGGATCATGCATGATCAAGAGACTCGCATTTTATGTGCTCACAATGTTCCCTTCCACCTATACATGCGAGTCGTCCTTTTCATCAATGAATGCGATAAATACGCACGAGAGAAATCGATTGACGAATAAAAACCTGGAGAACTGCCTGCGGATCAAAGTGACGTCCATATCACCAGACATCCAAAAAAATCGTGACCGATGGAAGATGCCAGTTTTCACATTGAGTTGTCGTTGGGTTGTGTATTTAATAGCCAAGTTGTATTTTGAATTGAGTTAATGAATGGCTCATTCTAATTCGTATCCCTAATGTTTGAATTTTATAACCTAAATTTTTTTCGTATAAAATTCGTATCCTAAAAATCAAGTTTGAATGATTAACTGAACTGGTGTTATTTTTTTCATACCACACACCGCATGTCGGCTATTTCAGCACCAGGCGCTGTCCACATCCTACTTAATGTGAGCTGTGAATGTGAGCTGAATCAAAAAGCTGAATGCCTCAACTCTGTGTTTGCCTCTAAATCTTGTGTCCCAAACCCATCCCTCTCTGTACCCACCGTACCCAGTCGTACCCAGCTGCTCCTGGACTCTGTGTCCTTTCCTCCTGACAAGGTGGAAAAGTTTCTGTCAACCCTCGACTCTGATTCTGCAACTGGACCTGACGGCATCAGCCCACGGGTCCTAAAATCCTGTGCTTCCACTCTTTCACTCCCTCTCTCTGTTCTCTTCACCCTCTCTTTTGCTCAAGGTCATCTGCCATCTGCTTGGAAATCTGCCAACATCACCGCTTTGCACAAAAAAGGTGCAAAACAGATCCCAGCAACTACAGACCAATCAGCCTTCTCCCAATTATCAGCAAAGTCATGGAATCCATCATTGCTTCAGATATGAAATCTTTCCTCTTCTCCAATGGCTTTGGTGTTGTCTGGTGTTGTTAATCTTAATTAAATCTTAATTAAATCTTAATTAATAATCTTAATTAAATGCTTAATCTTAATTAATTAAAAGTAAAGTTAATCCCTGGTGTTGGGCTAGCGGCTAGGGTGCCGGCTTAGGATCCTAGGATCCTGGGTTCGAATCTCGGTCGATCGCCGAATTAATGCCAGGGGGGTTGACTCAGCCTGTCATCCTTCCGAGGTCGGCTAATTGAGTACCAGCTCACTGGTAATTCCCTGTTTGTCGTTGAAGGCGGCAAAAAGGGTTGGCGTCAGGAAGGGCATCCGGCCGTAAAACATTGCTTCAAAAAGGGGACCAAAAAAACAACAACTACCACGGTCCCCGAAAAGGCCAACCCCCGCTTTGCGGGGAAAAATGACCTCTAAACGGTGGTTTTTCTCCAATGGCTTGATCTCTGATCATCAATTTGGTTTCAGACCTGGTCACTCTACTCTGGACATGCTGCTTCTGCTTTCTCAACAATGGATGGAGATCCTCAATGCCAAACAGGAAATTAGAGCTGTCTCCCTTGACATATCACGTGCCTTCGATACGGTCTGGCACCCCGCTCAGCTCACCAAACTCTCCTCTTTTGGTATCCATGGAAATCTCCACGCATGGCTGGCGGACTTCCTCTCTAGTCATAGTCAACATGTGGCCCTGAATGGGTTTCTCTCATCTCCTCTTCCTGTTCAGGCTGGAGTTCCCCAAGGCAGTGTTCTGGGCCCTGTGCTTTTTCTGGTCTTCATCAATGATCTCTCTGACTTTTTTATTATTTTTTTTTATCAATGATCTCTCTGACTCTCTTGAAAATCCTCTCTATCTCTTTGCTGATGACTCTACTCTCTGTTGCTTCATTCTTCATCCCTCAGATCGGCAGTCTGCAGCCTCCTCACTCCCTGCAGACCTGGACAAAATCACAGACTGGGCAAACAAGTGGAACATGTCTTTCAATCCTGACAAATCTCACACTCTTACGACGTCTCTCCGAAAAGACCGACTGGACAACCCTCCCATCCACTTTCTGAATAATCCTCTCCAAGAAGTTCTGTCACTCAAGCTTTTGGGTTTCACTATCTGCCATGATCTTTCCTGGGAAAACCACATTTCAAATCTGGCCTCCAAAGCCAGTCGCCAACTGGGCATCCTCCGTCGTGCGAAGTCCTTCCTTGGCACACCTGAGCTCCTCACCACATACAAGGCTTTCATCTGCAGCTCAATGGAATACTGCTCTCCCCTCTGGGCTGGTGCTGCTGCCTCACACCTAGCTCGTCTTCACGCTGTTGAAACCGAAGCATTCAGAATCATTGGAATCTCCCGCGATGAAGCTAACTCCAAGGGCCTCTCACTCACTCACCGCAGGCAGGTTTTTTTTTTTTGTTTTTTTTTTTTTGTATACAAGATCGAGGCTCGTGAAAGAGCGAACATTAATCACACAGAAAGACAAACAGACACATAAAACAAATAACATCGGGAGCGGTAGACAAGATGGGGAGAGAGGGGGAAGGACACAAACACAACATTTGAGAGCAGGGACCGAGAGACATGGAGACATCGAGAGATCTGTGGGAGGGAGAGGGCTTTGGGGGGGAGGCATGTGAAGGGGGGGAGGCATGTGAAGGGGGGGGGGGGGGTGGGAGAGGTATAAACATATGGACACTGCCAGGATTTCCAGGAAATAAGTTGGAATTTCAAACAAGGTGGATCTGGGGTGAATTAGTGGGGGTAGAAAAGATCAAGGTTATGGATGGGGGAAGATAAGAGATGGTGGTGAACAGCTGTTTTAAAGACCTGGAGGGAGGAGAGGGATTGAAGGGAGTGTGGGAGTTTGTTCCACAGGCGGGAGAAAAGAGGAATGAAAGAGTGAAGGTGAGCAGAGAGCCGAGATTTCGGCAGTTTAACCATCAGAGGGTTGCTGGCAGATCTTGTGCGACCTGTAGGAATATTTGGGGGACAGAGCACAGAGAGAGCTGGGGGAGCAAGGCCGGAGAGGAGTCGGTAGAAGACAGAAAGACCACCTACCTGCCTGCGGTGAGTGAGTGAAAGGCCCTCAGAGATAGCTTCATCGCGGGAGATTCCAATGATTTTGAAAGCTTTGGATTCAACAGCGTGAAGCCGAGCCAGGTGTGAGGCAGGAGCACCAGCCCATAGGGGAGAACAGTATTCCATTGAGCTGCGGATGAAAGCCTTGTATGTGGTGAGGAGCTCAGGTGTGCCGAGGAAGGACTTCGCACGACGGAGGATGCCCAGTCGGCGACTGGCTTTGGAGGCCAGCTTGGAAATGTGGTTTTCCCAAGAAAGATCATGGCAGATAGTGAGACCCAAAAGCTTGAGTGACAGAACTTATTGGAGAGGATTGTTGAGAAAGTAGATGGGAGGGTTGTCCAGTCGATCTTTTCGGAGAGACATAGTAAGAGAGTGAGATTTGGCAGGATTGAAAGACATGTTCCACTTGTTTGACCAGTCTGTGATTTTGTCCAGGTCTTCAGAGAGTGAGGAGGCTGCAGACTGCCGATCTGAGGGAAGAGGAATGGAGTGGCAGAGAGTGGAGTCATCAGCAAAGAGATAGAGAGGATTTTCCAGAGAGTCAGAGAGATCATTGATAAAGACCAGAAAAAGCACAGGGCCCAGCACACTTCCTTGGGGAACTCCAGCCTGAACAGGAAGGGGAGATGAGAGAAATCCATTCAGGGCCACACGTTGACTACGACCAGAGAGGAAGTCCGCAAGCCATGCATGGAGATTTCCATGGATACCATAGGAGGAGAGATTGGTGAGCAGAGCTGGGTGCCAGACCGTATCAAAGGCCCTTGATATGTCAAGGGAGACAGCTCTGATTTCCTGTTTGGCATTGAGGACCTCCATCCATTGTTGAGACAGCAGAAGCAGCATGTCCAGAGTAGAGTGACCTGGTCTGAAACCAAATTGATGATCAGAGATCAAGCCATTGGAGAAGAGGAAAGATTTCATATCCGAAGCAATGATGGATTCCATGACTTTGCTGATAATTGGGAGCAGGCTGATTGGTCTGTAGTTGCAAGGATCTGTTTTTGCACCTTTTTTGTGTAAAGCGGTAATGTTAGCTGATTTCCAGGATGCTGGCAGATGACCTTGAGCAAAAGATAGGGTGAAAAGAACAGAGAGAGGGTGAGATAGAGCGGCAGAGCAGGATTTTAGGACCCGTGGGCTGATGCCGTCTGGTCCAGTTGCAGAATCAGAGTCGAGGTTTGACAAAAACTCCTCCACCTTGTCAGGAGAGAAGGACACAGAGTCCAGGAGCAGTTGGGTTCGACTGGGAAAGGTGGGAACAGAGAGAGATGGGTTTGGGACTAAGGATTTCGAGGCGAACACAGAGTTGAGGCATTCGGCTTTGTCACGTGCGATGTCAACTGTGTGGCCATTTGAGGTAAGGGAGGGGATGGAGGGGGAACAAACACCAGAAACGGATTTGACCAGACGCCACCAGGATTTGGAGGAAGGAGACAGGTTTGAGAGTTCATTCTTGAGTGAGGAGAGATAGAGCTTCCTGGCACTCCTGAGGGTAGACACACACTTGTTCCGAGCTTGGTGGAAGGAACTGAGATTTCCTTCAGTTGGATTAGCCTTCCAAGAGGCAAAGGCAAGTTGTTTCAGGGCAACTGCCTCACCACAAGATTCAGTGTACCATGGACGGGAGGAAGGGTAAGACAATTGAAGGCGAGATGGGGTAAATCTGTGCATGAGAGAGATCAGTTTGCTTTGGAAGAATTCCCAGGAAGAATTGATGTCAGAGGCAGTGGAGATTAATTATTCTGAACTTACACTGAACTTACACTGAATTAATTACACTGAACTTGTGAGTTCAGTTCTTTGCAACCAACCAGGTTGATGGTCTTTCCGTCTTCTACCGACTCCTCTCTGGCCTTGCCCCCCCAGCTCTCTCTGGGCTCTGTCCCGCAAATATTCCTACAGGTCACACAAGATCTGCCTGCAACCCTCTTTTGGTTAAACTGCCAAAATCAAGGCTCTCTGCTCACCCTCACTCCTTCATTCCTCTTTTCTCCCGCCTCTGGAACAAACTCCCTCACTCTCTTCAATCCCACTCCACCCTCCAGGTCTTTAAAACAGCTGTTCACCACCATCTCTTATCTTCCCCCATCCAAAACCTTGATCTTTTCTATCCCCGCTAATTTCACCCCAATTCCACTTTTTTGAAATACCAACTTCTGTCCTGGAAGTCCTTGGTGTCCTTGTGTTTTATACTTCCCCCCCCCCGCCCCCCCCCACTTCCCATGCCTCCTCCCCCCAATAGTAAGGGAAACATATGAAAATCTGTTAACTAAATTGTTACCAAAAAATTTCTTCACCAATATGTTTGTAAAGGTGTGTAATAACATGTGTTAAAATGTTGAAGGTCAACTCCCGTGGGAAAGCCAGAAAAAAAGCTGTTGAATTCGGGTACCGAAAAATTATTTTCGAGAATTTTTATTTTTTTTAATCGGCCCTTAAGTAACTTATGAGGGGTCAAATAAGGGTTTTTCATGATTCTGAGTTGATTGTTAACATTTATATTTCACCACAGACACTCCTTTGTGGAAAAATAATTTCTAAATATATCTCATTTTCTACTTTGCAGGACATGGAGTCTAGCAATATGGATGAAGACGTTACTCCACCTGTGCTCAATTGCTTCATCTGTGCACGCTCGGATACACCAGCTGAAAGGCTCATACAGGCAACTCCAAAGGGATACTCAACTTTATTGAAACAAGCAGAAACTGTCGAAAATGTTACTGTTGTGGAACGTATGAAGGAGGCTCAAAAGGAAGGAAAACTGAGGTACCACCAGAAGTGTAAAAATGATCTGTACAACAACTTTGTTGCAACCACCAAGAAGTCAGCTCAAGCATCAAAGGCAGAGAAAGAGTCATCAAAGTTGAAGAGAAGACGCACTACTTGTGAGTTCAGTTCATCAACTGGCTGCAGTTCTAGACGATCACAGTCAGTTGACCTCCTGTATAAGGATGTATGCATTCTTTGCAACCAACCAGCCCAGCTCTACAAAAATAATCCAGCACAAGCTAGAAAGAAATACAGAGTGCCAGATAATTTGACTGCAGATACACTGAAGGCAAGCTTGCTGAAGACAGCACGGAGTCGCGGGGATGACTGGGGCACTGAAGTCACTGGACGCCTGGAAGGGATCAACGACTTGGTAGCAGAAGAAACACTGTACCATTTGCGATGCAAACTTATGTTTGCGAGAGGTGACAGTTTGTCCAAGACTGATGAGGAAGGAAAAAGGAAGAGAGGACAGAGGA
Source organism: Myxine glutinosa (assembly GCF_964187855.1). NCBI lineage: Eukaryota > Metazoa > Chordata > Myxini > Myxiniformes > Myxinidae > Myxine > Myxine glutinosa. Next base: position 153,183,404 of record NC_136267.1, on the reverse strand, counting down.
GTATTGATGAGGAGCGAGAGGCAGTTTTTATTGAATTCTGCGAATGGTTAGACTCAGAATTAGAGCATGGGGTAATGAACATGGACCAAGTCCATGAAAAGCTGCAGGAGTTTGATCAGTCACCAGAGAAAAGCCTTTCTTATTCAAAGCATTGGCTAAAGATAAAACTTCTAGAGAAATACGAAGACACCTTGTATTTCACAACACAGGAAAGAAGGGCAGATGTACTCTGTCTCAAAGATGGCACCGACAATATTCTGCGAGACCATCATGCTAATCTTGACCATGGAGATGAGAAGACTCAGATCATAAAGACGGCACTCAAGTTCATATCCAATGATATTGCCTTGATTGATTTAAGTCCAAAGTCATACCCCACCACACACAGTATGACTGACATCGATAGTCAGCTGACACTTGTTCCTGCAAGCCTTCAGATGTTCTTGAGACCGATTGTCAAGACAGACGAAAGAGTTGCCGTTTGGGGGCAGAATTTTATTAAGGCCTGTCGACCTCGGTCTGGAGTATTGCCACACCAAATGGGGCTTGCCATACAACTTGATCATAGATTTGGGTCAAAATGGATGCTCAACAAGTTCCACCGGCTGGGATACTGTTACGTGGTCCCCTCGGTGAAGACCTGGTCTCGGTGACCCCCGGACCGTGAGAGGAACTTCGCCAGAAAGTTGTATTATATATGCGCTTTCGCCACGCAATCCATATGAATTCCACCCAAGAGACAACTGATGTTCAAGGATATATTTCAATGGTAATGATACCATACAATTTCAATGATACAACCACGGAGATTTTCCCCGAGCCATCAACAATAACCAACCATCAACAATTCCCAATCCACAATCAATTCCCTATGATTAAGATGGCCATCTTATATATGTGTGTCCCCGTGGGTACTCACGACCCCCTTTTGGTCTCGGTCCCGCACAATGTCTCTGGGCCCCTCCTGACCAAGATGATGGTCGGCGTCGCCACACTCGGGCGGTTGAACGAACCCCGGGTGGACGTTTTTCCACCGGGCAGGTATCGTACCAGGCACCCCGGCTGCAGCCCCTCGTGGCCACGCGAAGCGGGTACGGGAAAGCAAGCCAAAAGCCCCACGCCGCTTGCAAGGCGTGTTAGGCCCCAACGGGCGACCCGTACGCGTCTTTTTAGACGGTGTCGCGAACGGTGCCAAACGCTGGGTCGGTGCACGGCCACACGACAGTTTGACGTCCACCGGGCAGGTATCCGTCCCGGTAACTCCTCTCGCCAGACGGGCTCGGGAACGCCGCTTTTCCACACGGCTCAATCGATCCCACCTTTCGTCGGAGCGGGGCGAGGAAGAAGAATCCTCGTCCTTTCTCTTCCTCGTGTCTTTTCTTCTTCCGTTTCCGGTCACTTCCGTTTCCGGACACTTTTTCAGAAGGGCTCCTGACCCTCCAACCACAACAACCCTTAATCTAATACGCATGGATAAGCAAAGACCTGAATGGTAATTCACATACATTCACATAAATATGTAACAATACACTGAGTCTTACACGGAGACACAAAACTACAAATACTGCTTCCTTAATAGTAGGAGTGGAGATGATGTTCCAGATACTTCTGGCACTCTTGACACCATTGTGGAGGAAACCGATGAACAGATCAATGATGAGGTTGCGGTTGATGCTGCGCTTGAGGATCAATCAGTGATGACAGCCAAAGTGCCAGCCAGTGAAAGTGAATTGTCAAGTAATGATCAGGTGGTCTTTATGGAGGTTGGGGAAACAAACAATGCAGTCACTCAGTTTGTTGGAGACAATATAGATTTAAACATTGTCTCTATTCACGGAAACACTCCCTTTCACTCAATGGGTTGGATCGAAGTCACCTCTCCGGCACCACCTTTGCCAGATCCACAGACAACAGCAGCTTTCCCCCAGGTGAAGTTGAAGGCACTCGACAAAGCTAAGATCCTGAGAGGAACTGAAGTAAAGATTATTCCATTTACGAACAGGAAACAGATAGGAACGAACGCGATCATGTTTCTCCCCCTCGCTGAGCTTTCCTCCTCCCTGGCTCATGATCAGCCACTCCTCACTCCAGGTGACACACTCTGGGCAGCGGGGTGGGTGATCAAAGCCAACGATCCTGAGTTCCCACACTCCAACTGGAATGGCTGGATGAAGAGAATCCATGCTAATGATGCAAAGCAGAGCACACAGATCGAGTTCCTCCCAGTTATTGAAGGAGACCCTAATGACCTCAACACCATCTTCACCACTCTGAAAGAGTGCATACGGCGCGCTGGGGTCGCTATAGTGACCTTTGATCTTCCGATTTGGCTGAAGGCTGTGAATATAATAAAGCAGGCAAATCTACCCGTCATTCCAAGGTTGGGTGGTTTTCACCTGCTGAAGTCTTATCTTGGATCAATGGGTAACATCATGGAAGATTCTGGACTACTAGATGTGATCCAGTTGATCTATCCTGGAAGTACGACAGCCAACCACATCATGGATGGAGGATGTTTTGACAAGACAATCCGTGTTCACCTCCTCATCGATGCAGCCATCTATCAACACATCATGAAACTTGCCTTCACTGAGGAGGAGCATGGTGACATGAAGACCTTCATGGAGAAGGTGGCTGATGGGAAGATGGGAGCCAGACACTCAGACCCAGTAGTGCCAGTGTTTGAGCAAAGGTTTGAAGAAACCTTCAAACGACTCACAAAAGGAGGAAGAACACCTGCACTCTGGGTGGAGTACCACCACATGGTAGATGTGATCAAGGTCTTTATCAGAACCGAGCGACTTGCAGACCACAATGGGCATCTGTCCTGCATTGTTACCAAGATGCTTCACATCTTTGCCGCTGCAGGCCATCATCAGTATGCCAAGGGCGCACGGCTGATGCTAATGATGCACAGGTGGAGTAACGTCTTCATCCATATTGCTAGACTCCATGTCCTGCAAAGTAGAAAATGAGATATATTTAGAAATTATTTTTCCACAAAGGAGTGTCTGTGGTGAAATATAAATGTTAACAATCAACTCAGAATCATGAAAAACCCTTATTTGACCCCTCATAAGTTACTTAAGGGCCGATTAAAAAAAATAAAAATTCTCGAAAATAATTTTTCAGTACCCGAATTCAACAGCTTTTTTTCTGGGTTTCCCACCGGAGTTGAACTTCAACATTTTAACACATGTTATTACACACCTTTACAAACATATTGGTGAAGAAATTTTTTGGTAACAATTTAGTTAACAGATTTGTGAAATATCTCATAAAATGCCCTTACTACAAGCCCTCTCCCTCCCACACATCTCCCTGCTCTTAAATGTTGTGTGCTCTCAAGTGTTTGTGTGCTTCCCCTTCTCTTGTCTTCCGCTCCCTCTTTTTATATATTTTGTTTGTCTGGTTGATTTGTTTGTGAAGTAAATGTCAGCTCTTTCACGAGCCTCGATTCAGTATACAAAAAAAAAATGACTACTATGAGGGGTTCAGCATCACAGTGCAGCCCGCTGCCTGTTTCGGGATTGCCTGTGCCTGTCATTCGTATAATAAGCATTTTTCAGGTGGGGGTAGAATCTCTATTTGGACATATATAGCCTATATGTGGGACTGTCCAATATTGTAAAAATAAGAATAATAATAAATAAAAATTTTTTTTTTTTCAGATTATCAAAATAATCTGCTGGGCCAGATATTATTGCTGGCGGGCCAGTTTTGGCCCGCGGGCCGCCTGTTGCCGACTTATGACCTAGAGGGTCGTGTAATACCTCTTTCTAGGGGTTTTAGAGTACGGGGAGTCCATTTCTGGAGTTATTTTTTAGATAGGGGGTCAATGTCAAGGTCAAAATGAAGGTCAAAGGTCAAACGAAGAAACTTTAATGTATTGTTATTGTTCATAAGACATGACGACGGAACCAGAGACATGTGACGCACAGTACCATGACCTCTGTGGAGACATTGAGCACAGTATTACCAGCCATCAGCGGTCACAATCCTCTACTACTCTTCATCATCATCATCATCTACACCGAGCTCCCATTCATCGTCTTCGATGTCCATCTGCTTGCTGGTGAAACGACTACAGCACGCGACTCCTCCCTCGCACTTGCAGTAGTCCGTGCATGAAGGGCCTGCGCTGTTGCAGCTGCAGCATGCACCGCTGCATGCCTTTCCCTCTGTGGTGCAGCTGCAGCTCACTACATCCAGGAGCGATTGGGGAGCAACTGGCACTGTTGAGACGGCAGGTGTGATGGTGGAGCCTTCGATGCTCCAGTCGAAGTTGGCAATATCTCGGGCTTCTTCGGGTGGGTCACGTTGGTCCGCTGCCTTCCACAGTAGCATCTGAAGGTGAGCTTGGAGCTCGGGCAGTTGCAGGTTGACATCAGTCGGCGGCAGTTTCTTCAGTGGTGGAGGCTTCTTCCAGCCACGGTAGAAGCGAGCACGCACGTCATTCATTGTCATACAGCTATTCTGTCCGTAGAGGGGTAAGAAGAAGCTGTCTGCTGTCGCCTTGAGCTGAGCGTGGGTAGCGCCAGGCTGTCCGAGCACTTGATCGAGACATGGGATGTCTATCTCCAGGAGCTTGAGCGCCGACTTCTTTCCCTTTCCGCAGGGGTACGACACCGTATCGCAGCCCGACAGCGCGTGGACACCGAGCTGCTGGCTGCACTTTCTGGGGCATAACCGCTCGACGGTTTCGTTGACATCCAGAAAATCGCCAATCCACTTTTCCATTTGAATCTTGGTGACGACCCGCATCATCGATGTCCAGTACACCAGGAGGACGAAGACGTCGGTGTCGTCACTGAGGATGCGGATGGTCTGGGCGCCGTTCGCCGCCGCCTTCAGCATGTAGCTGCAGAGGGTGATGTCTGCCTCAGCATGGGTGACGACACAGTCCAGCTTGTTGACGAGCTGGATGTTGTGTGGAAGGGGGTAGCCACATAGGATGTTGTTGAGCAGACTCTTGTTCGTGGCATTGTGAAGAATAGCTTATCGGCATGGAAGGGGGGTGTTTGGGGTCAGCCGGACTTCCTTGGCTCTTCCTCTTCTTGTCCGCTCGTGGTCCTTTGAGCTAGGGGCTTCTTGGTTGTACCTGTCGAACAGGACAATTTTCTTGGAGCCAGGAGGGTAGTGGGCCAGTCGAGTGCCGAAGCTTGCAGTCAGGTCTCCTGCGGTCCCGGCGACTGGCCAGACGACATGGTACAGCAGCTGGCTGGCGTCAACCAGCACCACATCTGGAGCAGGTGGAGTTGTGACAGAGACAACTAGTCTGTTGTCTAGTAAATGCCGTGCTCGTCAAGACACTTGACGAGCACGGCCTTGTTGCCCTTCCTCAAGCAGCCGTACTCGTCGATCAGGGCTGGATGGACTGGACTCAGCTTGAACTGGAAGACGTCGGCTACTTCCACGCTGCGCTGCTGCCCCACGACCAACAGCCGACTGAACAGAGTCTCGACGTCGTAGATGGCCTTCCCCTTGACAGTGACTGCCTTCTTGAGCGCCTCCATTGATTTTGCCTTCTTCTTTATGTGTGTGTGGAAGTTACTGCTTAGCGAAGCGGAGAACTGCTTGCTCTGCTCACTCCCGATGGCCAGTGCATCCTGAACGTTCACTGTGTCGGGCGCCACTTGGCCATTGCAGATGTTATAGACACCTGGATGCTGCTCGTTGAGGGTGTACTTCTCCAGCTCCGCCGCGATCTTCCTCCGATCGGCCTCGTCCAGTCTCCTTCTTCCCTCTCCTTCCTCCTTGTGCTTGTTCCTCTCCTCCCCGTCCGCTCCACCATGTGGCCGCTCCTCGTTACCAGCTTCAATGTACATATCTTCCATGGCGATGTCGAGGTGGGCGCACACACTGAAACTGTTGACCCACACAGCCACTTGCTCAGCACTTGTCAAAATGCCCTTCATACCTCCAGCACCCCTCCCTCGCTTGATGTACGTCTGCTCGCCGAACTGATCTGCTGGCACTGCGGTCCCGCAATCCGAGTGCCGACAGACGTATGCGCCTGCCAGTAGGTCCTCCTTGGCACGCTGGGGAAGGTGCTCCATCTGTTGCACATATCAGCTCAGGTAGCGGGCATAATTGTGGTGACCTGCCGTGAAGAAATACGGCAGTATCGCCTTGAGACAGTGCTGCTGGAGGAGGAAGTCACCGTTCCGCTCTCCACGCAGGAACATGAGCACCAGCAGTGTAGGCTTGACGGGGCAGTCCACCCATAGCCTCCCGGGCGAGTGCTCTCTGGCTGTCTCCAGGTAGTCGCTCAGCTCCTGGTATGTATTGGCGCCGTTCAAGTAGAAACTCTGCAGCAGCACGGCGATGATGAGACGGTATGCCCGGAGAGCGTTGGTCCAGGCCTTCCCATTGACGATGCTGGTGATGCCACCAAACACTGCGCTCATGAGAACGTCCACGCCAGATGCATTCATCAGTGTCCCTGTACAGCCCAGGAAACTCATGAGAGTGTGCATCATGCCCGGGTGAAGTATGAGGTTGGTTCAGCGCTGAGGGTCGTTCCATTGGACTATGAATGCAGTTTGATACAGTTGGAGGTCGACTGAGAGGTGGGTGTACTGCATCCCAAAAGTATTGAGAGTCCTTTCGAGATACACAAGCGTAGTCAGAACGGTGTCGGGGTGAGCAGGCGGCGAGTCGATCCTCGGTCCGAACACCACCAGTGTCTTGGGCTTCTGGGCAGAGCCCGCCGCCAGGTCTTGCTGAGCATTGAAGCCCGCCCACTCGACCGGCTTGTCGTTCTGGTGGACTTGCGACAGCCACACCGCGTCTTGCTGCTGACTGAACCTGACTGCAGCGGACTGAAGCTGCGACTCTTCAGCGGACAGAGCTTTCGTCGGAAGCAGAGGTGGGTTCAGCTTGGAAGGCCCCGTGTAGTGCTCCAGCTGTATAGCCTGGTGGGTGAGTCACAGAGAGGACGCCCCGTGTTTCTTGAGTCGAGGGATCTTGAGCTGCATCACGCCAATGTTTCCTGTCTCGATGATGCTGGCAGGATGCTGGGTGAGCTCCATGACCGTGGCGTGGGTGCTCTTCGTCCCATTGGGGCTCGTGATGTACAAGTCGTAGTTGTCAGTCCCGCTGAAGATCGGGCCGATCTCCATGCTCAAGCCAAGTTTATTGTGGTAATCTGACTGGTTGACCGACACGAACTTGGCCACTGAGTTGCGGAAGCGCAGCACTTCGTCATAGGTGCTTGTGATGCCGTGCTCGTTGAGAGTCTTGATGAGTTCTGAACTGCCATGCTTGTGGTGTAGTTTCACAGCCAGCCCGAGCGTGGTCTGGTTTCTGTCAGCACCGCCGATGTGCTGCTGAATGCACTGAGCCAAGGTCAGTGACGGCTTGGTGATGGCGCCCCCTGATAGGAGGCGAGAGACTGGTGTAAGAAGAGTCGCACTGGTGCTCTCAATGACCTTGTGACGAGCATAGTCACTGAGGTTGTAGTTCCCAGACTTAGGTGTCGCAATGACCTCGCTCTGGACTACCCTTACTCCAGCAGTTTCAGCGGCCTGGGGAAAGACGAATATAATAGTATAATATATATAATATAAATATAATATAATAGAATAATAATGTGACTAATGTGAATGTCTATAATGTGAAGTCTATAATAGTCTCCCTACGTTACCTCGTCTCTATAGAGGTCATGGTACTGTGCATCTCATGTCTCTGGTTCCGTCGTCATGTCTTATGAACAATAACAATACATTAAAGTTTCTTAGTTTGACTTTTGACCTTCATTTGGACCTTGACATTGACTCCGTATCCAAAAAATAACTCCAGAAATGGACTCCCCGTACTCTAAACCCCCTAGAAAGAGGTATTACACGACCCTCTAGGTCATCAAGATCAAAAGTTGAAAATTGGCCAACATCCAAGATAGCGGCGGCCGCCATCTTGAATTCTGAGAAATTCTCAACATTGCACAAGTAGCAACCAAGCTAATTTGACTCTTCTAACTATATAGAACACATTTCCATGAAAAAGTTCGCAGTAGTTAACATTGCAGGGTCAACATTTTGGCAACCTGACTAGTAGTAGGGTTTTTATAGTCAGAGGAAGCCACGCCCCACTGCCACCCCCCTTGGCCACGCCCCTAGTCTAAATCTGATGCGTCCATGTTTTTTTTGTCGTGAAAAGTTACCCCCCATGCACCCCCTCTTCCATCTCTGTCACTTCTTTAGGCTGCCCATGAGGCACAACTGAACAAACAGACATTCACAAATAGGGTTATAGATGAGTCCACATTGTGTACATCTTTAGGAGTAGTGGACGGCGAGAGAACGAGGCCATTTGGTTGAGTTCAAAGCATGTTTATTTGTACAGAACCCAGCACACTCTGTGTGACCCGTTTATCGGGCAGCAATATATATACACACTCAAACACGTCATGCCGGAGCGTTTGCCCGGGAAAGGCGAGACCGGGCGTGCCCGGGCGTCTGGGCGAGCCCTGGAAAGGCGAGTCTGGACGTGCCCGGGCGTCCTGGGCGAGCCCGATACAGTGATTACTCCCTGGTTGCGTCCTCGGCAGGTACAAGGCGATTGTGTATACCCAGCGGTAACCACTACACGCGCCCCTCCAGAATCGACGTGCACCGGCAGGGTCAATTTAAGGGGGGTCCTGATGACCCGGCCGAAGCGACCTCTGGAGGGTCGTGGGGCGGGGGGGTCCGGTGTGGTGGTGGGTGGACGAGCGGGGGGCTGGTCAAGTCCTCGGGGGAGGCTGCCGAGGTTCCTCGCAGGCCTCCCGAGGTTGCAGTTCGCGGGTGCAGTGCCGAGAAGGCTCGAGCAGCGCTCGGCGTCGGTGCACGCGAAAAGCGGTTGAGCTAACCGAGGGGCTGGTCAAGGCCTCGGGGGAGGCTGCCGAGGTTCCTCGTGGGCCTCCCGAGGATGCAGAGTCGGAGAAGTAGTTGCGGCTGTAGTTGTAGAGTGAAGTTGTGCGAAGGTGACGAACAGCAGTGCGCGCGAAGGTAATGAAGCAGCCGTGCCGCGAACGTCAGAGCGCGCGCAAGAGATGAGCAGCAGTGCCACCCACATCGCGTAACTGCGTTCCTTCGGAGGGTCCTGGAGCGGGCTCGTCCCTCTGGTCGTAGAGGAGGAGCCGGGCGCGGTGCGCGAACCACATGGCCGCTCGTCGGTGCCACAACTCCGGCAGCGCGATCGAAACCGCCGTGTTCGTTTGCAGACCCCGAATCCGTTCGGGGGTAGACGAGGTCACCAGTTTAGGAGTCGTGGTCGGCGAGAGAACGAGGCCATTTGGTTGAGTTCAAAGCATGTTTATTTGTACAGAACCCAGCACACTCTGTGTGACCCGTTTATCGGGCAGCAATATATATACACACTCAAACACGTCATGCCGGAGCGTTTGCCCGGGAAAGGCGAGACCGGGCGTGCCCGGGCGTCCTGGGCGAGCCCTGGAAAGGCGAGTCTGGACGTGCCCGGGCGTCCTGGGCGAGCCCGGTACAGTGATCGCTCCCTGGTTGCGTCCTCGGCAGGTGCAAGGCGATTGTGTATACCCAGCGGTAACCGCTACACATCTACAATTATAAATGTCGATCTGTCTGTGTGTTACGTATACACTCCTACACCTCTGGACAAATTTGGACCAAATAGGTAAGAGGTTGTACCGGCCAGGTTTTAGCGGAGTTAGCGGCTCCTTCAGCCATAAAAATGATGGGGTATACTTCCTCAATGTTCTAGTCTAGTTGGTTTGAATAGCGCCACCTTTGGTGAAGTTGAGCACTACAGGATGAATTGAATTTCTCCAGACAAGTGTCTGACTGTCTTCTTCCGTGGTTATTCTCGCCACCACAACGGGTACTTTTGATGGGTACTTTTGCTAGTAGACTATAAATGAGTCAGTTCAAGAGTCTGTTCTGGTAAAAAAAATGTTTGTGCCTTAAGTCCATGGAGTTAGTAGTGCACAGTGCAACTTGTTTTAAGAGTGATGAGGTTCCTCTGTGCCCTTCTGAGAAAACCGATGCCGAGAGTGTCTCATGTTATTACAAAATGTCTCACTTTATTAGTTCTTCATGTAATACTTTTGCCAATTGTATAAAGGTGATTTGGACATTCCAATTGCACCAGGTGCTATTATTTGAAGTGCTATGTTGTATTTCAGATTTTTGGGGCATTGTGGGGTTGAGGGATCATCAAGCTCCCAGAACCATTCAGATGGATTTTCCCTTTGCCGGAAAAAATATTTTAGACTGTTTGAAAACACCCATACCTGACCTCATCTGTAAATGCTTGAAACCCCCTACTGTATGGTTAATTATGAGTGTGAAGAGTGGTGCTGGGAAATTTTAGGCAGATAGAAATTGAGTTATTTTCACCCGTAGCTGAAGGAACAGACTAATCTGCAGGTGCTGCAATTTTCTTACTACTACGAGAAGTGGCTGTGATAACACCTTTCAGTGCAAGCTGCAGGAAAATATTAGTCAGGTTCACTATGTTTTTTCGTTCAAAATTTTTGGAGATTAGCAAAACTTTACATTTTTGGAATATTCAGAGCATGATGAATCCAAAAATTAATGTTGGCATTTGCGTAGACACCTTTGCAAAAATGACACTCAGGAAAATGATGAAGATCTGTAAAAGCATATTCCTGAACGGTATAGACCTAGTAGATCCTGTGTATAGGACTTATAGTTCAATCTGATACTAACAAGGCTGATTTCTTGCTTTATAAACCCATACCTATAACTTCAAAGGACTTGCAATATCATGTATTATGTAATATAGTTATATCACAAATATAAAGACAATGGTTTTCAATTACCTTTGTTTGTTGCTTTTCTATAATCCTGAGCACTATTTTGAGGCCTTTATTGGATTCCTTGACCCAGAAAACATAGGATTAGCATATTTAATTAAGTTTCTAGGTTGACTAGAAGCCGAGATCGCGCAAAATATGTATTTTATGGTGGCCATTTTGAAAATCCAAAATGGCGGCCATGTAGGTGTCTGTGCAAATGGCAACATTGATTTTCGGATTCTCCATGCTCTGATGATTCCAAAAATGTACAGGTTTGCTCATCTCCCAAAATTTTGAACGAAATTATATTTGTTAACATGGTGAACTTGACTATATATAGGATTGATAAGCCATTCGAGCTCCTCATTTAACCACGTGATAAAGAACAATGATAGGGATTTATCAGCACCCAAACAATATACCACTGACTCCACATTGCAATCGCAGTGCCAAGGATCAATCTTTAAGGGCCGCAGACGAGGATGCAGTCCAAAAAAGTCTGCAGAGGACCAGAGGCCAGTACCTGATTCACTGAAAGAACAAAGAAGATGATTTTAGATCAACAACTCCAGGACACAAACCAATGTTCACTGCTGCTGCTGCAAGTATGGAGGTTACTTTGAAACAGTTAAATGAATCCCCAAACCAACTCCAACCATTGTTAAAAAAAAAAAAAAAAATTATGAAAACATTTCCACTTCCAGATTGTTTGCTTGTTTTGGACTATGCACTTTGGTGTAGTCTGGTATTTTGGCGGTTTAACGAGAAAGGGGTACTGGGAGAATGCGTGGGTCCTGGTGTTGCTGGGGAGGGTCGGAGGAATGAGAGATCAGAGGGATTCATGTTGGAGAATAGACGATATAAAACGGTGAGTGAGAGAAACAGACACTGCTTCAGCCTCGTCGGTATTCCAATGGGAGATTCCAAGGATTTTGAGAGCATTTGGTTTCACATAATCTAGGAGATACAGTTGTGATGCTGGTGCATCGGCCCACAGTGGAGAGGGATACTCCAGTGAGCTATGGACAAAGGCCTTGTCGAGTTTAAATAGCTCTGATTTTCTAAGGAAACACTTGGATTGACAGAGGAATACCCGGTCTGTGGCTGGTTTTGGAAGCCAAACTTTATGTGGTCGGTCCAGGAAAGGTCATGATTGATGGTGAGGCTTAGAAGTTCAGGAGGCTCAACCTTGTCCAATGGATGACCAAGGTAATAGAAGCTGGTGCCGAGCTTTCTGGTTAATCTTGAACCTTGAATGCCGTCTTAGTCATGTTTGCATGTTTATAATACGGCCTAGCATGAAACTTTTCAGATACATTTTAATGATTTATATTCTAATAATTAAGTACACCTGGCATGTTTTTTTTCTTGTTTCAGGAAGTTGGAAGCATTATTGGAAAGGTAAGTTGTATTTTTTTTATTTATAAGCAAAGGCTTTTGTATTGTTCCAGCCCTAAAATAGCTGCCGTCAAATTGCAATGACTGGCCAAGAGTGTTTCTTAGATATCCTGTATGGCCTACTAAATGGTGCAACCAACTCGGTGCATGATTGCTGACGTAGTAGCCTGAGAACCACATTACCCAAGTTCAAATCAACATTTTACAATTAAATATGTGGGACATAGGTGCAAAATAATTGGGCCCTCACGGGGGTGCTTTTTTCCTTACCCATGAACTTAAGTTATCATTTTCCTTGTATTCTGGGTTCCGGTGCCAAGTTTATTCTTTCCATTAACCTAATGTAACTTACTTGGCCTACAAACAATGGCCTACTCTTTTGGAGAGATACCAAGGTATCGTTAAAATTGAGAACGAACATACAAACAGAACAGCAAGCTATAGGCCTCATTCAAAGGATGCCATGCTCCAAGATAGTCATCCAACAACTAAAATGTTTTTATTTTCTATTCGTCAACCAACAACACCTATCGTTCCATGGAGGTGTGTTGGTCAAGTACTAACCAGTCTCAACTCTGCTTAGCTTCTAAGATCTGATAGGATCAGGCCAATCCGAACCAATACGTCACAGTGTTCACCTTTGGCCCTGCTGTACAAGTATTTCAGGAGTTTGTTGAGCTTGAATGGTGGAAACAATACACAAAATATACATTCTATATTATATTTGTTGCTGCTCTTCTCCAGTGTATGAAGATTATTCTGGAAAATGCCAATTACCATGATCTATGTCATGTATATTGTTATGATTATGAGGATTATTTTTATAATTATAATCATCATCATGCAGATGGATTGTCATCTTCCGAAGGTTATAAATATATATATATATATATATATATATATATATATATATATATATATATATATATATATATATATATATATACTGTATATATATATATATATATATATATATATATATTAGTGTAGGATATTGCAGGCGCTGCTCCAATAAAATCTGTATGACTTGCAGAAAGGTGAGACGGTGAAGAAGATGAGGGAAGAAGTTAGAGCGGTAGGTATACTTCCTTATCATGGCTTTCCCCTCTGCAATCAATTTGATATCCAATGTGAGTAAAGTGCCGAAAGTTTATTTGGTATTTTGTTCACTCAGCTGACATTCATAATAAGGAATAGAAAACTAGTCTTGATCATGAAGGCATCTGCGGACAGGCACAACAATGGCAGCTCTTTCGCTTCGCCGAAGGGTTAAATCTTGACCATAGTTATCGAGGTGTCTGTATGCCTTTGCATGATTATGATACAACGCTCTGTAAAACTGGATGCTAACGTCAAATAACATTATCTTTGGTTTCTGCATCCCTGAGTTCAATTCAAGGGCCGCGCATGGCCTACAATGTCATTCTGCCAACAGAGCGGAGCCCGCATAACGATCTCGGAAGGATCCTGTCCTGAGCGCATCGTCACCATCACAGGACCAACTGAAGCAATCTTTAAAGCTTTCGCAATGATTGCAGAAAAGTTTGAAGAGGTATTACTATTAATTTTTGTTTTTGTGATAATACTGTAGTTATAATATAAAATTGTTGTCGAAGTTATTCTAGATATCATCACTTTTATACATCACTACTAATTAAAGAGCAAAATAACAAAGTTACATCTTTTTTCTTTTTTTTCTTTCTCGAACTAGAGAAATATGGGTTATTTCTCTAGGACTGGGCCACCAACTAAAATGTTCTCAGCCCCCCGCTTCTCCCTTTTCCTCCATCACATTACTTTCTCAACACTCACACCATGCTTTGTGACTACTGTATCAGCTTCCTGTCCATAAAAGTTGTTCTTCCAAACACAACACCTCCTCTGCAACTGACCTTGATGCTATCTTCTTTACCGGTGTTCTTACTGAAAGGAAGCTGTCTGCATCAGTTTGTTTGTTTATATGAATCCTGCCTCTATGGATTGCCCTCGCTATCGCCTTGCGAATGATTCTAGTGTCATGCTTTGCAGTATATCACGTCATCAACGGGCAGGCAGCATCAGCATTATACTGCCTCATTATTTAATAATACAAAATTTGAATTGGTATTCATTATGGTACGCAATAACCCCCAGACAAGTCATTCATCTTTATTCAGTCATTCTCAAAATATTGTCTGTCAAACACTACCATTTTATTTTGTAACTATATCTATAAAAACGGAAGTTCCTTCATTTCCTTGAACTTAACATAAGATACACAAGTAGACAACATTTGCTAGCTGCCCGCCTCCTAGGGCAGAGAGAGTGACAATGTAGAATCCATTAGGCCAAAATATTTATTATCGTCTCATCTCGCAGCTTTCAACAATGTACAGGTCATATGTACTGTAATGCATTGTGGCTATCCTCTATGTGCTGGGACTCCTGTTTCCCCATGTACAGTCAAGGTTATAGGAATAATAGCTTTATTTTTGTCTCTTCTCTTCGTGGGTTTTGCCTGAAAGCTACAAATTGGGTTTGGAGGCTGGTAGGTATGTCTGCATTAATTAATTTATTGATTATTTTGTCATGCTTAACTCGAAGAGGAGAACATTTCGGGAGGCTCTGCCCACCTCATCATTGTCAAACCAGCCTATTCCAGTTCAGTGAATGATGATAACCTCCCTCAACACGTGTTAAAATTCCATTTTTGGCATATAGTCATCACATGCCGAGTATGGGTTTGTGAAAGACTAAGGGCAGGAATTTGTATGTGTGAATTTGTATACGCAGGATTAAGGGCAACTAGTGAGGTACCCGTGCTATGCATGGGTGGGAGGTCAGAAGCAAACAGACAATGCAGAGACGGCAAATGCTAAAGCATGAAACCAATAAATTCCACATTCCTCCTGTAGCACGTTCAGTCGCACGTCAGACATGGACAGCAAGTTCGTGAAGGACTTCCACGAAAAACGTACCCGTTGGCAAACAAACGGGTTCGTGTGTTCCATACCCAGTCAATGGCGAATCTGCATATGTCGATCCGCGAATTTCACGTTTAGAAAGTAGAAACCATCACGGCATTCCGTCATTCACTTGAACTCGATATCTCTTTTTTCATTCCAAACAACATAACTCCAATCACAAATTAAACTAGAATGCCACTCAGTAGAGCGCATACTCCCACCGTGGGTCAAGTTGGAGCCCTATCTTCCAATGGTAAAAAATCCTTCAAAAAATTCCTGGATCCGGAATAATATCCTGAGCTTCACCAAAAACTAATCAATTCTTCCTTATCCCAAGGGCAATCATCCCACCAACTTTCATCCAAATCAGTTCAGAACTTTTCCAGATATCTTGTTCACAAACACACGAACATACGAACACACACACACACACACACACACACACACGGATGGACACGATCAAATGCATTGCTCCCTGGCGGGAGTAATAACATTAATATAAAAAATAACTTTTAACAACATTCGTGACATAAACAAATATTTAAATCCTGATGTGAAGTTCCGGTTGGGTGAACACAAATACGAATTCAAAATCGTAATTGTATTCACTCAATTCCAATCATCAATTGATACTTTAACAAAACAATTAACACAATTAACGTTTAACGATTAAACATTACGATTGAATGACGGTTGTATTGGGATAATGGGATATTATCAAACCCGCGCATTGCCATCATCTGTCCACTTACGCATTCGCAGCAGGTTCATAATTCTCATCAAAATCTAAACAGTATTTGTAGAATTTCAATAAAAGCCACATCACTGTTCATATCGGTAAATATTATTCCATCGTGTTTGGAAAAATTGGAAAATGGGAAAACTTTGAAAAATTAGAAAAACATTATAGTGAAGGAGCTGGGGCTCCCACTTCGATCGGAAGAATGGACGCGACAAAAAGCTCGAATTCATCCGAGTTGCTTTAATCAAACCAAACACTCAGGCACTCTGAAAAGCCCCTTTATCGGGCAGCAATATATATACATATTATCCCGGAGCGTTTGCCCAGGAAAGGCGAGAGGGGGCGTGGCCCAGCGTCCTGGCTGCGGCCTGGCAAGTTGAGGGCGAGCCTGCCCAGGCGTCCTGGACGAGCCCGGCATGGTGATCGCTCCGCGTCCTTGATAGGTGCAAGGCGATTGTGAAAACCCAGCGGTAGCCGCTACACACGTCCCCCCAGAATCGACTTGCACCGGCAGGGTCAATTTGAGGGGGGTCCTGATGACCCGGCCGAAGCGACCCCTGGCGGGTCGTGGGAGGGGGTCCGGTGTGGTGGTGGGCGGTCGAGTGGGGGGCACCGTGGACGGGGGGCGGCCTCGCCGCGGCGGAAGGGCCAACCGTGGTGGGTGGTCGACGTCCACGTGCGCCGGCTTGAGGCGGTCCACCGCAATCCGGTCCGACCTGCCGCCGATGTCGATGACGAACGACTTGTCGTCCCGTCGCAGCACCCGGAAGGGCCCGTCGTACGGCGGCCGGAGTGGCCCCCGATGTGCATCGTGACGCACAAAAACATACTCCGCTGTGCGAAGTGCTGGGGGGACGTAGGACTGGGGGTCACCGTGGTGGGATGTTGGCACGGGGGCAAACCGTCGGGCGGCCTCCTGGAGATCCGAGCGCTGGTGAGCTGCGGACCAGGGACTGGTAGCGTCGGGCACGAATTCGCCCGGGACGCGTAGCGCCTGGCCATAGACAAGCTCGGCGGTGGATGCCTGGAGGTCCTCCTTGGGGGCCGTGCGGAGGCCCAAAAGGACCCACGGCAGCCGGTCGGCCCAACCGCCGTCTTGAAGGCCGGCCATGAGCGCGGCCTTCATGGAGCGGTGGAATCGCTCGCACAACGCGTTTGCTTGGGGGTGGTAGGCCGTAGTACGGTGGAGCTTGACCCCCAGGTTGCGGGCGACCGCGCCCCACAGCTCGGAGGTGAACTGTGGTCCGCGGTCTGACGAGATGTCCGCCGGTGCGCCGAAGCGGGTGACCCAGGTGGCGATGAAAGCCTGCGCCACGTCGGCGGTGGTGGTGGAGACGAGGGGAACGGCCTCCGGCCACCTGGTGGTCCTGTCCACCATGGTGAGCAGGTGTGTGAACCCCCGTGACGGGGGGAGGGGGCCCACCAGATCCACGTTGACATGGTCGAAACGTCGTTCGGGCACGGTGAAAGGTGCCAGCGGGGCCTGGGTGTGTCGGTGGACCTTGGCCCGTTGGCAGGCCGTGCAGGTGCTGGTCCAATCGCGGACGTCCCGACGAAGGCCGTGCCAGACGAATCGCGCCGACACCAGCTTCTGGGAAGCTTTCCGGCCCGGGTGGGAAAGGCCGTGGAGGGAGGCGAAGATGCGGCGTTGCCAGGTGACGGGCACGATGGGGCGAGGCTGGCCTTGGGAGACGTCGCAGAGCAGGACAGTGTCCGCGAAGGGGATGTCGGCCAGGCGGAGGCCCGTGTCCGCCGCCCGGAGGGCTTGCACCGTGGTGTCGGTGGTTTGGTCCGCCGCCATAAGCGCAAAGTCCACGCCCAGGTGGACCGCGTTCGCGCTGGCCCGGGAAAGACAGTTGGCCACGGCGTTGTTTTTGCCGGCGACGTGCCGGATGTCCGTGGTAAACTCCGACACGGCGGAGAGGTGGCGCTGTTGGCGGGCCGACCACGGCTCCGTGACCTTGGCCATGGCGTAAACCAACGGCTTGTGGTCGACGAACGCCGTGAAAGGTCGGCCCTCCAGGAGGTGGCGGAAATAGCGGACGGCCAGGTGTAGACCGAGGAGCTCCCGGTCAAACGTGCTGTATTTGAGCTCGTTCGGCCGGAGCTGCCGGCTGAAAAAAGCGAGTGGCTGCCAAACCCCGTTCACCCATTGCTCATGTACGGCGCCCACCGCATAGTCGGAGGCATCCGTGGTGAGGGCGATGGGAGCGTTGAGCACCGGGTGAGCGAGCAGTGTTGCGTCGGCGAGGGCCTGCTTTGAGCTTTGGAAGGCCGCATCCATTGCTGCGGACCAGACGATGTCGTGCTTGGCCGGCTTGCCCCGGAGGGCTTCGTAGAGGGGCCGCATGAGTTGAGCAGCGCGGGGCACGAAGCGGTGATAAAAATTCACCATTCCCAGGAATTCCTGCAGGGCCTTTATGGTGCGGGGACGCGGGAACGTGGTGATGGCCTCGACCTTGGTTGGCAGCGGCACGGCCCCGTTCTTGGTGATGTGGTGGCCCAAAAAATCAACGGCCGTCGTGCCGAAGTGGCATTTGGCCGGGATGACGATGAGGCCGTGCTCGCTGAGGCGCCCGAACAGTGTTCGGAGGTGGAGGAGGTGCTCGGCCCGGGACGTGCTGGCGACGAGGATGTCGTCCAGGTAAACGAAAAGGAACGGCAGGTCACGCAGCACGCCGTCCATCAAGCGCTGGAACACCTGAGCCGTGTTCTTGAGACCAAACGGCATCCGCAAGAATTCGAATAAGCCGAACGGCGTGATGACTGCCGTTTTAGGGACGTCGGCCGCCCTGACAGGTACCTGGTGATATCCCCGTATGAGATCAATTTTCGAAAAAATGACCCGTCCCGCCAGACGGGCGGAGAAGTCTTGGATATGCGGGATCGGGTACCTGTCGGGGGTGGTAGCATCATTGAGACGGCGGTAGTCGCCACACGGGCGCCATCCACCCCCCGGCTTTGGCACGATGTGCAGTGGCGAGGCCCACGCGCTATCGGAGCGCCGCACGATGCCGAGGTGCTCCAACGCGTCGAATTCGGCCTTCGCCACGGCGAGCTTGGCTGGGTCGAGGCGGCGGGCCCTGGCGTAGACCGGCGGGCCCGTGGTTGGTATGTGGTGCTCGATCCCATGCCGTACTGCGACGGCCGAAAACGTCGGCCGCGTGAGGGCCGGGAACTCCGTGAGCAGGCGAGCAAACTCGTTCGCCGCCGGGACGGCGCATGCCAGCTCGGTCGGCGCGGAGCTGCTCAATGTGCATACCAGGGAGCTGAAGGTTTCGGCATTGATTAAACGACGCCGTTGGACATCCACCAGCAGTCTGTGTGCGCAAAGGAAGTCGGCGCCTAGCAGAGCCATGGGCACGTTTGCGGTTACAAACGTCCAAGCAAAGCGTTGGCCGCCGAAGCAGAGGGTGACGTTGCGCGGGCCGAAGGTGCGGATGGTCGATCCGTTGGCCGCAACCAAGGAGGGGCCGCAAACCGCGGATTGCCTGTCCTGGTCAGAGGCGGGTATGACGCTCAGTTGGGCGCCGGTGTCGCACAGGAAGCGCCGTCCGGACGCTTTATCCATGATGAACAGTAAGTTGCCCGTGTGGCCGGCACTCATGGCTGGTAATGAACGCCGGCCCGACCGTTTCCCGGCCTGCCGAAGGTGCACGGGGGTCGGCATGTCCGGGCCTTCTGTCCGAACCTGGCATAATAGTAACACCACGCTTGGTCAGGTGGAGGCCCCGGTCGTCGTGCTGGAGGTGGTCGGCTCGGTGTAGTGGCCGCCAATTGCGTCGGCAGTTCGGTCGTCGACCGTGCCGGGTGCTCGGGCGCCATGGGTGTTGCGTCGGATGGCGGTGGGTCCCATGTCGCCGCTGCGATGCGCTGTCCTGCGGCGGAGATCTTGTCGGCTTCTCTGGCAAGGGCCCGGGGATCTGTGATCGTCGTGCTTGCCAGGGCGAGGCGTACCGGGTTAGGCAGCTGACGGAGGAACAGCTCCCGGAACAGGAATGCCGGAGAGTGCTCGCCGAGCAGTGAAAGCATGTAGTCCATTTGCTCGGAAGGGCGCATGTCGCCGAGCTCGGGCAGGTCGAGCAGGCGCCGTGCACGTTCCGCCGATGGGAGGGCGAAAGCGTCGAGGAGAAGCTTCTTAATCGCGCCGTATTTGTCAGCGGCTGGCGGGCTCTCGAGGAGGCTCAGGGCGCGGGCCCGCGGTGGCCGAACCGAGCGCTGCTACCACATGGTGGAAGCGGGTGTCGTCGGCCGTGATGCCTCGCAGGGCGAACGGGGAATCCGCCTGTGCGAACCAAACCGCCGCGTGAGCCTCCCAGAAGGTAGGCAGTTTAAGGGCGACTGCCGTGTCCATGTCGGTAGGTCACCAATGAAGGAGCTGGGGCTCCCACGTCGATCGGAAGAATGGACGCAACAAAAAGCTGGAATTCATCCGAGTTGCTTTAATCAAACCAAACACTCAGGCACTCTGAAAAGCCCCTTTATCGGGCAGCAATATATATACATATTATCCCGGAGCGTTTGCCCAGGAAAGGCGAGAGGGGGCGTGGCCCAGCGTCCTGGCTGCGGCCTGGCAAGTTGAGGGCGAGCCTGCCCGGGCATGCCCGGGCGTCCCGACCGAGGCCTGGCAAGTTGAGCGCGGGCCTGCCCGGGCGTCCTGGACGAGCCCGGCATGGTGATCGCTCCGCGTCCTTGATAGGTGCAAGGCGATTGTGAAAACCCAGCGGTAGCCGCTACAATAGCCTATTTTACTCCAGGGGGTCCTAGGATTAGCCACCCAAAGTATCGTTGCCATCTGTTCAGCCGTTTTTGCGGTACCTTCGAACAACAGACAAATGGACATTTGGTGAATTATAGTGAGATACACTAGGTGGGTATGATTATTATGAGACCACCACTGATTCACCCATTCGTTATTATATTCTATCACGAATTATCATCAGAATATTAAGCTTCAATCTATGTCATTCATCACTTCTATAAATCTCAAAAGCTGTGTTAAGAAATAAGATGTTGCAGCTATCATGCCGTCAGGTCCAGTTGCAGAATCGGAGTCGAGGGTTGACAGAAACTTTTCCACCTCGTCGGGCGGAAAGGACACGGAGCACCTGGGTACGACTGGGTACAGAGAGGGATGGGTGTGGCGCACAAGATTTAGAGGCAAACACAGAGTTGAGGCATTCAGCTTTTTCACGTGCGGAGGCAGCCGTGTAGCCGTGTAGCCGTTTGAGCTGAGGGAGGGGATGGAGGGGGAACAAACACCAGAAACAGATTTGACCAGATGCCAGACGTCTCTGCATGCATGCAGCTATCACTTAACATCATGTAATTCTGGCCTCTGCTGATTAACATCTTATTTCTTAACACAGCTTTTGAGATTTATAGAAGTGATGAATGACATAGATTGAAGCTTAATATTCTTTGTCTAATGTCAAAGTAACAGAATGTATGGATTTGGTGGCATGCCTATTTCTTGATACAGATCAAGATGACACACAATAACTCTTAAAGGAATTGATGCCATTATGACCGAAGCTGTTCCGGCATGTACTGAAAAATATTAGTTTCACGAGAAATGGACAACCATCTGTAGAAGATTAACTGAGATGTGGAGTTGATAGGCGAGAATGGCAGACTCCATCAATGTCACAGGAGAAGTCCACAGACCGATCTACCATGGCTCGAAAATAAAGAAATCTTCATGAATTGCAGGTCTGCAGGTCAATTGTAGGTCAATCTCCCAACAGGTTCTCTGTATCTTACGTCTTATCATTCAAATGCTGAAGGTACCATTTTAAAGTCTTTTGTATGATCGGCGAGGCTCAGAATCAAACCGTTGACCTCTGACTCAGAGCAGATGCTCTAAACATTATTCCACTAAGTCTGGTGTCTTTTTGATCCCCTATATCTATTTCTTGCACAGCTTTACCTCAGGACATCTTGCTATTTCCTCCGCTCCCTTTCCTCCCTAACTACCCATCTTCTTGTCTCTCCTTTCCCATTCTCTTCCCTCCCTCAATTATATTTTATTTAATTCCCGGCAACCGCGTCTTGACTTATTTTTCCTGTTCCTCAAGTACGGTACATAATTCCATATAATAATATCTGAGTGATGATAATTTACCACCAGCTTGCATGAAGTGAATATACAGTTTATCAATTAAGGAAGTTTAGGTGGCAAGATACACCTTGAGTTTGTTTTTCCCATTTCTAATATGGCTATTTCATACCATGTGGGGTTAATGCATATAGTCTTGGAAAGATGTCAAACAAACAATGTGTGATGCATGGCAGGACATCAACATGTCGATGAGCAAGAGCTCAGCACCAAGCAAGCCTCCAGTCACACTGCGCCTTGTTGTTCCTGCCAGCCAGTGTGGCTCGCTCATTGGAAAGGGTGGCTCCAAAATCCGTGAAATCCGCGAGGTGTGATGCTCTTTTTCTCCTTTCCTTCTCAATGTATAATTCCCCTTTTCCATGCAATGTATTATTGTGCACATGGGGTTTCATTTAATGGATTAGAACCAGGGTCTGAAAGGATGATAAAAATAGATTTCTCAAAGCAAGTATAAGGCTGATGCTTGGGAGGCCAATGAAAGGGAGGCCGATGCTTTAAAATATATATAATGACAGAAAATGGTTACCCTACCTCCATCTTTTCCTCTGAGATTGTACTATTTATGGTCTACTCTACAACAACAACAACAACAACAACAACAACAACATGCATTTTAAGGCCATTTTCCCTGCTAGAGCGGGGGTTAGCCTTGCGGTCCCCATGACAATCTTCTCCATTTTGCCCTATTTTCTGCATCTCTCCTTGTTAACCCCCTTGCCCACATTTCTTCTTCCACCATCTTTAGCCAAGTCTTTCTCGGTCTTCCCCGTCCTCTGCTTCCTTCTACATTAATTTCCATCACTCTTCTCAACCAGTCACTTTCATCCTTCCTCAACACATGACCAAACCATCTCAACCTGTTCCTCTTCACAGCATCAATCACAGGCAATATTCCCATCATCTTTCGCAATTCATCATTTGTCTTCCTCTCTCTCAACGATACTCCGCACATCCATCGAACCATTCGCATTTCCACCCTTTCCAGCCTTCGTTGCTGCTCTACGTTCATTACCCATGTCTCGCTCCCATAAATCATAACACTTCTCACGCATGCAGCATACACCTTTCCCTTCAGCTTCAGCGACACTCTCCTCCTCATCAGCACGCCACTCAGTTCCCGAAACTTCTTCCATGCACATCTCACTCGAGCAACCGTTGCCAAGTCTGATCCACCTTCTCCATTCAGCATGTCTCCGAGGTAGCAAAATGTTTTCACACCTTCCAGCTTCACGCTGTCTCCAAGATCCAACTCAACATTTCCTCCATATGCATCTCCCTCTGTGCACACCTTACATTTGAATGTAGCTGCCACACTGGTAAATGACCCTCTCAGACCACTACATTTTTGATGAACCCACTCAGCGCACATTGTACATTGAATGGAGTTCATTCCGACACCCTTCCTGCACACAGCACACGGCCACTTCCCAGTTTTTTCCACCTCACCACATGCTTTACCACTTGCCATCACCTTCGTCTTTCCGATATTCACCTTCAGACCTTTTGTCTCCATACATTCCTTCCACTTGTTCATCTTTTCCTTCAGTCCATCCATACTTTCCACAGTCAACACCAGATCATCTGCATACAACAACTCCCACGGTAAACCCTCCTTTACGTTCTGAGCCAGCACCTCCATCACAGCTACAAATAGTAGTGGACTTAGTACCGACCCCTGATGCACTCCCACCTGCACCTCAAACTCACCACTGTTCCCGTCCTTCGTCCTTACAGCTGTGCGCGCTCTTTTGTACATTGCCATCACTACTCTGATCAACCATTCCTCCATCCTAACTTCCTCAATGCCCATGTCAATACTTTGCGTGGAACCCTATCGAATGCTTTCTCCAGATCAACAAACCCAAAAAACAACTTCTTCCTCTTCTCCATGTACTTCTCCTGCAACTGCCTCACAATGAAAAGCGTGTCTGTTGTTCCTCTTCCTGGCATAAATCCAAACTGCATTTCGTCGATCTTCACTTTCTTCCTTATCCTCCTCTCCAACACCCTTTCCAATACCTTCATTCCATGCTCCAATAACTTTATCGCTCGGTACGAGCCACACTCGAGGGTCACCTTTCCCCTTGTATAGAGGGACGAGGGTACTCAGTTCCCAATCCACTGGAATGCGGCCTTCTTTCACCACCAGATTACAGATCTCTGTCATTCTCTTCACACCCCAACTTCCTGCTGCCTTCAACATATCTCCCACAACTCCCGTCGGCCCTCCCGCTTTTCTACTCTTCATTGCTTTTATCGCTTCCTCAACTTCCTTCTCAGTTATCTTCTCTGCCGGTACTAAAACTAGGTTACTCTCAATGTTGCCATCCCATTCATTCTCTGTATTCAACAGCATTTCCATATATCTTTTCCATCTTCCTTTAATTCCATCTGGGTCGACAACGATTTGTCCCACTTCATCCTTCAAGCAATTCACCCCCATCACATCACACCTCTCTTTCGCTATGTGCTTTGCAATCCTGAATACCGCTCTCTGACCCTCTTCCGAATCCAAGCGTTCTCCGAACATTTTCCTACATGCCTCCTGCTCCTTTGCTACCTCTTTCTTTGCAGCCTTCCTGGCTGCCTTATAATTTTCATGCTCTGCTGTTTCTGCTCCCGTACCCTTCGCCTTCTGCCACTCCTTGAACTTCTTCCTCTTCTCGTCAATCCTCTTTCCAACTTCATCATCCCACCACCATGTTTCCGAGTGCCTCGTTGGGCCTTTTGTCCATTCACATACCTCACCAACGGCTCCCAACAGACTAGCATTCATTGACATCCAACCACTTTCAAGCTCAAACACATCATCCTCTACCCTACTCAGCCTCTCTTTTAATGCCTCCCTTACTGTCACCTCTTTCAACCTCCACACCTTCATTCTCGGTTGGTACTTCACCCGCCGAGCTCTCCTCGCACCTTTCACCCTTATGTCGCAGACAACCAAGTGGTGCTGTGAAACAGCCTTCTACCCCGGGATCACCTTTGTGTCCCGGAGGTGCCCCCTATCTCGCCTACGCACCATCAGGTAGTCAACGGTTGTCGTCAACCCACCTGACGTGTATGTAACAAGCTTATTATCCTCTTTCTGGAACTGAGTATTACAAATCAACAAATCAGCTCCATCAGCAAACTCCAAAATCCTTTCACCTTCTCCATTTCTCACACCATATCCGTAACCCCCATGAACTCCCTGAAAACCATCCATACTCCTTCCCACATGTCCATTCAGGTCTCCTCCCACCACAACAACTTCCTCATCTTTCACGTTTTCCATCAGCTTCTCTATCGCACACCAGAACTTGTCCTTCTCTTCATCGCTTCGACCAACCTGTGGAGCATATCCCGAGATGACGTTCACCAAAAGCTTTCCAATCATCATTTTCACCATCATCAACCTATCACTCCCTCTAGTCACACTCACCACACTGTCTACAAACTCCTCAGAAAACAGGACATCAACACCATTCATGCCCTCCGGGCACCCTTGCCACACAAACTTGTATTTCTGTCCCTGCCTACCCTTCACCATTCTCACACCACTTCCCTTCCATCTCGTCTCTTGCACACAACATATGTCCACTCTTCTTCTGACCAATACTTCCACCACTTCTCCTGATCTCCCTGTCATTGTCCCTACATTCCATGTCCCAAACCTCAGGAACCGATCTCCACTTCGGGCTGCACCCTGCCCATATGTAGTTGTAATTGTCATGGTTCAATGGTTATGGTCTACTCTCATCAATTAAAATTGATATGCTCCAGAGGTCAATTAAATTAGGACAAAATTATTAATCTATTTATTTACAAGTTTGTGCTATCAAGTAATACATAGCACACAGTAATTTAAGTCTCTGTTTGGCGCACGGGTATTGTGTTCATCCCATCTGTGTGTTTGTCTGTTTGTCTGCAGAATAACTGGTCAACAATGGCAGCTATAATGGCTAAATTTGTCACACAGCTTCATATTGTGAATGTCTCAGACAAGTTAAAATTTGAGCTAAGAAAGAAAATTATAAAATGAAAAATTAACACAGGACAATATGTACTCGCACTGCGACCATGCAGACATTGTAGGTTAGCGCCTTCTGGGGCGGTATTGCATGGAGCGGAAACAATGGTGCGAGTCAGCACGTCCATTGAGTGCATTCTAGTTGTCGACTGCAGCTGCATGGAGTCAATATATCTGGCATTTAAATTTGAAATGTAAATATTTTCCTTTAAGGCTGATGGTGTTTCAAAGTTTGCAAATATTCAAATATTTACTCCCCACTTTCCACCCAGCCCCTCTCTCTGCCTCCCCCACAATTCTCCTCGGAACAATTGGCTATAAGTAACCTGAGCTTCTCTAATGAATTTTTTCTCATTAAATTCGTTTTTGAATGCCATTAGAAACTATAGCAATGGGACTGTGTCGCCAATATGCCTCCGCATAGTCCCACAACGGGTAGATGCCATCGTTCACTGTCGTAAAAATAAAGAAGTTTGATTTAAATCCCTTTAGCTGTTTTCAAGTATCACATTTTCAACAGCCATGACAGGTTTCACATCAATCGGTGAAGCGGTTTCAGAGAAGGGATTTTTTTTAAATATCGGCTTTCAAGCTAATATGCCTGCCATACCACATGAGTCATGACATATGACCTTAAAAAATGTACACTCTGCATATGTATGGGTAGTGGATCACGTTTGTGAAGTTTCGTGTTAATCGGATAAGGTTCGTTTTTCTATCCACGATGGCTGCCAAACCACATAACCTACGATGTCATCATTTTCAAACTATAAGCAACAATGGTGTTTGATGATATTTATAAAATTTCGGATCGATAGGGTAGGTGGTTTCAGAGATATAATTATTTAATATTTTCCTTAAATCCGATTTGGCTGCCACACCATGTGACTAATTATGTTTTCGTGATGATCTTTTACTCGTCATGGCTAGTCAATGACGTGTATAAAGTTTTGAGTCAATCAATTTGGTGGTTTGGGAGAAGCTGCTTTTTGAGGTTTTAGGTTAAATCCAATATGGCTGCCAAACCATGTGACATATTATGTCATAAATTTAATATTTCAGTACAAATGGGTCATAGATCATGTGTATGCAATTTCAGATTTTTAGGATTAGGAATTCGATTAAAACATTTTTGGCTGGTATACCACTTCACCTAAGCATCATTATCATGCTTTTGTTCCCTATTGGAGGTACGTGACAATGTGCCAAGTTTCCAATTTTTCCATTCAGTAGCTTCCATAAAATATATATATATATTTTTGCGTTTATTCCAAGATGAATAAACCAATAAACCAAAAATACCACGTGACATATGACCACAATTATCACAAAAACATTCTTCTTGGGTGTCACTCCTACCCTTTTTTTTTTTTGTATACAAGATCGAGGCTCGTGTAAGAGCTAACATTAATCACAAAAACAAACAAACGGACACATAAAAAACATATAATAAAGGGAGCAGGAGACAAGATGGGGACAGAGGGAAGCACACAAGTTCAACAGTAGAGAACAGGGACATCGGGAGATCTGTGGGAGGGAGAGGGCTTGGGGGGAGGAGGCATAGGAAGAGGGGGGGGGGGGGGGGGGAGTGAGAGAGATATAACACACATGGACACTGCTAGGACTTCAAGGAGAGAAGTTGGTATTTCAAAAAAGTGGATCTGGGGTGAAATTAATGGGGGTAGAAAAGATCAAGGTTTTGGATGGGGGGAAGATAAGAGATGGTGGTGAACAGCTGTTTTAAAGACCTGGAGGGAGGAGAGGGATTGAAGAGAGTTAGGGAGTTTGTTCTAGAGGTGAGAGAAAAGAGTGATGGTGAGCAGTCTTCATTTTGGCAGTTTCACCATAAGAGGGTTGCTGGCAGATCTTGTGCGACCTGTAGGAATATTTGGGGGACAGAGCACAGACAGAGCTGGGGGAGCTAGGCTGGAGAGGAGTTGGTAGAAGATAGAAAGACCACCAAGCTGCCTGCGGTGAGTGAGTGAAAGGTCTGCGGAGTTAGCTTTATCGCGGGAGATTCCAATGATTCTGAAAGCTTTGGTTTCAACAGCGTGAAGCCGAGCAAGGTGTGAGGCAGGAGCAGCAGCCCAGAGGGGGGAACAGTATTCCATTGAGCTGCGGATGAAAGCCTTGTATGTGGTGAGGAGCTCAGGTGTGCCAAGGAAGGACTTCGCACGACAGAGGATGCCCAGTCGGCGACTGGCTTTGGAAGCCAGCTTGGAAATGTGGTTTTCCCAAGAAAGATCATGGCAGATAGTGAGACCCAAAAGCTTGAGCGACAGAACTTCTTGGAGAGGATTGTTGAGAAAGCAGATGGCAGGGTTGTCCAGTCGGTCCTTTCGGAGAGACATTGTAAGAGTGTGAGATTTGTCAGGATTGAAAGACATGTTCCACTTGTTTGACCAGTCTGTGATTTTGTCCAGGTCTGCAGAGAGTGAGGAGGCTGCAGACTGCCGATCTGAGGGATGAGGAATGGAGCGGCAGATAGTGGAGTCATCAGCAAAGAGATAGAGAGGATTTTCCAGAGAGTCGGAGAGGTCATTGATGAAGACCAGAAATAGCACAGGGCCCAGAACACTACCTTGGGGAACTCCAGCCAGAACAGGAAGGGAAGATGAGAGAAATCCATTCAGGGCCACACGTTGCCTACGACCAGAGAGGAAATCCGCAAGCCATGAGTGGAGATTTCCCTGACTACCATAGGAGGTGAGTTTGGTGAGCAGAGCTGGGTGCCAGACCGTATCGAAGGCACGTGATATGTCAAGTGAGACAGCTCTGATTTCCTGTTTGGCATTGAGGACCTCCATCCATTGTTGAGACAGCAGAAGCAACATGTCCAGAGTAGAATGACCTGGTCTGAATCCAAATTGATGATCAGAGATCAAGCCATTGGAGAAGAGGAGGGATTTGATATCTGAAGCAATGATGGATTCCATGACTTTGCTGATAATTGGGAGCAGGCTGATTGGTCTGTAGTTGCAAGGATCTGTTTTTGCACCTTTTTTGTGTAAAGCGGTAATGTTTGCTGATTTCCAAGATGCTGGGAGATGACCTTGAGCAAAAGAGAGGGTGAAAAGAACAGAGAGAGGGTGAGATAGAGCACCAGAGCAGGATTTTAGGACCCAAGGGCTGATGCCATCTGGTCCAGTTGCAGAATCAGAGTCGAGGTTTGATAAAAACTTCTCCACCTTGTCAGGAGAGAAGGACACAGAGTCCAGGAGCAGTTGGGTTCGACTGGGAAAGGTGGGAACAGAGAGAGATGGGTTTGGGACACAAGATTTTGAGGCAAACACAAAGTTGAGGCATTCGGCTTTGTCACGTGCGGTGTCAACTGTGTAGCCATTTGAGGTAAGGGAGGGGATGGAGGGGGAACAAACACCAGAAACGGATTTGACCAGACGCCACCAGGATTTGGAGGAAGGAGACAGGTTTGAGAGTTCAATCTTGAGTGTGGAGAGATAGTGCTTCCTGGCACTCCTGAGGGTAGAAACACACTTGTTTCGAGCTCGGTGGAAGGAACTGAGATTGCCTTCAGTTGGATTTGCCTTCCAAGACGCAAAGGCAAGTTGTTTCAGGGCAACTGCCCCACCACAAGATTCAGTGTACCATGGACGGGAGGAAGGGTAAGACTACTGAAGACGAGATGGGATAAATCTGTGCATGAGAGAGAGCAGTTTGCTTTGGAAGAATTCCCAGGAAGAATTGATGTCAGAGGCATTAGAGATGGGAGACCAGTCCAGTTGATTGATGGCTGCTTGCAGACCGTGCCAGTCGGCCTGAGTGAAATGCCAGACTCGTCGGCGCTGAGGAGGCTCTCTGAGAATGGCCAGTGAGATGTCCACTTTAACAAGCACATGATCAGAAGAACCGATTGGAGCAGAAGAAGAGCAGCAGACATTTGCAGGGAAGTTAGTCATAACCAAGTCCAGAAGAGAAGATACTCCATTGACTGAGATCCGGGTCGGGAAATTGACAGATTGTGTCAGTCCCAATGAGTCGCAGAAGTCCTTTGCTGAGGTGCCATGGCTGGTGAGAGATGAACCCACACCCAGCCAGCTGGCATGATGACAGTTGAAGTCGCCACATATGAGGAAGAGAGAGTTTGGATGAGTTGATAGAAGTTGGTCCATGTTGTCCAACAGAGAAATGTAAATGGAGTCATCACTGTTTGGAGGACGGTACAGAACACATATGAACAAAAGGTGGGAGCAGAGAGGAAGCCGTAGCCAGAGGTACTCCTGTGGGTGGGGTGGAGAGAGGGCAGTGCAGGGAGAGTGAGGAAGAGAGTTTTTGATAAAGATAGCCACCCCACCACCAGGACGAGGATCAGGTCTATCGTACCGGAGGAGGGAGTAACCAGGAAGAGATATTAAGGAATCAGAGACATCTTGAAGGAGGAAAGTTTCTGTTAAGCAGATCAAGTCTGGATTTTCAGAAGCAACCTGAATGGAGAGATCAATCAGGTTTGAGCGAAGGCCTCGGATGTTTGAGGTCCATACCGTTAGTGAGGAGAGAGGGGGAGCATCGGGTGCAGGACAGGGGAGGGGAGGGGTAGGGTCAGATGAAGGATGAGAGGGGGATGTAGGAAGAGCAGTTGATAGTGTGTCAGAGATTACAGAAGAGTTACAAGAAAGGGAAGTATGAGGAGGCCAACCTCTCCACTAAATTTCATCATAATCGGGCAAACAAACAACCAGACAGACAGACAATCAAACAGACAATCAAACAGACAGAGGTGAAAACATAACCTCCATCCACCAGACCAGTCGCAGAGGAAAAGATGTCGAGAAGATCCAGGACAGATAGATTTCAGCAGTTACTCCCCAGACTCAAACACAGGAACAGGCACAAGCTACCAGACATCCGTCAGCGGGAAGCACAGTCCATCCAATCATATGTATACAGCACTTGTATGCTCGCTCACAAGATTCGCTCACAAGTATGCTCGCTAAGTCAAATTTTTTATCGTAACGTATTTGAAAGATTTATTTCATACATGGCTTATCTGCTGTGTACTCCATAGTGGTTATTCATTGCTTCGTGCCTTAAAGTCTCAACGTACTGATGTGACATTGATGACATAAAAGTGTCGGTCAGGTCCTGAGGGATTTTTATTTATTTATTATTACTTACAAAAATCGAAGATTTTTCACGTATATTTGTTGGTCTTGTGCATTATTCTGTCTGTCTGTCTGTCAATCGCCTACAGGTCACAATTTTAAACTGATCTTCACCAAACTTCACCAGATGGTAGAGTTAGACATAAGGAAGAAGCCTATTGATTTTGAGGTCAAAGGTCATCTTGAGGTCAAATTTTTGAAATTGTCATTTTTCATCGGAATGACTTGAAAATTGAACAGCATTTGTATATTGAGCCACTAAATTGGGAAACCAACTATGTTTGAGGTCAAACGGTAAAAGGTCAACTCAAGGTCAAACTTCCAAAATAATCATTTTTCACCTGAAAAATCGTCACTTTTCATCCGATTAACTTGAAAACTAAACAGCAATTTCATAGTACCTCATTGAATTGGGAAACCAATTATTTTAAGGTCAAAGGTCAAAGGTCAACTCAAGGTCAAACTTCTAAAATAACAGAATAACAGAACAGAACAGAATAACAGAACAGAACAGAATAAATAACTTTTCATCCTGAACGATTGTCAATTTTCATCTGATTAACCTGAAAATTAAAGAGAAATTGCATTGCACATCATGGAATTGGAAAACCAACTATTTTGGGGTCAAAAGGTCAAATGTCAACTCTAGGTCAAACTTCTAATATCATCAATTTTCGTCTGAAAAATTATCAATTTTAATCTGATTGACCCGATATTTGATTAAGGTCGTCAATGTTAATCTTAATGAAATGGACAATTTGATGTATCCATGGCAACTTTTTATTTTGGGGAGGGATGGATTTTGCATGTACTGTATCGTGCTCTGCATGACATCTTCTTATTTTATTTTTGATACATTAGGACTAGTATTATCATGCTACTAAGTAACATATTTGACTGCGTAAAATTTGTGAAAACTTCAGTGCACAGCTTTGAAAGAATTTTTTCATTATTGGAAATGCTAGAGAAGTATTTTTTAGAGATATGCCAAATAAATGTTGATGTCCATTTTTTAGCCAAGGAGACGGCAGTGGATAGACGGTCCGATGATTGATTGGACGGATATGTAAGTGTTCCTGGGGGGGAAAAAAAGTTCCAATGGTACTCAATTAATATTCACGAAGATGATAACATCCGCCATAGTTAGGTTCTTGGCTTTGTCTTGCTTATCAATGGGCTTTGTATCATTCAGCCAGGCTGGGTAGACAGAGTGAAGTAGTTATGGTTAGCATTGCAAAGAGATTTTGGATGTTATTGTATTGTTTTAAAACATGCTTTACAGTATTATATGCTATTTAATTTTACCCAATTCAATAATGGTTTCTGGAATTTCTGGAATACACGCATATGGTACGTTCCATGCTTCTACAGAATAGTATCTAAGGCTGATCCATTTTGCTTCTTGAGTGCAGAATATTTAATAAAAATGTGCTAATTTGTTTTTTTTTTAAATTCATATTAATGAGCGATTCAAAGTCTGGTTTTTGTGCAACCAGCATTAGCAATGTTATTACATTAGCATTAGAGTGAAAGGTTTTATGCAGCTGCCCTATGAGTTGATGTTACGCCAACAACCATTACTCACATGTGGAGCAGTTAATGCTGCGTTTCATCCTTTATAATTTAATAACAGCACCACCATGTATGTGCATTGACATCGGACATATATTGATCAGGAAGCTTCTGTCAGACCTTAACATACGGAGTTCTTACGCCGTACAATTCGAGAAACAAATTTATGCACATTCTTGACTCTCAAAATCCACATCTTATTTATGTACATGCGTACATTAATTATAAGTTATAAGTGCAATACAACATTAATTATAAGTTATAAGACAACATCGACAACAGCTTGACCACCGCCGCACCCGCTCCCCCTCCAACCACCTGCTCCCCCTTGTCCTTCCATCCCCTGTCTCGGTTCTCCCCAATCTCCCCTACTGACCTCTCTGAACTCCTCATAGGAATGAAAACTGCCACCTGCACTCTTGACCCCATCCCCTCCAGCTTTGTCAAGGCCTCCCTCCCTGCTCTCTCTCCACTTATCATTGCAACAATAAACTCCTCCCTGTCTACAGGCATCGTCCCACCTTCCCTCAAAATTGCTGCTGTTACCCCCATTCTAAAAAAACCTGGTCTAAACCCTGACACCCTAAACAACTTCAGACCCATCTCCAACCTACCCTTTCTGTCAAAAGTTTTGGAACGCGCTGTAGCCACTCAACTCAAACATCACCTCTCTGCCAATAACCTGTATGAAACATTCCAATCCAGATTCCGCTCCAACCACAGTACTGAAACTGCTCTCCTCAAAATCACCAACGACCTTCTCCTCTCCTCTGACGCTGGCAACCTCAACATTCTCGTCCTCCTCGACCTCAGCGCTGCCTTTGACACCATCGATCACACCATCCTCCTCACCCGACTTGAATCCACCTTTAACGTTACCGGCACTGCCCTCTCTTGGATTAAATCATACCTCTCTGACAGACGCCAGTTCATCTCCATCAATAACTGCAAATCCCCCACTGCTCCCCTCCCCCAAGGTGTCCCCCAAGGTTCAGTTCTTGGCCCCCTCCTCTTCATCCTTTACCTGTCCCCCCTCGGTCACTTAATCCGCCGTCATGGTCTCCAATTCCACTGCTTCGCCGATGACATCCAGCTTTTCATCTCCACCAAGTCCGTCTCCACCGACACCCACTCTATCCTGACAAACTGCATCACTGAAATAAAATCCTGGCTTCAAATCAACTTCCTCAAGCTTAACTGTGATAAATCTGAAATAATCATCATTGGCCCAAAAACGCTCACAAAATCAACCCATAACTTTGCCCTCAACATCGACGGTATCCCAGTATCCACCTCCCCTCACATCCTGAATCTTGGCGTCATCTTTGACCAAACACTTTCTTTCGACAAATACACTAAACAGATCACAAAGTCAGCCTTCTTTCACCTGAAAAACATTGCCCGTCTCCGCTCATCCCTCTCCTCCACGGCTGCAGAAACCCTCATCCACGCCTTCATCACCTCCCGTCTGGACTACTGCAATAGCCTCCTCTATGGTTCACCCTCAAAAATCACCAATAAATTCCAATACATTCAGAACTCCGCTGCCCGTCTACTCACCCATTCCCAGACCCGTGACCACATCACCCCCGTCCTTTATAAGCTTCACTGGCTCCCCATCCCCCAGAGAATCCAGTACAAATTCCTCCTCTTGACATACAAACCCTCCATAACCTGGCCCCATCCTACCTGGCTGACCTCCTCTCCAGACACACTCCCACCCGCAACCTCCGCTCTGCTGGTACCAACCTCCTGACCCCCTCCATCCGGACCAAATTCAGATCCTGGGGGGACAGGGCCTTCTCCATCGCTGCTCCCACCCTCTGGAACTCACTACCTCACACCATCAGAGACTCCTCCTCACTCACCACATTCAAAACATCACTAAAGACCCACCTGTTCAACACTGCATTCAACATTCAACCCACAGCATTTAACCCCTGACTATCCCTTCTCCTTCTCCCTCCTTTTGCTTTAAATATTTCCCTATTGATTCTTGTCTTTTTGCAATTGTTGTTTTCATGTATTGTTATGCATTATGTTTTCCACTCTGTCAAAGCGCCTTTGGGCTTCTGGAAAAGCGCTATACAAAATAAATGAATTATTATTATTATTATTATTATTATAAGTGATGTCATAGGTGATAATGAAGGAATAGACAAAAAATTTCCATACATACAAGCATGGCCTTATCATTTATTTATTTATTTAATATTCTGGTAATATAATTTATTAATGGTGCAAATGTGCCATTTCCAATTTCCATAAGTCATCATTTTTTACCATATACTCCACTGATAGTCTGACGGGATGGTACAAATGTAGCAGAGCTGCTTTTTAAGTTGTCTAGTCTGGTTTTGATTCACGACCCAAATATTAACGGTCAGTGCTTCAAAAGCAGGAAGTTTCATCACAAAATGCACCATCCCTCGGATGATATAAGGATGGATGACCTGTTAGGTCTACCTTCTACCTTAGTGTATTTTGCACCTTGTATAAATTACAAGTTCCTGCTTAAATAATCTTCATGAATGTTAGGTCTTGCCATCTGGTTCATGAATGATTTGAGCCAAATACTTTTCCTGACCAAGCACATAAGAATGTGGGAGTACTAATAATTTAGACCATTAAATAGGTGTTCGTAGTAATAGATAATATAAAATGAAAAAAATGAATGATCGTTTTAAGGCCCTTTTCCCCGCTAGAGCAGGGGTTAGCCTTGCGGGCCCCATGACAATCATGGTTCCCTGTTTTGAGGCAATGTTTTTATGGCCGGATGCCCTTCCTGACGCCAACCCTTGGTCGCCTCTTACGATGCGCAGGGATACGGTGTACCTATTCTAAACCGGGGTACACACCGGGATCATTCATCCCAGCAAGCTGGTACTCATTTTGCCGACCTCGGAAGGATGACAGGCTGAGTCAACCCCCCTGGCGTTAATTCAACGATCGACCGGGATTCGAACCCAGGATCCTAGGATCCCAAGCCGGCACCCTAACCGCTAAGCCAACACCAGGCTATTCGTAGTAATAGATACTCCACTTATATTTTTGTGTAAATGCCTGATGGAACCAGGAACACAAGAAGGGACATACAGACATGCCGTAGAATGAGGCTGAAGACGATGGGTGGACGAGGGTGACAGAAACAAAGGAGAAGCATCAGAAAGTACACTTAATCATGCCTGTCTCGGCATCGAAATGCTCAGCCCTGGCATTAACATGGGTAATTGAGGTTGAAGGCGTACAAAACCGAATTCGGCAAGACATTAAACGCCATTGAATGAAAGACAGACTACATTACACATTGCGGAACAGCTTGCAAACGAACTTTGACGGATAACACTTTTGCCAGTTCACTTCTGTGTACCTGAAGGGAAATATAGGAACTGTACAGGGTGAGGAAGCAGATTAATGCAGAATAAGGATTTCTGGAGATGCTTGGGTGATTTCAATCTTTAGAATGTACATAAATACTGGTTGATGTAGGCCTGTGCAACTAAGCATTCACAAACATCATGTGCACATCAATCAAGACAACATCATTTGGAAGAGATGATGATAGAGATGGATCATCATCATCATCAGTTGGAAGAAGAGGAGGAATATTGAATGAAACAAAAATGTGAGTTCATTTGTTTGGTATCCTTGCCGATTTGGTGCAGGAAACCACTTTTGCACTTGTATTAGTGTGGAAAAAACACTTTTTGCACTTGTGATAGTGTTGAAAAACCACTTTTCGCACTTGTGTTAGTGTTGAAAAACCACTTTTCGCACTTGTGTTGGTGCAGGAAACCAAACAAATATGCAGGAAATAGGGGCTAACCCCCGCTCTAGCAGGGAACATGGCCTTAAAATGCATGTTGTTGTGTATTTGTTTGGTATCCCAGTGCTTGCATGGTACTCCGGTCCTGTATCTGGCACTGGCCGATTTAGTTTCATGCCACATCCTGTAATTGGATTGGCATTTTGATGTGTGCATCTGCCCATGAATCATCAGAACAGCACTGATATTAGAAGCAGCTGTGCTTCACCGCCATCACGAGTCGCAAGGGTGGCGGATGGAGGCGCAACGCCTTGGGATTGGCCAAGGGAGAGGGGCTGGTGATAGTATTCTAAATTGTGCAGTGAGGAATATAAATGGAGGCGCTACATTTTGGGGCTATATTGATTTAGTCGAGCATATTAAGCTTAGCTGGGACAGGCTGCTTTCTGATAATTGTAGTTTATTTGCAGAATGAGTTTCAGATGGCATGCTAAGTATACGTCATGTACAGGGTGCTATAATCTTAGCATTTAGCACTTAAATTTGAATTGAGCATGACACATGCAAAGCCATTTTTTAAATAATATGATATTTGTTTCACTCTCCGGAAAAAAAAAAATCTCTCACAAATTCACAAGATCTGCTAAACGCGTGGAGTTCGTTGAAAACTGGATTGATCGGCAAGTTGTGCGGTTCAAAACCCTGGCTCAATGGGAGGTTCATGTACAGCTCGCTGAGCAATGAATAACAATTGGCCATATTGCTCACTTGCAATATTAGGAACCTCTTCGGAGTCCAGCAACAACCTCCAATGTCTCATTCGCACCTCAAATAATTACCAGGCCGAGTGGCTCCTCTTCATCCCTCCGCCAGACGCAGACCCACTTGGAGAGCACAAACAGTGAGCGACTGCCTTACTGGGTGATTGGGGGAGGAAATCAGATGTGGTCAAGGCAGTTGCACTACGGGCCTAGTGTCGGTCTGCATCAGTGGACAAGATAAACAATGGATTTGTCTATCAATAGTTTATAAGGGTGCATTTACCTACATGGGAAATGGGGTGTGGCTGATGTTTCAAGCACCAGCCCTTCGTCGGAGCGAAAGAGGTCATTTGCTCTGACTAATGGTTAACACTCAACGTCAGCCCCATCTAATTCACCACAATGGGAAGCATACTCTTGTAAACCCCAAGTTTTTTTTTTTTACGAGTCCTCTCTTGTGTACAACAATCCACAAGTAAGAAGTTAGGTAATTACTCGTCTTTGGAGAGACTAAGTGAATTATATGTGATCTGTGCTACAGCTGTGTGAAGTTCCTAAAATGGAGTACAAACATTGAAATGTCTACTCATTTTGTGA
The DNA here is from genome assembly GCF_964187855.1 of Myxine glutinosa. NCBI lineage: Eukaryota > Metazoa > Chordata > Myxini > Myxiniformes > Myxinidae > Myxine > Myxine glutinosa. The sequence goes on along the minus strand of NC_136267.1, from coordinate 153,145,596 downwards.
GATGCTACACTTCTTGCATTCTTCAAGGTAATTCACAGCAAGAGAAAGAGGAGAAGTGGATCGTGCATATATACGCGTGCACTATCTAAGAGCGGCACAGATTGGTTCATCAGTCATGAACTTCCTCTTTCTCTTGCTGTGAATTACCTTGAGGAGTACAGCACCTCTAGAATTTGTTTTCCTTCAAATGTTTGTATCTCATCCTTTGCACTGCCGACCTATTCATCTTATCTCTTCGCCCTTCTTCCCCTCCAAACCTCACCCCTCCTCCCCCAATTTAAATTCCCCATGTTCTGTCTCACTCCCAACTCCCCCATGTTCTATCTCACTCCCAACTCCCCCATGTTCTCTCTCACTCCCAGCTCCCCCATGTTCTCTCCCAGCCCCCATGTTCTCTCCCAACTCCCCCATGTTCTCTCCCAGTCCCCATGTTCTCTCCCAACTCCCCCATGTTCTCTCTCACTCCCAACTCCCCCATGTTCTCTCCCAGCCCCCATGTTCTCTCCCAACTCCCCCATGTTCTCTCTCACTCCCAACTCCCCCATGTTCTCTCTCACTCCCAACTCTCCCATGTTCTCTCCCAGCCCCCATGTTCTCTCCCAACTCCCCCATGTTCTCTCCCAGTCCCCATGTTCTCTCCCAACTCCCCCATGTTCTCTCTCACTCCCAACTCCCCCATGTTCTCTCCCAGCCCCCATGTTCTCTCTCACTCCCAACTCCCCCATGTTCTCTCCCAGTCCCCATGTTCTCTCCCAACTCCCCCATGTTCTCTCTCACTCCCAACTCTCCCATGTTCTCTCCCAGCCCCCATGTTCTCTCCCAACTCCCCCATGTTCTCTCTCACTCCCAACTCCCCCATGTTCTCTCCCAGTCCCCATGTTCTCTCTCACTCCCAACTCCCCCATGTTCTCTCCCAGCCCCCATGTTCTCTCTCACTCCCAACTCCCCCATGTTCTCTCCCAGCCCCCATGTTCTCTCTCACTCCCAACTCCCCCATGTTCTCTCCCAGCCCCCATGTTCTCTCTCACTCCCAACTCCCCCATGTTCTCTCCCAGCCCCCATGTTCTCTCTCACTCCCAACTCCCCCATGTTCTCTCCCAGCCCCCATGTTCTCTCTCACTCCCAACTCCCCCATGTTCTCTCCCAGCCCCCATGTTCTCTCTCACTCCCAACTCTCCCATGTTCTCTCCCAGCCCCCATGTTCTCTCCCAACTCCCCCATGTTCTCTCTCACTCCCAACTCCCCCATGTTCTCTCCCAGTCCCCATGTTCTTTCCCAACTCCCCCATGTTCTCTCTCACTCCCAACTCCCCCATGTTCTCTCCCAGCCCCCATGTTCTCTCTCACTCCCAACTCCCCCATGTTCTCTCCCAGCCCCCATGTTCTCTCCCACTCCCAACTCCTCCCATGTTCTCTCTCACTCCAAACTCCCCCATGTTCTCTCTCACTCCCAACTCCCCCATGTTCTCTCTCACTCCCAGCTCCCCCATGTTCTCTCCCAGCCCCCATGTTCTCTCCCAACTCCCCCATGTTCTCTCTCACTCCCAACTCCCCCATGTTCTCTCCCAGCCCCCATGTTCTCTCTCACTCCCAACTCCCCCATGTTCTCTCTCACTCCCAACTCCCCCATGTTCTCTCCCAGCCCCCATGTTCTCTCCCAGCCCCCATGTTCTCTCCCAGCCCCCATGTTCTCTCCCAGCCCCCATGTTCTCTCCCAGCCCCCATGTTCTCTCCCAGCCACCATGTTCTCTCTCACTCCCAACTCCACCATGTTCTCTCCCAGCCCCCATGTTCTCCCCACATGTTCTCTCTCACTCCCAACTCCCCCATGTTCTCTCCCAGCCCCTATGTTCTCTCCCACTCCCAACTCCTCCCATGTTCTCTCTCACTCCCAACTCCCCCATGTTCTCTCTCACTCCCAACTCCCCCATGTTCTCTCCCAGCCCCCATGTTCTCTCTCACTCGCAACTCCCCCATGTTCTCTCTCATTCCCAACTCCCCCATGTTCTCTCTCACTCCTAACTCCCCCATGTTCGCTCCCAGCCCCCATGTTCTCTCTCATTCCCAACTCCTCCATGTTCTCTTCCAGCTCTCAAGTTCTCCCCCATGTTCTCTTTCTCATTCCCAACTCCCCACATGTTCTCTCTCACTCCCAACTCCTCCATGTTCTCTTCCAGCTCCCAATTTCTCCCCACATGTTCTCTTTCTCATTCCCAACTCCCCACATGTTCTCTCTCACTTCCAACTCCTCCATGTTCTCTTCCAGCTCCCAGGTTCTCCCCACATGTTCTCTTTCTCATTCCCAACTCCCCACATGTTCTCTCTCACTCCCAACTCCTCCATGTTCTCTTCCAGCTCCCAAGTTCTCCCCACATGTTCTCTTTCTCAATCCCAACTCCCCACATGTTCTCTCTCACTCCCAACTCCTCCATGTTCTCTTCCAGCTCCCAAGTTATCCTCACATGTTCTCTTTCTCAATCCCAACTCCCCCATGTTCTCTCTCATTCCCAACTCCCCCATGTTCTCTCTCACTCCTAACTCCCCCATGTTCGCTCCCAGCCCCCATGTTCTCTCTCATTCCCAACTCCTCCATGTTCTCTTCCAGCTCTCAAGTTCTCCCCCATGTTCTCTTTCTCATTCCCAACTCCCCACATGTTCTCTCTCACTCCCAACTCCTCCATGTTCTCTTCCAGCTCCCAATTTCTCCCCACATGTTCTCTTTCTCATTCCCAACTCCCCACATGTTCTCTCTCACTTCCAACTCCTCCATGTTCTCTTCCAGCTCCCAGGTTCTCCCCACATGTTCTCTTTCTCATTCCCAACTCCCCACATGTTCTCTCTCACTCCCAACTCCTCCATGTTCTCTTCCAGCTCCCAAGTTCTCCCCACATGTTCTCTTTCTCAATCCCAACTCCCCACATGTTCTCTCTCACTCCCAACTCCTCCATGTTCTCTTCCAGCTCCCAAGTTATCCTCACATGTTCTCTTTCTCAATCCCAACTCCCCACATGTTCTCTCTCACTCCCAACTCCTCCATGTTCTCTTCCAGCTCCCAAGTTCTCCCCACATGTTGTCTTTCTCACTCCCAACTCCCCCAGCTCCTCTGCAATTTTACCATAAATCTGCATTTCTCTTGAATGACCCAAGGTTGGCCTGTGTATTCTTATCAGCACAAACTTACAGCAACTACTAGTTAACCTGCTAATCCTACCAGGCCTTTAACTTTCACAAGTCTGCAGTCTGCATTTCAACCTTTTTTTAACTTGTGACATGTCGCAGGCCAACCCGAGCTTAGCGTTGCTGCTGCTGCTGTTGTTGTTGGTGTTGTTTGTATTCCTGTTGGGGATTGATTTTTTTTTAATGTGCACCCATTGGTCAGACAGCAACCAGCCCACACCCACATCTGTCGCTTGACTCCACCCACCACAGTGCCGAGACAAAATGATATGACCTCCATCTTATTTCCTGGTTGGCCTAGCACATTCGGCCTATATATGCCTCTGCTGATTAATTATATTCTGTCAAGTTTTGTTGCGTCAGATTTCCATTGGCTTTGTTTGGGTCGAGTTTTTTTAAATTGGTTTTTGTATACAGAATCGAGGCTCGTGGAAGAACGAACACATTGAACATGAAAACGTGCACAGACACACAAAACATGCAATGAAGGGAGCAGGAGACAAGAGGGGGAAAGAGAGAGAAGCACACAAGCACAACAACAGTAGAGAACAGAAACGTTGGTAGATCTGTGGAAGGGTGAGGGCTGGGGGAGAAGGGAGGTGTACACTGTATAAAGCAAATGAACACTACGAGGAATATCAGGAAAGAAGTTGGGGATTAAAAGAGGTGGATTTGGCATGTTTTAACGGGGGTAGAAAAGATCAAGATTTTGGAAGGGGGAAGATAAGAGAAGGTGGTGAACAGCTGTTATAAAGAACTGGAGGGAGGAGTGGGATTGAAGAGAGTGAGGGAGTTTGTTCCAGATGCGGGAGAAAAGAGAAATGAAAGAGTGAAGGTGAGCAGAGAGTCTTGATTTTAGTGGTTTCACCAGAAGAGGGTTGCTGGCAGATCTTGTGCGACCTGTAGGAATATTTTGGGGACAGAGCCCAGAGAGAGCTGTGGGAGCAAGGCCGGAGAGGAGTCGGTAGAAGACGGAAAGACCCCCAACCTGCCTGCAGTGAGTAAGTGAAAGGCCCTCGGAGATAGCGTCATCGCGGGAGATTCCAATGATTCTAAACGCTTTGGTTTCAACAGCATGAAGACGAGCTAGGTGTGAGGCAGGAGCACCAGCCCAGAGGGGAGAGCAGTATTCCATTGAGCTGCAGATGAAAGCCTTGAATGTGGTGAGGAGCTCAGAAGTGCCCAGAAAGGACTTTGCACGACGGAGGATGCCCAGACAGGGCCTGGCTTTGGAGGCCAGCTTGGAAATGTGTTTTTCCCCTGGAAATATCATGGCAGATAGTGAGACCCAAAAGCTTAAGTGACAGAACTTATTCAAGAGGATTGTTGAGAAAGTACATTGGAGGGTTGCCCAGACGGTCTTTCAGAGAGACATAGTAAGAGTGTGAGATTTGTCAGGATTGAAAGACATGTTCCACGTGTTTGACCAGTTTGTGATATTGTCCAGGTCTTCAGAGAGTGAGGAGGCTGCAGACTGCCGATCTGAGGGTTGACATATGGAGCGGCAGAGAGTGGAGTCATCAGCAAAGAGATAGATTGGATTTTCCAGAGAGATCATTAATGAAGACCAGAAAAAAGCACAGGGCCCAGAACACTACCTTGGGGAACTCCAGCCGTGAACAGGAAGGGTAGATGAGAGAATTCCATTCAGGGCCACATGTTGACTGTGACCAGAGAGGAAGTCTGCAAGCCATGCGTGGAGATTTCCATGGATACCATAGGAGGAGAGTTTGGTGAGCAGGGCGGGGCGCCAGACCGTATCGAAGGCACGAGATATCTCAAGGGAGACAGCTCTGATTTCCTGTTTGGCATTGAGGACCTCCATCCATTGTTGAGACAACAGAAGCAGCATGTCCAGAGTAGAATGACCTGGTCTGAATCCAAATTGATGATCCGAGATCAAGCCATTGGAGAAGAGGAAGGATTTGATGTCAGAAGCAATGATGGATTCCATGTCATTGCTGATTATTGGGAGCAGGCTGATTGGTCTGTCGTTGCAAGGATCTGTTTTTGCACATTTTTTGTGTAAAGCATTAATGTTGGCTGATTTCCAAGCTGATGGCAGATGACCTTGAGCAAAAGAGAGGGTGAGGAGAACAGAGAGAGGGTGAGATAGAGCGGCTGAGCAGGATTTAAGGACCCGTGGGCTGATACCGTTTGGTTAAGTTGCAAAATCAGAGTCGAGGTTTGACAGAAACTTCTCCACCTTGTCAGGAGAGACAGACACATAGTCCTGGAGCAGGTGGGTTTGACTGTGTAAGGTGGGTATAGAGATGGGTTTGGGTCGCAAGATTTTGAGGGAAATACAGTCACGTGAAAAAGTAAGTACACCCAATGTAAAGTTTTGACTTTTTCAACATATTTCAAGATACAGCGATTTGATCTTCATTTCAACAATATTGATAGATAAAGGTGATATAATATAACAAATATCATGAAACATTTACATTTTGTAGTCCATTGTATAATTTAAATAAACATAAATGCAAATTTCGCATGTGGAAAAAGTAAGTATGTCGGTCGAAGACCTCAAGGGAAGGAAGAAGAAGAAGAATCAGAGCAACAATGTTTAATGGGATCGATTACAAACACACAGTGTGGAGCGAGGCTCAAGAATGCACCGCCTAACACGCAGCGGGCAATTTCTCAAGACACTCGCTGAAAAATAAGCAAAAAGTCATTTCATTCATAGCAAAATATCAGACAAGAATCTGCGCTAAAGACATAGCAAACCCTGGGCCATAACGACAACACCTCCCATTGTCCCTTCCTACAGAAGGCCAAACTTGGACAAACAGATGTAAGCATGGGATAGGCTGAGCCCTTTTGGCTCTTTATCTAAACATATCAGACCCGAGCGCAGGCCGAAGAAAATATTCTCATACACTAGGCTAAATGGTAGATGAATGATTGGATACACGTGCTGAATACAATAACAATCAAGGATATGTAATGTCTATATTTCTCCCGAGGTTGGTTACATCCTTGATTTTAGGAGACATACTAGAAACTACAAAGATATATAATTAATTATTCCCTTCGTGAAGGAGGCGTTTGGCGACATGTTTTCCCTGTACGTGGGTCGCGAGCATATTATCTACTGTTTGGCACATACATTCAAGGACTTGTTTACTGGGCTAAGGATCCACCCTGCACGTCGAGCCTCGAAACCACATTTTGTCCACTCACCTCTGCCTGCAGCTGAGTCCAAATCAGTTTTCAGAAGCACGATATATAATTTCAGATGTTATACTTAATTGAGTCATGGGGTTTAAACCCTAATGGCTGACAGTTCCTTCCTTTGTCTTTACAAGACAACTCCTTGGAAAGACACCGTATACCCCAGTGGTCAGCATCCCAATTAGTCACATGCCAGGCACGACATAGCGTCACGCATGCTCAAGAAAGATATCGGCCCTAACTGGCCGTCTAACATTCAACGTATGAATTGTTAGCCATAATTCGCGACGACGGCGCCTGTTTAAGAGATTGCTGCCGCCCGGCCGGATTCCGAATCCACCCTCGCAGCGGCGTAAGTGCGACCCGGTTGCCAGCCAGATTTAGGGGCCCTCTTTATGCAGGCGTGGTCCTCGCGAATAAGGGCAAACAATCGACGTCCAATGCCATCAAGCCTTGTACATGTGATTGCTGGGTGGTGTAAGTGGTGGTGAGGGTGGTTCTTCCGGATACATGTTTGCCATCCGCTCCTTACTGCTGGCATAATAGCAATAACCTTTAAAAGAACCTACACTTTCTAAATCACAGGTATAATCATCCCAACTAAAATCATCATTATCAGAATCCCAAGCATCAATAGGTTCATCGTTTTCCCCACATACTCCTTCCTTTTCTGCCAATAACATATCCAAAGCCACTTGATTCTGCATCACCATCGTTCGCATATGCACTAATTCGTTTTCCAATTGTAGTTCTGCGATTCGGGTTTCGTTTCCAATTCGTTTCATTACTAATGCGAGACTATCTATTCGCCAATCATTCATAATACATAAGAGGCGTTAGCCAGTACACGCAAGGGGTTTACCACAAGTATCACAGTCATCACAAACATCAATACAGGCAGCAGCCAGTTCCCACATGGGATCAACACAAGTATCACAGTCATCACAAAATTCAATACAATTTTCTGGAGCGCTGGTCACAACTGCCTTGTTGAAGGGCCCATTCAGGTCGACGGCCTTTGTGGTCAGAACCATAGTCGTTGTCGGCGGCTTCTTCACTTTCCATCCTGTAAAATACTTTCTTACACACACCATGATCAAATTCCTAGCCCCCCGTCCCACCAATTGGCATTTAGTTACCTTATCTCTCAGATGGTTGGCTTATTCATAGCCGCATTTCCTGTGTCGTGTCTGGAAATTCAAATGCCATATTTACTTTCACCAATTTCCGAAAATACCTTCCTTTTAATCATCTTCCCTACATCTAATAATACATGATTTACCAAATTTACCTTGGGAAAAATGGATCCCAGATAACAAGTCCCTCCCCACTGGTCGGGTAAGTATGGATATGCTTTATTTCCGCAAATAAACATCACTCCATGGGGTGGGATAAGGGCCGAGGCCATGCATTTACTGATCTCAACGCGGGTGGCGCTTGGTGTTCCCCAAGATATGGTTAGCTTGGTTACGTTATGCTGGGCTTGGTCATCTATGGTTATTACAAGGGGGCCTCCCTTTTCTCTCCCTCTGGTATCGGATGGCAGGGTATGGGTACATTCCGAGGTTCCCATCTGAACGTGTCCCTTTCCTATAAGACACACCCGTTCCTTTTGCTCTGTCACCCAGACTGGATCAGGTGGTTTGTCTAACAAAGCCTGCTTAATGGGTGGGGTATATCGAAACTCCCGGGAACACACTGCTGGGGATTTTGGGCCTATCAGTTCCAAGGTTGTGGTCAGACATGGGGTACGCAAGGGTCCTGAGCACATATCTCGTAGGGACAGGGGCAGCACTACCATTTCTATCCCTGTCGTACTGGTGTGGGGAAAATGCATGCACATCCAACAACGTGATCGGTTCTGTACCTTCGCCATTGCACGGGTCACTGTCCAATACGTATTTTCCTTTGGCTTTTTCCTGCTTTCGATCCGTCGGTGCGGAATTAATATGTATGAGATGCATGGTGGCCTATAGTCGTAGGGGGTCTGTGACGTCATGAATTCACATTGTAGTATCAGAGTAGTGCCGCTGTTCAGTAATACATGCGTGGTTAAATTGTTCGAGTCCTTTCCCCATTTGTAACCTGGCCTGGCCATGTTTACTATTGGTGCGCTGCCTTGTCGTGGCGCTTGCTTCAGACGACTGAGGGCAGCAAAACCTGTCTTCCTTCCATGTGAGTCTGTGTACAACGCCCTCCACATTATCCGTGTCCATACGTCTTCCTTTACATGGCAGCAGGGTATATTTATCCTCTGACCCCAGATAACTCTCTGCCGGTAGACCTTAACGGTTTGGTCGCCATATGCATATGTCTCCGTGTTCGCCCATGCCCTCGTGTCCCCAGTGCTGGCAAAGCAGTATATTAAACTAAGTGTGATTGCCACCCCTAACAGGCGGTGGTGCAGCATCCTCGATCTGTGGTGGTGCGTTTGAGGTGTCTGTGTTTGTGGGTATGGCCAACTTACAATGTGTGGCATGTACCCAGGACGACTTGCCCTCACAAAACACCGCTGTTGGTGTGATCAGAAGAACTTGGTATGGCCCCGTCCACCTTGGTTCGAGCGCAGTCTTACGGGTGAAATGCTTCACCAGCACGTAATCTCCTGCCTCGACGGTGTGGATAGGCTTGCTTGTTGGCTCCGGCAGGGCCTCCCGAACGCGTTCATGTATGCTGCGTGCCACATGGGATAGACCTATGCAAAACTTTAAAAACATGTCATCCATGATAGGTAATTCAAGGGCTGCCATATCCACTGGCGCCGATACCGTTGACATATAGCGCACGAGCGACAGACCATGGTAACCACAGTCGAAAGGCCTGGTGCTGCCCAGGTGGAAGTGACCTGCCTCATCACCCCCCTATGGCACACATGGCCATTTTGATGCGCCATGCGTGCCAACCATGGCAATAAAGCTCGCGGTGCCACGGGTTTGTCATTAATCGTCCACATTTGTCCTTCCGCGGGGTGCTGAGCTCCCAATTTAATCCAATCTTGATGTTCTACGTTTGAGGCCGCGGCTTGTAATTGTATTACATCGAACTCTGTAGGTGCGGATGTCGGAACGTCTGTCTGGGCAGTCGCTTTAGCGCCCTGTTTGCATCAGTCGAGTGGCTGTGAGATGCTGCGTGTTTCGCTGTTGTAGTAGTGTATGGACGCAATGCGGTACCTGTAAAAGGACCGGATGTCCCATAACTATGTCGGCCGTCCGTTCAACTGCGTATCGGGCAGCCGCCACGGCTTGTAAGCACAGCGGAAAGCCTTGTTCTACCGCATCAAGCTTTTTGCTGAAATAGGCTACTGGACGTTCCCTATCTCCATGAGTCTGAGTTAATACGGATTGTGCGAATCCCCCTACTGCATGGGTGAAAAGTGTGAAGGCCTTTTTATAATCGGGAAGGCCTAAGGTTGGGGCCGTTATCAGGGCTCGTTTGAGTCCTTCGTAGCAGCGTATTCGATTGTCCGTCCAGTTCACCATCCGTGGCTGGTCGTTTTTCGTCGCCTCATATAGAGGTTTTGCTAGTAACGCATAGTCAATTATCCATGTACGACAGTACCCTGCCATTCCCAAAAATCGCAACGAACACACTAACACTTCACTGTTATCCTTCACTTCACTTCAAAATTTCACTGTTATCCTATCAATCCCTGGACATTTTTTCTCCCTTCCTTCCTAGATACGCGAATTTCACACCAGTATAAACCCACTGGAAAAATTACCTGAAAAATAACGAAATCGTCTCCAAGTTCTCTAACTAATCTCCATTCGCAATCACCAATTTTACCCTCCTATGCATTTTGCCTTAGGTTTTAGAACCTAAGCGTCTTTGGGCTTCCTGAAAAGCGCTATATAAAATAAATGCATTATTATTATTATTAGAGTCTACCAAAAACAACAACTAGCCTCCCAAAGCCATTTCCCTGCAAGAGCGGAGGTTAGCCTTGCGGTCCACATGACAATCTTCTTCATTTTGCTCTATCACCTCCCTTTGAGCAATAATTTAATTGATGTGATTCCCATATACCTGGTGGAGTTCTGTTCACCTGGTCTGCAGAGCCGTGATCCAATCTTCACCAGCCCCCAATCACCTTCTTATCACAAAACAACAGTCCATAACTAACCACTTTTCTTTATTTCTTGTCTTTTCCATCAACTTTTATAACCTTTTCCTCCACTTTCTCATCAATTCCTGCAGTCACCTGTCATTGACAAGTAATCCATCTGATTCGACTTTCCAATTTAATCATCTTTGCACTTTCCATGACCTTCTTCTCACTTCCTTTTAAACCTTTTCTTCAGACACAACCCACATGAGTTATGAATACAATTTCCCCTTTCAGGCACGTGTCTAGTCACTCACAAAGTGTCCATAAGACAACGTCATTATATTTCACAGAACTCCACCACTCTATTAAATCCTAAACATGCCCAATGGGCAATCCACGAAAAAAATCAAAGCATTTTCAGTCCCCCTTTTCTCATACACTAGCCAATGTAAGTCAGCCAAACATAAATAAAGAGGTTCCAGCGAGTTGTGACCTCCATAACTCTAAACAACTCCGCTGGCACCTTTTAAAACAAACTTTCCCAGTCACTTACTAAAATAAAGTGCAGCTCTTGTCCGTAGATATACGTTAACCAAGGTTACATGAGACTTGACAACAATATTCCTGCCCCGTGGAGCAAGGCATCAGAGACAACTCCCCTCTCCACCTGAACTTATCCCAGGTAGAATTTAGCTACCTACAGAGAAAGTACCTGCACAACACATTTACAAACCAATTCGTCCCCTCGTATTAGGGGACGTCACAAATGTTCCACCACAATTCACAGCAGGTGACCACCCACCTGCCTTCTGTCGAAGTCCAGTTCAATTTCCATTCACAGACAGACAGACAGACAGATAAACGGACCGGGTGAAACCATAACCATCCATCCTTCCGATTGGACTCACGTCAGCATCACATGTCATTCTTGCCTTCATTCAACGCATTCTGCCATCCCAAGTCGGCCAAATACAAGCCCCGGCCATGCCGTTGAATAAACACCCAGTCGGTTGACAGCCTATCATTTTTGACTTTCACTCCCATTCTCCCTTGCTACATTTGGAGAGCCGTTAATGTGGGGATGTAATTGAACACTTGTTTTAAAGCCCTGTCTACACATGCTCTCCATAACATACTCATTATTCCCTGCCAATTTTACTCATCCGGATTGCCCAACGCCCGTAGGCAATTTGGGGAACCCCTTGTCAATCCATGACACACTTCAATGACTCACACCATAAACACAAATACACGCTGCAATGACAGATCATTCATTCCCTTATACACAAATACCTGTGCTCACTCCAACACATCCAGTGCGTAGCTTAACTTAAAATACTCATCGTCCCACCTTTCTTGGGCTAGTCCCTCCTGTAGTCCTAAGATCGGGTCGCCCCCCGATTCCTAACCTTAAACGCAGTTCTCACGCCGGAGTAACTTAACACCTATTATCTATCTCCCACATATGGGTCTACCTGCTTCCCACGCAGGAAGCTTACCTGAGGGATATCCCTCCTTATCTCGGGCGCCCTGTATAATCGATTCATTACCCACTGCTGCTCTGGTTTAAACTAAATATGGTTCGGAATGCAAGCCAGGTGGTACAGCCGACAGAGGTCCACACGTCCAAAGCAAGGCAGGAGGCTTCAATTTCGATGTGCAAAAATTGCTTACCCAAATTAGGTGCCGGCAGGCCTCCTTCCCGACCTGGAACGTGAGGATCCACCTCGTCTGCACACTTGGATGATCCCACTTCTGACACCAAAATTGTCGGTCGAAGACCTCAAGGGAAGGAAGAAGAAGAAGAATCAGAGCAACAATGTTTAATGGGATCGATTACAAACACACAGTGTGGAGCGAGGCTCAAGAATGCACCGCCTAACACGCAGCGGGCAATTTCTCAAGACACTCGCTGAAAAATAAGCAAAAAGTCATTTCATTTATAGCAAAATATCAGACAAGAATCTGCGCTAAAGACATAGCAAACCCTGGGCCATAACGACAACACCTCCCATTGTCCCTTCCTACAGAAGGCCAAACTTGGACAAACAGATGTAAGCATGGGATAGGCTGAGCCCTTTTGGCTCTTTATCTAAACATATCAGACCCGAGCGCAGGCCGAAGAAAATATTCTCATACACTAGGCTAAATGGTAGATGAATGATTGGATACACGTGCTGAATACAATAACAATCAAGGATATGTAATGTCTATATTTCTCCCGAGGTTGGTTACATCCTTGATTTTAGGAGACATACTAGAAACTACAAAGATATATAATTAATTATTCCCTTCGTGAAGGAGGCATTTGGCGACATGTTTTCCCTGTACGTGGGTCGCGAGCATATTATCTACTGTTTGGCACATACATTCAAGGACTTGTTTACTGGGCTAAGGATCCACCCTGCACGTCGAGCCTCGAAACCACATTTTGTCCACTCACCTCTGCCTGCAGCTGAGTCCAAATCAGTTTTCAGAAGCACGATATATAATTTCAGATGTTATACTTAATTGAGTCATGGGGTTTAAACCCTAATGGCTGACAAGTACACCCCGACATTTATCACTACTTCAAATACCTAAAATTAGAATCAGGTGCACCAGCTCAGGTGCAAATGATTAGAACATCATTAGAGAGGATCTTGGAGGAACCTGTCTTATTTAAACCTCAGACATTTAGTTTGGTTTGCTCTTTGTTGAAGTGCACGGCGTCACCATGCCTAGATCAAAAGAGCTCTCTGAGGCCTTCAGAAAGAAGGTTATAGATGCCTACGACTCTGGGAAGGGATTTAAAAAGATCTCCAAACAATTTGAAATCAATCAGACTGTCCAGAACTGAAATCAGACTGTCCAGAATATCATCTCCAAGTGGAGAAGATTCCAAACAACTGCCAACTTGTTCAGGTCAGGCCGCCCCAGCAAGTTCAACCTGAAAGCAGACCGCAAGATGCTGAAAGAGGTCTCTAAGAACCCCAGAATGTCATCACAGACCTACAGGTAGCTCTTGCCACTGCTGATGTCAAAGTGCACGAGTCTACCATTAGAAAGAGGCTGCACAAATTTGATCTACATGGGAGGTGTGCCAGGAGGAAACCTTTGCTGTCCAGAAAGAATATCAAGGCAAGACTAAAGATTGCCAATGAACACCTCGGCAAAGTCCAGCACTTCTGGAACAATGTGCTCTGGATAGATGAGTCAAAGGTAGAGCTATTTGGCCACAGTACCAGAAGACATGTTTGGCAAAAACCAAAAGACAGCATTTGACCACAAGAACCTGATACCAACTGTAAAGCATTGTGGTGGAAATATTATGGTTTGGGGCAGCTTTGCTGCATCAGGGCCTGGGCAGCTCACCATCATAGAATCCACTATGAATTCTTCATTGTACCAGAGGGTGCTTGAGGATAATGTGAGGCCATCTGTAGGAAAGTTGAAGCTCAACTGAAGGTGGACCTTGCAACATGACAATGACCCTAAACATACCAGTAAATTCACCAAGAAATGGCTGAAAAGAAAGAAATGGACGGTTCTGGAATGGCCAAGTCAAAACCCGGATCTAAATCCCATCGAGATGTTGTGGGGGGATTTGAAACGAGCTGTGCATGCAAGATACCCCTCAAACATCGCACAGCTGATAGAATTCTGCATGGAGGAGTGGGCAAAAATTTCTGCCAGTCGATGTCAGAGACTGGTAGAGAGTTATAAGAAACGCCTACTTGAGGTTGTTTCTGCCAAAGGGAGCAATGCCACCTATTAGAGCCAAGGGTGTACTTACTTTTTCCACACGCGAAATTTGCATTTATGTTTATTTAAATTATACAATGGACTACAAAATGTAAATGTTTCATGATATTTGTTATATTATATCACCTTTATCTATCAATATTGTTGAAATGAAGATCAAATAGCTGTATGTTGAAATATGTTGAAAAAGTCAAAACTTTACATGGGGTGTACTTACTTTTTCACGTGACTGTATAGAGTTGATGCATTCGGCTTTGTCATGTGCGATATCAGCTGTGGATCTGTTTTAGGTAAGCGAGGGGATGGAGGGGGAACAAACACCAGAAACAGATTTGACCAGACGCCACCAGGATTTGGAGGAGACAGGTTTGAGAGTTCAGTCTTGAGAGGAGAGAGTTATTGTTTCCTGGCTCTCCTGAGGGTAGACACACTCTTGCTCCAAGCTTTGTGAAAGGAACTGAGATTGTCTTCAGTTGGATTAGCCTTCCAAGAGGCGATGGCAAGTTGTTTCAGGGCAACTGCCTCACTACAAGATTCAGTGTACCATGGACAGGAGGAAGGGTATGACAACTGAAGACGAGATGGGATAAATCTGTGCATGAGAGAGAGCAATTTACTTTGAAAGAATTCCCAGGATGAGTTGATGTCAGAGGCGGTAGAGATGGGAGACCAGTCCAGATGATTGATGGCTGCTTGAAGACCGTGCCAGTTGGCCTGAGTGAAATGCCAGACTCGTCGACGCTGAGGAGGCTCTCTGAGAATGGCCCGAGAGATGTCCACTTTAACAAGCACATGATCAGAAGAACCGATTGGAGCAGAGGAAGAGCAGCAGACATTTGCAGGGAAGTTTGTCATAACCAGGTCTAGAAGAGAAGATGCTCCGTTGACTGAGATCTGGGTTGGGAAATTGACAGATTGTGTCAGTCCCAATGAGTCACAGAAGTCCTTTGCTGAGGTGCCGTGGCTGGTGAGAGAGGAACCAACACCCAGCACCCAGCCAACTGGCATGATGACAGTTGAATTGTTACATTTTGATGTTGCATTTTAACATGATGACAGTTGAAGAGTGTTACATTTTTAGTCAGGTTTTAAGAAAGCCCATATGCTCCTCCAGAGATGGGGTTTTGCAATCACTTCTGTGT
Source organism: Myxine glutinosa (assembly GCF_964187855.1). Classification (NCBI taxonomy): domain Eukaryota; kingdom Metazoa; phylum Chordata; class Myxini; order Myxiniformes; family Myxinidae; genus Myxine; species Myxine glutinosa. Next base: position 153,130,306 of record NC_136267.1, on the reverse strand, counting down.
GTGTCTGTGTCTTTGTCTGTGTCTGTGTCATGTCTGTCTGTGCCGTAACTTTTTTTTTACCAGTTCAGCTATTGTCATCAAATTTTCACCAAAGCTTTATTATGATATGGAGAAGTCAAATTAATAATAATGTCAAAAGTTCAAAGGTCAGCATCACAAAAATGATGAATGTTCATCCAATTGACCTGAAATTTCAATTTACCATTTGAATTTTGTCATCATATTTTCAAAAAAGCTTTATTTTTATAGTATGGAGAAGCCAAATTAATAATTTTTAAAAACAGTCAAAATGTTAAAGGTCAGCATCATCTAAAATCATCAATTTTCCTCCAATTGACCTGAAATTTAAATTTACCATTTGAGTTTTGTCAAATTTTCAACAAAGCTTTATTATGAGAATATGGAGTCGGCAAATTGATAATTTAGTCAAAATGTCAAAGGTCAGCGTCACATAAAATCGTTATTTTTCATCTGATTGCTCTTATATTTAAAGAATTTGCATATTGAGTCACTGAATCGGTTCACTACTCAAAAGGTTGGAGTCGGTTGATTTTTTTTTTTTTTAGATGAAAAGGTCAAAGGTCTAGGTTGCATAAAATCATCAATTTTCATTTTGTATTTTTTTAAAGCTGGTTTCGTTATCTTGAGCATATGGAAGAATGAAGAAGATGTCTGAATACAAACGGACGTGGACAGGGTTTGCATTTTGCGATGCTTTCTAGTTTAACTTTGGTTGTTTTTTGTGTAAATATGTTCCTGTAGCATTGGAAGTTGTGTGGAATAATTAAAATGTTTTTGGTTGTTGGTGTTGTTGTTGGTGGTCTTGTTCTTTGTTGTTTGCTTTTTTTTAAACTAAAAAAAAAACGTTTTATTTAATTAATTATTTAAACCGGATGTGTGTCATTAGTGCTTACCAGAAAGAGGACTTGATTATAAATAGAAGGCCTTTGTATTGCTTTGTGTGCTGATGATTTGTTGTGTGTATTCTATTTTCTGTGGTGGTAAAGTAAGGTAGGTGTGTGTGTGTGTGTGTGTGTGTGTGTGTGTGTGTTGGTGTGTGTGTGTGTTGGTGTGTGTGTTGGTGTTCGTGTTGGTGTTCGTGGTAGTGTTCGTGGTAGTGTTCGTGTTATGTTTGTACGCGTGATTTATTTATTTTTATTTTTATCCTCAGTCTCTCCTTTCTTTCCTTCTTTTTCTTTGTCTATGGGGGAGAGGGGAGATTGAATTTTGCAAATGTTTTTTGTAAGGTTCACCTGACTGCACCTGCATGGATTTGAGGGTAGACGAGGAGCAGTCAAAACCCAACTTATATCCAGGTTCCTCCTGATGCCTCCATCTTTGTCTTTTTGGGTTCCTCCTGATACTCCCGTGCTGTATTTGGTCAGTTATTTCATCCCGTACCTCGAATGACCATGTACATGTTTTTAATAACAAAAGGTTTATTACCAGAGAGATAGCTGGAGGGCGGAAAGTTGATTACTGACCACGCCTCTGACATTATTGAGGGCCGAGCCTAGATCTATTGTAATCTATATACCCTATAGTGGACAATAACATTAACCCTTCCTTCCGCTCCTGTTCGGAATGGGTGCACCAATTGCCTGAAACCAAACCCAGCTGTCCTTCAGATTCGTAATTAATATTGAACCACACCTCGAAACCCTCGGAGATTAATTGTATAATACCTTCAACAGTAAGGATGAGGGAGTTGAGTGGACATTGGAGGCGGATGAGGAAGTTTCTGCTGCTTGTTCCTGGCCAGTACAGTGGCATTTTTCAGGTCACCCTTGATCAGCACACTTATGCAGTGGATGAGCAGCTTAGCAATATTCCTTGGGTAGTGGAAGAACACTGGCTGTAGAGGCCTGTGAGTGAAGGAAGCTCACTGACAATTCCTCTGCGTCAGCATTGGCATCCAGCATGCACCCCTGTCACCATTGGCCATGGATTCACATGTGACAAAGGCCATGATGTTATCAAATGAAGATAACACTTCCTTTGATTACATGCCATCAAAAGAAGTGTTGCCTTCAAGCATTTCCACACGAGTATTGGACTGTGATGAGTTCATGAAGTGGATGGATACGAGTGATCAAGTGTATGTTCAAAACAAGGACAAATGAGTTGTGTCTGAGTTCCCATGTTTAATCTGTAGATAGCAAACTTTTCCACCAAGAGACATTCTTTGATTGTTATATTCTTCCTGTGGATAGTACCTGAAGCACATTGCTGGCAGTTCTCTCTGCGCCCCTTTGTAAAGTTGTCTTGGTTTCATGATCTGCTCATCATATGGCCTCTGCAACCAGGCTCATACAGCATGGATTGGGACAGTGCCCCCCACTCGGTCTCAAGCTTTCTTCCAATGGGATGTTATTTCTGAAAAGTGCCACTTGGTTGCTGCATTAAAAAACGTTAATTGGAGGTAACTGGGAATATAAGATGGAACACCTATACCTTACAGCAATGTCATTACTAAGGACGAATAAATGTTGGTTCTTTCCTATTTCTATATTATAACGGCACTCAGTAGACTGCATACCTCTGCCAGGCTGAACAGTTTTTTAATACAAGGTTTAGGCTCGAGGAAGACCTTGAACACAGAAAAAAATCTGGACACAACATAACAAAGGTAACAGCAGGAGAAAGGGGACACGCCAACAGCAAGGCGGAGGGAGAACGCAGACGGAGATGGACAAAGTGTGCAGGTAATGATGAGGGGTAGGGGAGAATGCAAGGGGTGGACAAGATGGATACGTGAGGAATGTTTTGGGAGGGGTGGGGATGGTTTAACAGGTGTAGAAGGAATCATGGTTTTGGATGGGGGGAGTGACTTGAGATGGTGGTGAACAGCTGTCTTGGGTGGACGAATGAGATTTAAGAGAGTTTGGAATGTGGTCCCACAGGTGGAAAAAAGAGGAATAAATGAGTGGAGGTGAGCAGTGGTTCGGGATTTAGGCAGTTTCATTAAGTTTTGGTTTCTGGTGGACCATGTGCTTCCTGCTGATACCTGGGGGGAATGGGAAGGAGGATAAAGCACGGCGAGGGTAGAGGGTGCCAGATCAGAAATGATGCAGAAGGAGACAGAGAGACCACCGAGCTGTTGGTGTTTACGTTTTGTATCCCACTGAGAGGGTGGATCTGGACCTTCACCAAAATCTAATCAATTCTTCCTTGTCACACACCAAACTTGTCGACCAAGTTTTTCATCCAAATCCATCTTAACCTTTTGAAATATTGCAATATACTGTATATCGTTTTTGGCTCTATCTCTCAATAGTGAAGAATCACTTAGAAAATTCTTATATCTGGAAGCGGATCCTGATCTTCACCAATAATTTCATCCATGTCACACACCCAATCTGTCCACGAAGTTTCATGCGATTCGGTCCATAACCTTTTGAGATATCCTGCTCACAGACAAACAGACAGTCTGACATATGGATGAAAACACCTTCAGTGATGGATGTAATGAATCGGTGCACTTGAAAATCTTAATGATTGCACAACCTGCTTCCTCTGTTGTTTGTTATGTTGTGCGGAGATAAAGCCATGTTGCAGGACCTCCTCCAGTTTGTCACGTTGGAAACTATTGTGAAACAGACATGATTTTGCCAATGACCTAAGATCAACCTGTTCATCGGTACCCACTTTCTAGGCATTTCATTTTTCTGTGCATTCTGTGCGTTTTTCTGTGCATTTTTTTTTCATGAACCCACATTTCATTTCATCATTCCTCTCCTCTCCCGCCTCTAGAATAATCTCTCCCACTCTCTTCAATCCCACTCCTCCCACCAGGTCTCTAAAACAGCTGTTCACCACCATCTCTTATCTTCCCCCATCCAAAACCTTGATCTTTTCTACCCCTGTTAAATCACTCCTCCAGATCCTCCTTTTTGAAATACCGACTTCTTTCCTGGAAGTCATAGTAGTGTCCATTTGGTTTATACCTCTCCCACCTTCCGCTCCCCCCCCCCCCCCATTCCCCTGCCCACACCCCCAAGCCCTCTCCCTCCCACAGATCTCCCAATGTCTTTGTTTTCTACCGTTGCTGTGCTTGTGTGCTTCCCTTTCTCCCCATCTTGTCTCCCGCTCCCTTTATTATATGTTTTATGTGTCCTGTTATGTTTTTTGTGATTAATATTAGCTGAGGTTTTCTTTTCACCTGTTTGTCTGTTTGTTTGTGAACAAAATCTCAAAACGTTGTGGATGGATTAAGACTAAACTTAGTGGACAGGTTTGGCATATGACAAGGACAAAATGATTAGATTTTGGTGAAGATCCAGATCCGGATCCGGATACTATAAGTTTTTAAGTGATTCTTCACCATTGAGAGACCGGGCCAAAAACACTGTATAGCACGACATCTCAAAAAGTTATGGACGGATTTGGACGAAACGTGGTGGACTGGTTTGGCATATGACAAGGACGAGCCAATTCGATTTTGGTGAAGATCTCAATACGGATCTGGACACGAGCATTTTAAAAATCTTTCATTGATTCTTCACCATTGAGAGTTAGATCCAAAAACTATATGCTGCATGATTTTTCAAAATGTTGTGGATCACTTATGACAAAGCTATGTGGAAGAGTTGGTTAGGCCACAAGAACATGCATGATGAGAACAATTCAGACCTGGTTCAGGTCCGAAGCCATATCCGGCCTATCATTGGAATAAAAAACGTAAACTGTTCAGCCTGGCAGAGGTATGCTTTTTACCAAGTGTCGTTCTTGTTGTGAGTGGAATGATAGCTCAGTTGGTTCCATCTACCCTGAAGGGACACGCGTAAAAAGAGCATGCGGACAAATCAGCTGGAGTGGAGATGTCTTGAGGAGGCATTGAAGGTTGGGAGAGAAACTGAGAATATGAAAGTGTCAGTAAGTAAGAGAGGTATGGGACAAATGAGACTATAAAAACTCATGGACAAGTATGGGAGAGGACATTAGGGTAATGACAATGGGCTACTGTCTTAAAATATTTGTGTGATGGAGTAGAAAATACGAAATATGTAGTAAGGGGTTACCCAACTAAAAATTTTAATACTCAAATCCGATCTCTCAACAGCTAACTCCAATTACCGACATAAATAGGTCAAACACGACAAATAACGAGTATAAAACCAATTATCGTTTTTGATTAAACACAAAATAGTTAGCTGATCTCATGGTAAGATGCACATCAACGCGTGACAGCATGTGAGATCATCAGTCACCAGAAGGTCAATGCCAAGCAGTTCTTGAGGAAAATCCCTGATCTTCAAAAATCAACAGCACAATCCTCAAATGTCACCATGGGGGTGATGTTGAGGGAAAGAATCCACAACATATGTTCACCTGCAGTGAAACACGAACCACAGGTAGTCAGCAAGAGAGATCCTCCACTCCACGTCTGTGATAACGCTTTTGGGTAGACGTCGGCATAAAAAACACTGGCAAAGGATGTAGCACATAAGAGACTTGGTAGAGGAATGGCGATGCCACTGGCGAAGGCAAGCCGCACAACAACTGAAGGTACCTTTGGTGAAGACAATGATTAAAGCTGGATAATGCTGCTCGACTACTCTGAGACATGGCCCAGAATCTTGCAACTAATTTTCCATGACCACCTTGCAGTTACCAATCCATCCACTGTCGTGTCTCCCAGTTTCCCAAATATTTACAGTTGTCCACTTCCATGCGAGATGGAATAACATGTCATTGCCTCGCTTCAGGTGAAGACAAAAACGTTCAACGACGAAAATGGCCTTTTGGGAAAACACCGAACCATCACTGGAACATTCACCACCTGTTCACCTTGCTTATTTTAATCACAGGTCTACAGTCCTGAATTAATCGGCCCAATCCACTATTACCAAAGCTTTCCGGTATCATTCGAGGTTCGACCCCTGAGCCAGAACTCTCCTTCGATGTCCTCCTCCTAATTGGAAAATTCCTCTTCTTGTATTCTAGATCATGTGACCACAATCAAATGGCTGTTGACACTAATTATACACAAGCATTCTGAGTATTGAGCTGCAATACATGTCCCCTACCGGCAGTCTGTCATCCGGAAAACTGTTGGGGAAATTACCAAAGTTCAAAGTGCCATAACCTTGTCAAAAATGATCGAAACGTCGTGAAGTTCGAACTTGATCTGTAACTTATCATGAGGAAACCATGTGCCAAGTTTGAAATCATTAGCATTAAGAGTTTAGAAAAACAGTCCGGAAAACCGTTCTTTGCGTGACGGACGGACGGACGGACTGACAGACAGACAGACAGACAGACGGAGGGACGGAGTGCAAACCTATACACGGAGTACACTGGTAGGAGACTAATAACATAACCATAAACACGTTCATAACACTTGAGAGAAGGTGACATGAGAATAGAGTCAGGAGATGTTTCCACAGATGATATAAAATAATGGGAGACCTTAGTGCAGTTTTTTTTGTATACATAGTCAAGGCTCATGGAAGAGCAAGTACTCGGAATGGATTAGGACATACAAACAACACAACAACAGGCATTTTAAGGCCATTTTCCCTGCGAGAGCGGGGGTTAGCCTTGCGGTCCCCATGACAATCTTCTCCATTTTGCCCTATTTTCTACATCTCTCCTTGTTAACCCCCTTGCCCGCATTTCTTTTTCCACCACCTTCAGCCAAGTCTTTCTCGGTCTTCCCCGTCGTCTACTTCCTTCTACATTAATTTCCATCACTCTTCTCAACCAGTCACTTTCATCCTTCCTCAACACATGACCAAACCATCTCAACCTGTTCCTCTTCACAGCATCAATCACAGGCAATATTCCCATCATCTTTCGCAATTCATCATTTGTCTTCCTCTCTCTCAACGATACTCCGCACATCCATCGAACCATTCGCATTTCCACCCTTTCCAGCCTTCGTTGCTGCTCTGTAGTATAGTAATATGCAGAGTAGTAAGGGGTTTCATCACAACAAGTCAACAAAGTTGCCCCACCTGGCATAGCCAATCAGACATCATTATACTGTTCAAGTTAATGTTTATCGCTTCAGTAAATGTAAATCGATTTTGCCTCGTATATGATGCTGTGAAAGCAAAAGCAGTGCTCTGCAGGACTGATGCTAATGTGATCCACTTGCCAAAATCCATTGCACGCATCCCCTTTTGGATTGTAGTTCGTGGTAATGCTCTGCATAGATCTCACAATTGTTAAATTATTCCTGGAATATTTACGTAATGATGCAGGATCTTTAAATACACATGACGTGAGCCACGATGGAGGAAAAGGAAAATGTAAAGGACCAGTGGCACTCCCATTTGTGGCGAAACATGGCGGAGTTGTCAGACACGATACGTGGTCACGTTCGGCAGAGTAAGTTCTCAGAATGGACACAGTTGTCAGATTTTCAGATAATTGGAGGATGCCTGGAGTTCACCGATGGGATAACAGGAATACATCACAACTTGGTCCTCAGAGGGTGACCTTATAAAAACGACAGTGGATACATTGAGCCATTGGGAGGACTCAGTTACTCCTTCTGAAAACCGCAAATGGAGAACACAACCAATCAGGAAGTATTGTGCGACATTCTTGTTTTGAAGAATGCAAGAAAAATAATTATTTGTGCAAGCTGTTTCTTCCTCTTCAGTAAAAGGAAATAGAGTTTTCCAGACATAAGAAATAGGAAACTGCTTTTACTCTTTGCAAGTGACAACAGCAACACTAATTCCACTGCATCCTGATGCTGTATTCCAGGGCGCGCCGATCCTCAACCAGCACACATAAGTGCTGAGTCGGTTGCTAACGGATACTGTTCCATCCCATGATGCCTCAAATGGGCTGTGCTTACCTAAGCCATCCATGTGAGGAAGGCATAATATAGTCACCCTAAAATAATGAAGGAAGAGCCAGATTTCCAAAAAAGCATTAGATCTTGTGCAAAGATGACTACCAAGAAGAGATGGGCATGTGCAACAACAGCCACACTAATTTGGTAGCTCTCATCAACATGCAGTCTTTGAGAGTATTGTTTCTGGCAGAGTCCTCATGAACTAGACAGAATGGTTAATCCAAAGTGAATGCACAAATCCCATTGGCTTCGGCTGTTAATAGCTGAAGGACACAAATGGTATGGGTGTGATTTTTCTGGACTTTGCCCCTGGCTATTCCTGCTTTTCCATCTGTGTTGGCACTCCGGGAACGCCCTCCGCTCTTTCCTCCCCTTCCTCCGCTTTGAATCTCATCCAATTCTTTCCTCCATCATAATCTTCATCAGCATTATTATTATTATTCTCATGATTACTATTCCTTTTGATGGTATGTATGTCAGATGCATGCTTCCTGTGATTTAAAATATATTGATTCATAACCAAGAATTCAAATATTGATATCATTAAGTGTTTTTAGGCTCGTCCCATGTTCGAGTGTGCAGAAGTCTCCTTGTTTAGTCTATGGCTAACCCTTAATGCACATTACATTCTTCAGAGTTAGGTCTAAAGTAGCCTGGTGGTAGCTTAATGGATAAACTGGTTTGTTGAGGACTTTAGGGCCCTGCATACAAATGCCAGCCGTGAAAAAATAACACCAGACTGGTCGACTTAGTCTGGCATCCTTTTGAGGTCAGCAAAATTAGTTCCATCCTTGCTGGGGAGAGGTGAGTCGGACATCGATAACACTTGATCTGGGAATAGCATTGTGTTAACCCCTTCAACTCCCCTTCCTTACCCAAGCGGTAGAAGCCAGTGGAAAGGGATCCTTTGGGTTGCCAATGACTTCGGTCAGCTCCTCTTTCATGACAATGACAGATTATGGTATGATAGGCATCTAACCACAAACAGTAAGCCTGGTGTTGACTTAACGGTGAAGGTGGCTGCCTTAAGATCTTAGTTAGGATCTTGAGTTTGAGCCCCTGTCATGCTGCTAAATAACACAAGGTGCACTGAGTCAGTCGGTCATCCTTCCAAGGTTGGAAAAATGAGTACCAGCTCACTGGAAACAAGGGGCACTGCATCAGTGGCACAGCTACACTTGCAGCAATGATGCAGCCAGCAGCCACAGGCGGCATACTAAATAATAACCAACAATGCGTAGAATGTTGCCAGAAGTGTGATGCAATAGTAATACGGAATGACAATGATGCATTCTTGTGATGTTTCAGAATTTCCTCGATGAAAACATTTTTTTCCCCCCAATATGCATCCAATGCTTGCAGTTTTGCCCAACTTGTCAATTACAATCTCTGTTGCTGCTACCCTTAGATGGTTAGCGGAGTGCGATTTTGTCGTGTTTATTAGGGCACATTGAGCAATGATTCCAATTTGTTTCTTTACCTGCTTGCGTTGAATTGCAATGTCCCGACGGCAACACGCTATTGCCCAAAATGGCATCTTTGCTCCACTGCGCAACGGTCTCTCTGGCCACTGATGAATGGGGTTTTCGCTGAAAACAGCATTGTTACCGAGTCGTAGCAATTGCTAAGGCATTATTTGCCTTTCCTTTCAAATCCACATCTTTCTGTTTGGAATGGTATCGGTTCTTTGCTTCGGGCGGGCATTTTGTGCAATGTCCTGAATTTTTCGCAACCTCTTTTTTTTCCTATTTCGAAATTATACACATATTTCAAATCTCAACAGTCTTATTATGTAAAATATATAGTGGTTCAAGTTCGAAGAAGTCCCTTGGGTTATTCCTAACTCCTGTAAAGAGATTTCATTCACTAAAGCTTCAAGGTTCATATACTTCCTAATTGGGAGATTAAAGACACAAACTCATCCAGAAAATTATTTTCTTAACAGGAAAATTATGTTCTTCTTCTATAGATGTTTCGCCCTGCATCAGATAAGCCCGACAGCTTTCTCTCCCCCGGAGACTCTGGTTGATTTCATGGTAGTTGACCGCAAACTCGCGCTGGTGCATCGTCTCGCATCAATAAGCATGGGGTCTGTCCAAATGAGGCATTATTCCACAAATCTTAAATGCTTGCACCTGCCTGCAGACGATGATGATCCTCCAGTATCTTAGTGAAGATTGGTTTTCCACGTGCATTTATTCACCTCTTTATTCCCGCCGATTGGGCAATCATCTCCACGTGTCCTTTTCACTTAAGTCTATCTCTAATGTGCTACCCATCATGCACCCACCCATACACATCCACCATCTCCTCCACACACCCGAATTCTTCCCCATTCTATTCCTCCCCAGGCCATTGTTACTCATTTTTGGATTATTCTTCTTTTCCTCCCTGTGTATGTCCACCTCCTCCACCATAGCTTTATGTAGTTTGTGAATCTGCTGCCATTTGTCGTTTAGCTCCCTCCATGAGCCCCGAGACCGAGACCCTTGCATAAAAATGTTTGGAGGTTTTCAATGTAAATTTGTCTGTTCGTGTTCTTATCTGAACTACTGGTCAAGATGTAGGGAACTCTGGTTTCAAATCCCATATTCAGTAACATTATTGTTTCCTAATGTCCTCACAATTCCTGTAAAAGTGCAATGGTGTCGAGTGACTTCTCTGTCCTACATATGATGTCTTCACAAGCTCCTCGATAAGATCAATGTCGGAAGAAGACAACAACAGCAGCAGCCCACGAGGTGAATCCTGAGCTCAATTCCATAGTTCTTTCATCATCGTTTGAAGTGCCACTTGTCATTGCAATTTTTGTGCCGTTAGAACATCTTGAATGATGCAGGGAAAATATTTCTGTCACTGTAAGTGCAGAGTCACTGAAACTCTCAGTGAAAGGCATGAGCGACGTCAGGTTTTCACTTGTATGCATCGTTGTTTCAGTGGGATAGTCAATCATTCCATACCACGTTAGAGAAGACAACTGGTGATAAAAAAAGATAAGCGTGTAAATATTCTGTGATGTAAGCTTGTTCACAGTTAATAAAACTTCATTTAGTTTCATTTTTTAGCTCCAGACACCCAATTTTGCTCAGTGGTCCTGAGATTGGCAGGTTTTTCTTTTGACATGGAGTACAACTGTGCATGCATGGCAGACTTTGAAGAAGATTTCCTGCAGTTGAAAGTCAACTTGAGTCAGCAAACCCTTGCCGTTCACGTGTTTGCTCTTCTCGATTTTGTTGGTGAGACCAAAATTCGCCGTTTGCGACGCAGACGCTTAATGGTTCGCGGTTGTGAATTGTGATCTACCCTGAATCACTGCCCACATGATCTGCCAAATTTTTTGGTTCGCTTAAACTCGCATTTTTGAGATACTTTGTTATTTAATTAAATAAGTGATTTTGTAACCATTTTTGTGACTTAAATAACTGTGTTTAATAATATTCATCATTTTATCACTGTACTGCATGTACAGAAGAATATTAAGAACCTTGGCTCCAAAACATAACTGATAAGTCGAGTGGTTTTGGAAATGAAGACACCACAACAAAATGGTGCAAGGTGATGTCATTAACTGAAAAGATTGGAATTTTAGACAAACTTATGAGTGATACAAGGCCTGGTATGGTTTGAAAACAGAAAAAAAAACCGATGCAGCCTGTATAATGTTAAGTGTGGTGGAAGCCGCCTCTGCTGATCTCGATCAGGCTGCGCAGGAATTTCCAGCCAAATCTCTCAAGTTCATGCAACAAAAAGGGTCATCATCATTATCAAACATAGTGAGTAAAATTGACGTTTTTATTGTTGCACAGCCTTTTGGTCTGTATACTTTAATTATTGTACACCACACCTTTCCTATGCCATCTCCAGACGCTGCATAACGTCATTGCCGGGCACCGAAGGGGGCTCGGCAGTGACGCACGCTGAAAGGGAGTACAGTACTCAGTTTTCACTCTGGTTGTTTTATTGTTTCCTTGATTTCTTGGTTGTCCGGGCGATATCTCAGCCATCCTTTGAGCTAGAAAGCTGAAATTTCGGCACAATCGTGAGCATGTACTTTGTCAAAAACGGTATTTTTTATTTTTTGATTAATCAATTAATTGATGAGTTATTTAATTATTAGCGATTAATTAAGTACTTATTTATTTCCTTTCTCTTCTGGCCATGATCTCAGGCACCTTTTGAGTTAGGAAGCTGATATTTGGACATGCCAATGACAGTGATTTGGCTGTAAAAGATATTTTTGATATATTGATTCATCAATTAATAGATTAATTATTTAATTATTCGATGAATGAGTTTAAAAAAATTTTTTTTTAAGTTACAGATTCGGATGAAATGGTGGTGGTTTGTGTATTCTATTTGCCAATTGATTAACTATTTAATTTTTTTATGATTATTATTTATTTATTTTCATTATTAAGCATTTATTTCTTTTCTTTCTCATCTGGGCAATATCACAGGCACCTTTTGAGCTAGGAAGCTAATATTTGGACATGACAATGACCAAGTGATGTGGCTACAAAGGATATTTTTGATTTATTGATTAATCACAATCGATTCATTATTTATTGATTAATCATTTAATTTTTATTTTATTTTATTAATGCCTTATTTAATTAAATTTCTAGAAGATACATCTTCGGATGAAGCACTAGTGGTTTAGTTATGCTATTAACCAATTTATTAAGAAAATATTTTATGACAATCTTTTATTGATTTTAATTATGCAATTAATCAATCAATTATTGCGCACCTCTCCCTCCAAATACAGTCTCTAAGAGCTGCACAGCGGTATTGCTGGGTGCCGGAGGTGCCCCGGCAATGCCGCGCTGTAGGATATTTAATTATTTGGCATGGGGGCGGAGTACTTTGAATGTATCTTTACTTGTATTTTAATATGTTTGGGTAATTAACCTTGTCTCTTTTTCAGCATGAAATATTTATTTGTTGCCAAAGGTTATTTCCAAACAGAAAATGTGGGTTCATTCTGCAACCCGCTGTCACTAACCCTGTATTTCCTATGAAATGAAGGTCTTGCCGTTGCGATTTTTCCGTTCACGAGGTTTCCAAGAAGCGTGACCTGAGCGAACAGCAAGGGTTTGCTGTGTGTGCATATACAGTATGACAATATGTAGTTATATACATAATCTCCCTTACATATACCATATATATATATATATATATATATATATTATATATATCTTGTATAAAGATTATTTTTAGAGAGAGAGAGAGAGAGAGAGAGAGAGAGAGAGAGAGAGAGAGAGAGAGAGAGAGAGAGAGAGAGATAGAGACAGACAGACAGACAGACAAAGAAAGAAGAAAAGAAAAAGAAGAAAAAGTGTGTGTATGGGGGTGGGTGAGTGTGATCTTCACAAAAAATATTACTCGTTTGCTCCCGGGAAAAAAAAAAAATGCAGGACGTGCGCAAGGCCCAATGGAGGCCTTGAAGGCCAATTATAAAATGATTTTAGTTATATATTAATTTTTTCTATTTTTTTTTATCCAAACATACCCAAACAATTTATCCAAACATAACATCTGCATGAAAGAGGAGGCCATGCAAAATTTGTTTGCATTGCTTCCTGCAGAGTCTGAATGCATAAACGGACAAACACACACACACAAACCCAAATTTTCTACTTTCTAAAATAAATAAAAATCTAAAAAAGAAAATTCCACTTTGACATGAAGTTTGAACTGAAAGCCAATCTATTTGTTTAATCCATAATCCAGTAAATATAAAATCAATGTATGTGCCATGACTTCCATCCATCCCTCCGATGCACGTCAAACTGGCGTCCCATCTGCCAGCATTAGTTGGTGAACATTAGAGATCCTATATTGTCCTCTTCGAAGAGTCGACAAGCTATCACTGGCACCCTGAACAAATTCCAAATTATTGCATGAACTACCTCGTTGAGCTTCAAGCCTGGCCAGCCGGTTCGTGAAAGAGTTGGACCGAAAACCTCCCATGGCCAACTTCAAAAGAACATGGCAATAATTGTGTCTGTTAAAAAAGAATATATATATACGGTATTTCTTTTTTATGTTTGGAGAAGCTCTATATAATATTCAGCTCTCATCCATTGAAATCCAGGAGTTGAACGTTAGACATGACTGGCCAGTTGGTAAAACTTGTGGTACAATCACACACACTCCATGAGTCACCCATCCCAAACTAATGGGATGTGGCATATGATGGTGATGAACTGAAAGCCAATATGAGGATAGACTGACAATTACATCACAGGTTAAAGAGAAATGTTTCCATCATGATTGATTCCCTTGTTTGTGATTCACATATGGTGATAAAACAGCAATGTGGGATAAAATGCATCCCACTGATGACATTAGTGCTTTGCTGACTATGCTAATGGTTATTTGATGCACATATGTCTGTGTACACACAAGAGGATATAAAAATGCTTTCTTTTGTTTGTTTGTTCGTTTGTTTGTTACCTCCACCACCAAAGGTGGATGGAGGTTATGTTTCCACCCCTGTCTGTCCGTTTGTGAACAAGATATCTCAAAAGGTTGTGGAGGGATTCGGACGAAATTTGGCAGCGATGTAACGTATGTCACAAGGAAGAAATGATTAGATTTGGGAGAAGATCCGGATTCGGATCCGGCTACTGGAATCTTTGAAGTGATTCTTCACCATTGAGTGATACGGCCAAAAATGATATATAGCAGGATATCTCAAAAAGTTGTGGACGGATTTGGACGAAACTTTTTGGACATGTTATGTGTGCGACAAGGAAGAATCGAGTCGATTTTGGTGAAGATCTGAATATAGATTCGGATGCAATAATTATTTCATTTTTAATGTGATTCTTCACCGTTGGGAGATTGGGCCAAAAACGATACATAGCAGGATATCTCAAAAAGTTATGGATGGATTTGGACGAACCTTGGTGGACAGGTTATGTGTGAGACCAGGAAGAATCGATTCAATTTTGGTGAAGATTGGAATTTGGATTCGGATACAAGAATTATTTCATTTTTAATGTGATTCTTCACCGTTGGGAGATAGGGCCAAAAACGATACATAGCAGGATATCTCAAAAAGTTATGGATGGATTTGGACGAACCTTGGTGGACAGGTTGTGTGTGTGACAAGGAAGAATCGATTCAATTTTGGTGAAGATTGGAATTTGGATTCGGATACAAGAATTATTTCATTTTTAATGTGATTCTTCACCGTTGGGAGATAGGGCCAAAAACGATACATAGCAGGATATCTCAAAAAGTTATGGATGGATTTGGACGAACCTTGGTGGACAGGTTGTGTTTGTGACAAGGAAGAATCGATTCAATTTTGGTGAAGATTGGAATTTGGATTCGGATACAAGAATTATTTCATTTTTAATGTGATTCTTCACCGTTGGGAGATAGGGCCAAAAACGATACATAGCAGGATATCTCAAAAAGTTATGGATGGATTTGGACGAAACTTGTTTGAGAGGTTGTGTGTGTGACGAGGAAGAATCGATTCAATTTTGGTGAAGATCGGAATTTGGATTCGGATACAAGAATTATTTCATTTTTAATGTGATTCTTCACCGTTGGGAGATAGGGCCAAAAACGATACATAGCAGGATATCTCAAAAAGTTATGGATGGATTTGGACGAAACTTGTTTGAGAGGTTGTGTGTGTGACGAGGAAGAATCGATTCAATTTTGGTGAAGATCGGAATTTGGATTCAGATACAAGAATTATTTCATTTTTAAGTGATTCTTCACCGTTGGGAGATAGGGCCAAAAACGATACATAGCAGGATATCTCAAAGAGTTATGGATGGATTTGGACGAAACTTGTTGAAGAGGTTGTGTGTGTGACGAGGAAGAATCGATTCAATTTTGGTGAATATCCGGATCCGGATCCAGCTCGTAGAATTTTTAGTGGTTATTCACCATTGAGTGATGTGGCCAAAAACGAGGGGTAGATCAGGGTATGAAAGACTGGACCTATGGTAATTCCTGTGAGTGATTTTGATTAAATGTGATTCTGTATTGTGATTTTCTGGTCTACTCTGAGATACAAAACGTAAACTGTTCGCCAGGTGGAGGTATGCTCTCCACTGAGTGCCTTCCAAGTTTGCTTATTCATTACCAGCTCAAACTAAAATCCAGTCTCTACCTGGTCATAGTGAATAAAATATTGTCTTGGGATAATTAATTGATGTTCAGTTAATTCCTGCTCATTCATGGGTATAGATAGTTCATTTATGAGTTATTAGCCCACAATGGACTTTGTCCATAATGGCGGCTTATGGATTGGGTCTCGTCCGTCTGTTTGTCCATACGTGCGTCCGCAAACATATCTCGGAAATGTATGGACCGATTTTGTTCGTACTTGGCAAAGACGCACTTCAGGATGGTGTACATATGCATATTATTTTGTTTCGCAATGCAATCAAAGATGGCCGACTGGCGGCCATTTTAGTTGTAAAATATTTAAAAACCCATGTTGAACACGTCCTCGACCATGTATCAGACACGCATTTTCCGATGTTGCTCAAACTTGGCACACAGATAAGGAATGATGGCTTACATAGGCACACCACTTATTTTCGATATCAGATCCAAGATGGCCGACTGGCGGCCATTTTGTTACACGTGTCTCCAACCATTTCTCTACATGCATGGACTAATTCTGTTCAAACTTTACACAAAGACAATACATGAGAGTACACATTTGCAGAATATTTTGTTTTGTAATCCGACCAAATATGGCCAACTGATGGCCTTTAATTCCATTCAGCAAACTTACTGAAACCATGGGGGCGATGACATTTTATGTATTTTTCTTGTTGTTAAACCTGGTTTTGGCTTGATGGTTAAGGCTTGAGATATCAGGCTCCTGAGTTCAAGTCCTGGCTTGAGATATCAGGGTTCTGAATTAAAGCCCCTGTCAGCCGTTGAATTAACAGCAGGTGGGTTGACTCAGGCAGTCATCCTTCCGAGGTCGGAAAAATTAGTACCAGTTTACTGGGAAGAATGAGCCTTTGAGTGTCCTGCATCGGAGTGGCAACCCGTCCAGGATTGTCCCCAATAGCCAAGAAACTGTTTCGGCTGGCCTCTGCGTCTGAAGATGCAAAAATGAGTGGTCGTCTTCTTCCCATTCAGCAATATCAACGATAACTCGGTTGGTAGTATGCTCACCATTGATCTACAGAGTTTGTCTTTCATTCCTGATAGTCAAACTTTACAAAAAGAGGAAAAATAATATTCATGTAAATTGCCAACAAGAGTGGCTGCATCACTTGAATTGAGTACCAGTTCACTGGTAATTCCCTGTTTGTCATTAAAGGCGGCAAAAAGGGTTGGCGTCAGGAAGGGCATCCGGCCGTAAAACATTGCTTCAAAAAAAGGGGACCAAAAAACAACAACAACCACGGTTCCCGAAAAAGGCCAACCCCCGCTTTGCGGGGGAAAATGGCCTCTAAATGTGGTTATTTTTTTTTATTTAGTGGCTGCATCACTGAGCACGCTGTCCATTGGGTAATGAGAATTTCATATTTGTTGTTTAATCTGCATTTGCTTTGTTTCTTTTAAGGACCCCCTGGTATGTTTGAAAAAGAGTGGTGTGCTGTGTGCTGATACCTGAGGCCAAATTGTCCGATTGCAGTGAGATGTGTAAATTTAGCACGACCTGCACTACGTGCTCGTGTTTAAACGAATATATAGCACAAGCATAATGGCTGAATGACCTTTACCTGTACTTTAATTAACTTGTGATATATTGCTTGCCTGAAGGTTTAGCAAATGCCAAATTAAGAGGTGTACATATGATGCAAACATCTGAAGAAAAAGGTCACTTTGTGTCCAAGTCCTCTTTTTATCTCCGCTACCAAAGGTGCATGGAGGTTATGTTTTCACCCCTGTCTGTCTGTCTGTTTGTCCGTTTGGGAGCAAGATGTCTCAAAAAGTTGTGGACGGATTCGGACGAAGTTTGGCAGAGAGGTAGCGTATTTGACAAGAAAGAAATTATTACATTTTTGTGAAGATTCGGATCCGGCTTGTAGAATTTTTGAAGTGATTATTCACCTTTTGGAGATCGGGCCAAAAACGATACGTAGTAGGATATCTCAAAAAGTTGTGGACATATTTGGACGATACTTGGTGGACCGGTTGGGTGTCTGACAAGGACTAGTATATTCGATTTTGGTGAAGATCTGAATATGGATCTGAGAATTATTTAATTTTTAAGTGATTCTTCACCATTGAGTGATAGGGCTAAAACCAACATATATAGCAGGATATCTCAAAAAGTTATGGACAGATTTGGACGAAACCTTGTGTCCATGTGCTACATATTCGAGTATATATATATTGTACTATTAGTATTATATGGCCTGAGAAGCTCAACTTATTTTTTCTCCCCTCCCTGTCCACTCAAACTTGCTGCCGACCTCCCATTGGCTGAGCAGAGCACTGGTGCGCAGGTGCAAGTGGCTGGCGACCTGCTGCCCAGTTCCACAGAGCGAGCAGTCACCATTTCTGGCACCCCAGAGGCCATCACACAGTGCATGAGGCAGATCTGCCTCGTCATGCTTGAGGTGAGGGTTCTATCAATATTACTGGTATTTATTCACACCTTTAAACCATACCTGGACTCCCATATTTCCTCTTCAATATTCGAGTGCCTTGTACTTCAATGTGAGAGATTTAAATCTGCCATCAACTTTATTTTCAAATTCTTTTTTCATATATATATATATATACTAAGTCGACGCTCATGTAAGAGATAAAATTAATTTTTATAAAATGTATTTATAAAAATTTTTTTATTTATTTAACACGTTACCTGTTTGTCTGTTTTTCTCCTGTTGCCAGTCCCCTCCAAAAGGTGCTACTATTCCTTATCGACCAAAGCCGGCAGTTTCAGCTCCAGTTGTGTTTGCTGGAGGACAGGTAATCATGACAATGTTATAACTATTTTCAAATGTTTGTTTGTGTGTTGTTTGTTTCTTACTCTTTAACAGCTGGTTGTTGCCTGGTGTTAGCCTGGTGTTGGCTTTGCGGTTAGGGTGCCGGCTTGGGATCCTAGGATCCTGGGTTCGAATCCTGGTGGATCGCTAAATGAACACCAGGGGGGTTGACTCAGCCTGTCATCCTTCCGAGGTCGGCAAATTGAGTACCAGCTTTCTGGGATGAATGATCACGGTGTGTACCCCGGTTTAGAATAGGTACACCGTATCCCTGCGCATCGTAAGAGGCAACCAAGGGTTGGCGTCAGGAAGGGCATCCGGCCATAAAAACATGGCCTCAAACAGGGAACCATGATTGTCATGGGGCCCGCAAGGCTAACCCCCGCTCTCGCGGGGAAAATGGCCTTAAAACGATCATTCATTCATTCATTCATTCATTCTTTAACAGCTGAACGGTAGCAATTACAGGCCCCAAATTTTGGGTGCATGTACTTCAAAATCTCGGCAAGGTTTTAAGATATCACATGTTGGCCTTCAGGTCAATTTTGAGACTACCAAATGCTGCTATAAAGTGGATATTGAGATGTGGGGTCAGGCAGTGCTGCCGCCGGCTCGCAGGCAAAAGGTAACTGACGTGAGGCCATGGCTTTTCAATGTCCAATATGTCTCGAAACCACCGCGGGGAAAATCTCACCCAGCCGGGTAGCGCCGGGTAACCCATCCCCCACTTACCCTGGGCAGCCCTGGGTACACCCTCTCATACGTAATAATCTTTAAATATTACTATCCACCCTGTCAAGGAAGACAAATCAATTTATTATTATTCCTACTCCAGCGGATGTAATAGAATTTTTGAATCTAACCCACATGTCCCACTGCCCCCAACTATCGCTAACACTCCTGTCTTTCTTCTCTCTTTACTCCTTTCTCTTCTGAACCTTCTTTACCTTCTCTCCATTTCCCTCCTCCCTCACTCCTTATACTCTCTTCTCTTCAATATTGTGCTCCGTTATCACATATTGTACCCCTTCCCATGCGCATATTAAAAAAAGACGGCCCAAACAGTACTCAGAACAGATTAACATTGTGTGACGTTATTATATGGCATCGGAATACCTCGGCTGCTAACTTTCAGTGGAACAGATCAACCTCATGAAGGCACTTCGACAGATGGGAGAAGGGAGGAAAAGAAGGGCTGACCACTTCCCCTCATTAAAACTCCTTACCCACTCGCAGTTGCAAGTTACATTGCGGAATTATGGCTTCAAATGATTGTGACATTTCATTGGTTATTGTGACCTTTTGTAGATGCTTGAGCTGTTTAAAAAAAAATGTAGTTGGCCTTAGAGTACTAGACAACAATATGAGGTTTTGCTCACATTGCTGCTGCTTTTGTCATCTTTTCCCCATCTTGGGAGGAATTGGTGTCTCCCATGGTTGGCTGATCATGAATGTTTGATAGCTGAGATTTAACCCTGAACAGGTCACTACTCCAGTTGCAGGGCTATTAGCAACCCTCAAGCAAAAGTGAGTTCCAAATGCATGCAAATATGATATAGGACAACCGGTTTAACATTGCCTCGGAGTGGCAGCACACTCACTGATGTAACATCCTGCCTGTGACGCACCAATCAGACAGCTCCTCTTCATGTCGTCTATTAAAAACCAGACAGCGTTTCCCATTATATTGTGAGTACAAATAGTTTATCTGATGCACCATCTCTCTTCATTGTGGTGGTTTGCTGACTCAGCATATTTTCGCCCTCTTGTGCAACCAAAATATATAATACTAGCGAGGTACCTGAGCTACGCATGGGTGTGGAGCCAAAAGCAATCGAACATTGTGGAAACGGTGAATGCTAAACCATGGAACCAATAAATTCCACATTCCTGTGCCACCTGTAGTCGAACGTCAAGCATGGACAGCAGGTTCGTGAAGGACTTGCACGAAAAACATACCTGTTTGAATGATTCTCTGCGCAGTCAATGGGGAATCTGCATATGGCGATCCACGCATGTCACGGTTAAAAAGTAAAAAACCCTCACGTCATTTCCTCATTCATTTGAACTAAATATCTCTATTTTCATTCCAAACAGCATAACGACAATCACAAATTAAATAGCACTAGCAATGGTACCCGCCCTACGGGCGGGGCTTCAATTGGGAGGCCCAAATGAAAAGGCAAAATATCGGAAATTAAAGCCTTTTTTTTTTACTTCAAACGATTTATAGCCGGCGAAGCCGGTGTTGTCAATAAACGCGTACGTATTATGTCGAAAACCAGATTATGCCTTGGCTTGAGAATTCCGAAGCTCAATGGAGGCCGCCATCTTGCGGATGCGGAAGTATGCATAACAAATTGAAAAACGTTCAATAGGAGTTTCTTTCACCCGTTTTTGTTTGATTCACAATCTTATGCACCTCCAATTTATTATTAAAATACTTTAAGACCAACCTCGGCCCACACGGGCCTGGTTATCTTCAACGAAAAGCGTCACCAAACACCGGAACCAATGAGATTCGAGCATTTGAAAAAATATTTCCTAAAACCAAATCACGCAATGGAGGCCGCCATCGACCGGATGCGGAAGTTTGCATAAAACAATTGCGAAAAAGTTCAATAGGAGTTTGTTTCACCCGTATTTCTTTGATTCACAATCTAATGCACCTCTAATTTGTAATTAAAATACGTTAAGACCAACCTCGTTATCTTCAACGAAAATCGTCACCAAACACCGGAACCAATGAGATTGGAGCATTTGAAAAATCTTTTTTTAAAGCTTATTACGCGTTTCGGACGCTGAAAACGGCGTCATATATTCTAAAATTGACGAAGAATTATTTTTTAGAAATCTCGCGGCCGTAGGGGATAGTTTTTCACGGCCAGAAATACGGTATAAGCGGTTTACATAAAGAAAGAAAGCTCGGTTTGATTAACGACAGTCACACATTGACATTGCCGTTGAAACGGCGCTATCATCTGATCTGTCGGCACTGATCTTACTGCAAGCTAACTTCTGGTGGAGGAAGCCGCAGTGCCCAGAGAGAACCAGCCCTGACAGCGACTGAAGTTAGAAGACGACACACACACTGTGAAAACGTATGTTAAGCCCAGTTAAAATTTCTTAAAATAGGCCTTAAGCTAGCACATCGTATAGTTACTTCCTTAAGCTTCTTGTGACATTTATTGTATGTAGGTATTGGGGAGGACTGTCTGCTCTTCTCTTTTACCAAGTCTTACCAGGTACGGTACCTACACCGACCTACTATCAACTACCTAACCTACTGATGCCATTGTGATGGGTAAAATAGTGGCAAGAGGCTTTGGCTTTGCCGGCTCATTGCGGCTTTGCAGTCGGGTACTAGTATAAACATCCATTAAATCATATCGCATGCAAATCATCAAAATCTAAACCGTACATGGCGCCCATTTTGAAAAAAGATTGAATTAAAAGGGCCTTTTCCTCCTTTTTTTAAAATCCGGACGAGAGGTGAGCCTCCCATGGTCAAATGGTGTTTTTTTTTTTTTTTTGGCCCTAAGTATGTAAAGAGCCGTAAAATACTTCGCGGATATTCATGGCGGTCAATGACGTCATATTGCTTTAGTGCGTGTTAAAAACATCTCTCTTCAGGTAAACTGTATTTCTTCTTTTTTTCGTGTGCTTGCATTCTAAACATGCACATTGCTCATTAATTCTCAGTCGCACCTCTATGTGTGAAGAGTGCACGCCGAATCTAACACGGAAGCGCCCGCTACACCTGTTTCTCAGTCGCTTTGCACACGCTGCCGTGTTACTTCGGAGCCGCACGTTTATATAGGAAGAGTTCGTCAAGAGTCGATCTACTCTCTCCTGGTACGTAGAATTTCAACAAAAGCCACATCACTGTTCATATCGGTAAATATTATTCCATCGTGTTTGGAAAAAGTGGAAAATTGGAAAACTTGGAAAAATTGGAAAAACAATATGGCATATTTTACTCCTTGGGGTCCTAGGATTACCCACCCAAAATATCGTTGCGATCAGTTCAGCCGTTTTTGCGGTACCTTCAAACGGCCAGACGGACGGACGGACATTTGGTGAATTATAGTAAGATTAATATAAAAAATAAACTTTTACCAACATTCGTGACATAAACAAATATTTAAATCAGTGCTGACGTTGCATCCGGATGTGGAGAAGTTCCGTATGGTTGGAAATTCAAAATCATAATTGTATTCACTCAATTCCAAACTGCATAACTCCAATCATAAATTTAAACTATAACAAAATACTGTTAAATGACGATTGTATTGAGATATTATCAAACCAGCTCATTATCGTCATGTGTTCACTTCCGAATTTGGAGCAGGGTTATATCCAGTCAATTTTAAAATAATTATTTTATTGAGGAACTTTTGAAATCTCCGACCGACCTTACAACATCCACTGGGACCCCAAAACGTTCCACAGGAGGTTTGGCGGGGCGAGCCCCAAAACTGAGGAAGTGTTGAGGTAGATGCGGGATCAACGATATATGCAACATTACATGGGGACAAAATGTTAGCGTTGGGGGAAGGGGCGGGATCAAAATCTGCTAGTTTGTGTGCATAAGATACAGAAGGCATTTAAATATTTTTCAGTGTGCACAGCGAGATGTGCTTTGCAGTTTTTGTTTTTATTTTGTTGTCTGTCTTGAGTCATTTAAACGTGACTTTGAAAGCAGAATTCTGTGCAAAATGCTTTAAAGTATCCCACTGTATTTACATTTCAAATGACTCGTACCGAGCCTGGTGTTGGCTTAGCGGTTAGGGTGCCGGCTTGGGATCCGAGGATCGTGGGTTAGAATCCCGGGCGATCGCTGAATTTACGCCAGGGGGTTGACTCAGCCTGTCGTACTTCCGAGGTCGGCAAATTGAGTACCAGCTCACTGGTAATTCCCTGTGTGTCGCAAGAGTTGTATAACAGGGTTGGTGGCAGGAAGGGCATCCAGCCGCAAAACATTGCTTCAAAAAGGGGACCACAGTGCCCGAAAAAAGGCCAACCCCTGCTCTGCGGAAAAAATGGCCTCTAATGGCAGTTCATGACTCGTACCAATGACTCACAGCCGTTATTATTTGCATTAATCCAGCTTCAATTAAAGGAAAGTTGGAGACAGAAATTGCCATTTGGTCCCTTTTTCCTGTACCGAAACCAGACTGCGGCATTCTCAACTACTGGGAGAGGAACAACTATCAGGGATGCCTCTTCGCGGCGATATTGATGGGCTGTCTCCATGCCATGGGCTTGTTCGAGAGAAATGTTGTTGTATAGCCCCTGACGACAACAACAGTGAGAGGTGCTAATTATACAGCTAATATCAGGCAGGAAATCTGGCCAGGGTAATTGCATAATGGCTGGCACTTTTCAAAAGATACTGCGAGATCTTTGACATGCACAATCTAAGGTCAGGCAGGACGGAGGCCTGGTGCAACAGGCGACACATTTTGTGAAGGGGTGTGCGCTGCTGGCACTTCCCCACATCAGCAGATTCTGATCATCTTGGAAACTATCAACTGAGCTTAAGATGTCACTCCATTTGGTCTTTCTGGATAACTCAGTAAGATGCTTGACAAACACTTGTAAAATTGTTGTCACAACACAGGTGTCAAAAGGTGTCACACACAAGTCGAGGTGCAGTTTTCAGGACTCGGGTGTGAATGTTTTCATGATAATTTAAACCTTTCATGAAGAAGTTCCAAGTTAAGTACATTTTAGAGATTTTCAACTTAACATCATGCTGAAAGATTGTGACTATATCCTTTTTATTCCCAATAAGGTTATGATGTTCATGCTTATTTTTGTTTTGCATACTTTTTTTGCATCTCAAGTTAATACTTCCAAATGAAATGTTTGACAACAACATTCTTGTTATTGGTGTTTTGAAATTCGAGTTTTGTTTCCTATTTATTCACGGAATATCATTTCCTTCGATACATCAACTTGCATACACCACATCTCAGAGATGACACCTTGTACTACATTTATTAAGAATGGAACAGGTAAACCACCCATCCCACAAAATGAGGCCATTCCTCCTTATTAGAATGGAATTTGCTCTCTTATTTGAATGAATATACCTGCCTGCCATGGTACAGGCTCAAGAAATCACACATAGGGGAGCAGACAAAGAGGCCCTTAATCTGCAGATAATTTAAGATACACGCCCCATAGGCCCTTCGATCCCTTAGGTCACTCATTCTCCATTATAATTGATGTCGTCACACTGCTGGAGGTAAGGCTTTTACAGAGGACATCCTGAAGTGCATCACTCTGTCTATTCCTTTCAGTAGACTGATTGGGGGGGAGTATAGAAAGGTCATTAGGTTGTTGCCATTTCCTCTGGTTGTGATGTCCTGACGGATGTGAGAGAGCGAGTTGGCATTGTGCTGGAAGTTGAAATTGATGTTGCTTTTGTTACATATTTATGTGAATGTATGTGAATTACTATTCAGGTCTTTGCTTATCAATGTGTAGTCGATTAAGGGTTGTTGTGATTAAAGGGTCAGGAGCCCTTCTGGGAAAAATGAGACCGGAAACGGAAGAAGAAAAGACACGAGGTCCGGGAGAAGCGACGATTCTTCTTCTTCCTCGCCCAGCTCCGAGGAGAGTGGGGATCGAGATTGAGCAGCGTGGAAAAGCTGCGTTCCCCAAGCCCGTCTGGCGAGAGGAGTTACCGGGACGTGTAACTACCCTTTTGACACGTCAAGTTGCCGTGGGTCCGTGCACGGACCCAGCGTCCGGCACAGTTCGCCGCACCGTCTACAAGGACGCGTACGGGTCGCACTTTGGGGCCTCGCGCGCGTTGCAAGCGGCGCTTGCTTTGCCCGCTTCGCTTGGCCAGGAGGGGTGTGCTGCAGCCGTGGTTCCCGGTACGGTACGTGCCCGGTGGAAGCACGTCCGCCCGGGGTTCGTTCAACCGCCCGTGTGCGGCGAAGCCGACCATCATCTTGGTCAGGAGGGGCCCAGAGACATTGTGAGGGACAGAGACCAAAGGGGTCGTGAGTACCCAAGGGGTCGGGAGTGGGGAAAGGGGACACACGTATGTAAGATGGCCATCTTAATCATCTCGGGGATTGATTGTTGATTGTGGATTGTTGATGGTTGATTGCTCGGGGAATATATCATTGATTATTCCGGATCCTTGGTGTGGGGTTTTTTCTTGGTTGGAATTCATATTGATTGCGTTACGAAAGCGCATACATAATAAATCTTTCTGGCGGAGTTCCTCTCACGGTCCGGGGGTCACCGAGACCAGGTAGTCACCGGGAGGACCACGTAACAGAATTGGGGGCTCGTCCAAATTACGATTTGCGGATTCGCAATTGGGTCTACGTCCGGGATCTAAAATTGTATAAAATAATATTTTTATTAATTAAAATTTATTAATTAAGTATTAATTGGTAAATTTTTGGGGAAAGTGGGGTAAAGTCTTGGGTGAAGGTTAACAGGTGTTAACGATAGGCACCATGGCGTTTGTGGCACAGAACTTTGCGGTAACCCCGAGTGAGGCACAGTTCCGAGCGTTACTAAAGTCGGACCTCTTGAAATTGGCCAAACATTTTAACTTGGAGGTCCGAACTAATTTGAGGAAGGCAGAGTTGCAGACCACGGTGATACAGTCTATGGTGGGATTAGGAACATGGGACGAGTTAGCCTGGCAGTGGCTACCCGAAGAACCAGAAGACGTTGAGCTCCGGAAACTGGAGTTGCAATTACGGAGCCAGGAACGGATCAAAGAAGAAGAAAGGAAAGCAGAAAAGGAAAGAGCAGAAGAAGAAAGGAAAGCAGAAAAGGAAAGAGCAGAAGAAGAAAGGAAAGCAGAAGAGAGGAGAGAAGAGAAACAAGCAGAGGAAAGGAGAGTGGAACGAGAACTCCAGGAAAGGTTAAAAGAAGAAGAAAGGAAAGCAGAAGAGAGGAGAGAAGAGAAACAAGCAGAGGAAAGGAGAGTGGAACGAGAACTCCAGGAAAGGTTAAAAGAAGAAGAAAGGAAAGCAGAAGAGAGGAGAGAAGAGAAACAAGCAGAGGAAAGGAGAGTGGAACGAGAACTCCAGGAAAGGTTAGCAGAAGAAGAAAGGAAAGCAGAAAAGGAAAGAGCAGAAGAAGAAAGGAGAGTGGAACGAGAACTCCAGGAAAGGTTAGAAAGGATGAAAACAGAGGAAAGGAAAGCAGAAGCAGAGGAGAGGAGAGCTGCAAGGGAACTCGAAGCAGAGGAGAGAAAAGCGGAAAGGGAATTGAAGGAACGTGACATGGCGCTTCAGCAAGAAATTAAATTCAAGGAGCTGGAGTTAATGAGAGAACGGGGAGAGGTACCACCCTTGCTGACGGGGTCGACACCTAGCCAGAACACCTGGGATGTGGGCAGACATGTGAGGCTGGTTCCACCCTTCAGTGAAAAGGAAGTCGCTAAATTTTTTCCGCACTTTGAGAAAGTGGCTCGACAGTTAAACTGGCCGGAGGAGGCCTGGACCATACTAGTACAAAGTGTGCTGGTGGGAAAAGCTCAAGAGATTTATTCGGCGCTACCAATGGACCAATGTGCAGATTATGAGGTATTGAAGAAGCACATCCTCAAAGCCTATGAGTTGGTTCCGGAAGCTTACCGGCAAAAATTCAGGAATGCCAGGAAGAGGGAGAGTGAGACCCATGTGGAGTTTGCCAGAGTGAAAGAAAACATGTTTGATCGGTGGTGTGAGTCAAAAGGAGTCGGGAAAGACTTCGAAACATTGCGTGACTTGATCCTGGTGGAGGAATTTCAACAGTGTGTCCACGAGGACATCAAAGTGTACCTGCAGGAAAACAAAGTACCAAAGTTGTGGGACGCAGCCACCATGGCAGATGATTATGCCTTAACACACCGGATAGGGGTCCACAAACCTAACTCCTCGCCTAGACTTCAGCAGGGGAGTTATGGAACACCCGGTGCGGAGAACGACCTTACATGGCGGCGGCCTCGAGAGGATTATGGGGACAACGCGGATACCCCACCTGTTCGAAATCAGAGGGCTGCGGGCCCAAGACAAACTTATATTTCGGGGGGCCCGAGGCAGACCACGAGTTTTTCCTCCGGGCCTACTTGCGCTTTTTGCAAGAAACCTGGACACTTGATGTCCAGTTGTTACCGCATGAAAAGGGAAGACCCAGAGCGGAGTCCGACTATTACCACTCCGAATGCGATGGCAAGCGTAAGAAATCGCCCACAGAAGAGTTACCGACCATTTATTTATGAGGGGTTGGTCTCACTCAAGGGAGACTTGACTAACCCAAGACCGGTTAGGGTTTTGAGGGACACAGGAGCCCATCAATCCTTAATGCTTGAAGGCATTTTGCCATTGTCAAAGAGTACCGCAACGGGTGATAGTGTTCGGTTACAAGGGATCGGTGGCTGTGTTAGTGCCCCACTTCATGTCATCCATTTGGAATCCGATTTGGTGTCAGGACCGGTCACCGTCGGTTTACAAGCCACGCTTCCTGTAGAGGGAGTATCTGTGATTATTGGGAATGATTTGGCCGGGGGGCAAATTTATGGTAACCCGAGGGTTGGTAAAGAGAACAGCAGGGAAAATAACACCCCACCAGCTCGGGATGGCGACAAAAGTTCCAAGTTATTTGTAGGGGGACTGAACAAGACAGGGAAACGCAACGGTCAAGAGGGTTTGGCTTTGTCAAGTTTGCAAGCACAAGAGACGCCAGGGAGGCAGAGAAGAATTGGAATGGTAAGGATTTGGAGGGTCGGACCATAACAGTAGGGAAGGCATTTCGTAGGCGTCGAGAGGTCTACAGAAGAGGACAACTTGGCAGTAGTTTTGGGGTTGGCAGCAGCCGATATTACTATGGAGGCTCCCAGAGTTACAGCACCTCCCGAAAAAATGAATGTCAGAGCACTGGCCGAGAAGGAGACCGCCAGTCAGGTAACGGCTGGGACAAGTGGTCCCACCGTAACTGTTAGGAGTCTGGAGAAGTTGAAGCACTATATATACGGGGGAGCCGCCGAGCCGGGGCTCCTACACGGACTAACCGTGAACGCCACGTTCTTAAAGGCGTCCAGGTAGTGAACTTTCCTGCACGGACTAACCGTGAACTCCCCGTTCTTAAAGGCGTCCATGTAATGAACTTTCCTCCCCGGACTAACCGTGAACTCCACATTCCTTAAGGCGTCCATGTAGGGAATACTCCGCTGGGCCTCCCGAAAAAGTGCTATAGAGAGGTTTAAATTTGGGGGCTTTGGTCACCACCTCTTAACCATCATTCAAGAGAAACTAGAAGTGGTTGACGCTTGGTCCAGAGGGAATTAATCTAGGGGATTGTGTGAAATTTTGTTGCTTTATTTTTAAATGATGACTGTGCCCGGGGGGAACTGATGAGTTGGGGGTGGGGGGGGGGGGGGGGTGAGTTATCTGGTTTGTTTATCCAAGTTGGCCGGCAAAGAAAGTTTTCGCTGGGTTCAAACTTTCTTTCTTGAAGGGGGGGGAGTGTTACATATTTATGTGAATGTATGTGAATTACTATTCAGGTCTTTGCTTATCAATGTGTAGTCGATTAAGGGTTGTTGTGATTAAAGGGTCAGGAGCCCTTCTGGGAAAAAGGAGACCGGAAACGGAAGAAGAAAAGACACGAGGTCCGGGAGAAGCGCCGATTCTTCTTCTTCCTCGCCCGGCTCCGAGGAGAGTGGGGATCGAGATTGAGCAGCGTGGAAAAGCTGCGTTCCCCAAGCCCGTCTGGCGAGAGGAGTTACCGGGACGTGTAACTACCCTTTTGACACGTCAAGTTGCCGTGGGTCCGTGCACGGACCCAGCGTCCGGCACAGTTCGCCGCACCGTCTACAAGGACGCGTACGGGTCGCACTTTGGGGCCTCGCGCGCGTTGCAAGCGGCGCTTGCTTTGCCCGCTTCGCTTGGCCAGGAGGGGTGTGCTGCAGCCGTGGTTCCCGGTACGGTACGTGCCCGGTGGAAGCACATCCGCCCGGGGTTCGTTCAACCGCCCGTGTGCGGCGAAGCCGACCATCATCTTGGTCAGGAGGGGCCCAGAGACATTGTGAGGGACAGAGACCAAAGGGGTCGTGAGTACCCAAGGGGTCGGGAGTGGGGAAAGGGGACACACGTATGTAAGATGGCCATCTTAATCATCTCGGGGATTGATTGTTGATTGTGGATTGTTGATGGTTGATTGCTCGGGGAATATATCATTGATTATTCCGGATCCTTGGTGTGGGGTTTTTTCTTGGTTGGAATTCATATTGATTGCGTTACGAAAGCGCATACATAATAAATCTTTCTGGCGGAGTTCCTCTCACGGTCCGGGGGTCACCGAGACCAGGTAGTCACCGGGAGGACCACGTAACACTTTGGAAGTCCTTTAGATAATTCGTTGACCTCACTCATTTCTACCCTGGCAGAGCGAATTCCTTCTAATATTTACACTAACCTTGCCTATCCAATGCACACAATTGTTTATCCTGTAAACTCTACATTCCTACCTGGTTAGGAGAACTGACTATGGGAGTAATTAACAGACTTAGGATATAGATTTTAGCTTCAGTGAAGACCCAGATCTCTTTGTATCCACATTTGTTTAAACGTTAGAGGCCGATTACTTTTGTTTAACTGCAATGCCTCTTGACATGGTCATTCCAAATGCTTGCAGTTGTTGTCCCCCGTCGCACCGCGGAGCGAAAGGGGGACTATGGTTTTCCCCTCCGTCCGTGTGTCCGTCCGTGTGTCCGTCCATGCGTGCGTGCGTGCGTAAGCGAAGGGCCGAATTCTAATTTGGTGTGTGGGTGAAACCCACGTCAAAATCCAAGATGGCTGCCGCCATGTATGTCTGAAACTTGTGAGTGGAATATCTTGAAAAATAAGTGAAGTACCAACTTCTAATCTGGTGTTTGGGTGTATCTTGGCAGAAGAAAGAACGCTATTGAAAATTGGGTCGCCACGTCAACATCCAAGATGGCCGCCACCATATATATGTCTGAACCTTGTGAGCGAAATATCTTGAAAAATAAACGAACTACTAACTTCTAATCTGGTGTGTGGGTGTATCTACGCATAAGGAAGAACGCTATTGAAAATTGGGTCGCCACGTTAAAATCAAAGATGGCCGCCACCATATATATGTCTGAATCTTGTGAGCGAAATATCTTGAAAAATAAACGAACTACTAACTTCTAATCTGGTGTGTGTGTATATCTATGCATAAGGGAGTACGCTATTGAAAATTGGGTCGCCACGTCAAAATCCAAGATGGCCGCCACCATATATATGTCTGAACCTTGTGAGCGAAATATCTTGAAAAATAAACGAACTACTAACTTCTAATCTGGTGTGTGGGTGTATCTACGCATAAGGGAGAACGCTATTGAAAATGGGGTCGCCACGTCAAAATCCAAGATGGCCGCCACCATATATATGTCTGAACCTTGTGAGCGAAATATCTTGAAAAATAAACGAACTACTAACTTCTAATCTGGTGTGTGGGTGTATCTACGCATAAGGGAGAACGCTATTGAAAATTGGGTCGCCACGTCAAAATCTAAGATGGCCGCCTTGCGTCTTCCACTTTGTCAACTCACATCACGTCACCGACGGGGGACCTAGGCGTAATTCAACCCTGAATTTGGAGACTCTGACTGCGATGTCATCTGTTTTGAAAGGGACTAGCACATTACCCATATGGTGATTGTGCCACCTCATTCCTACCCCCCAACTCCCCTCCAATCCCCCATCCCTCACAGTGACACACATGCGCAAACACATTCTTCACACACACACACACACACACACACACACACACACACACACACACACACACACACAATTACATTTTTACTTTGAGTAAACTTACACATGCCATTCTGACAACTCCACAAAAGCCTCAGCCTCCTCCTCCCAACTCTACCACATCTTTGAGAAAATAGGCGGATTAATAGCAAAACCAGCATAACCTCCGAAGTAGAAGCGATATCTGAGAGAAAGGGTAATTCTGAAAGATTAGAAGGTTTTTTGGGGGGTTTTTTTCCAAGATGGCGCCCTACCACGTGACCTATGATGTCATAATTTTCATTAAAATTATACAGGAGGAGGCACTATGGTGAAAATTTCTAGCCAATCTGGTTGCAAAGAAAAGCATACTCATGTTCTGTGCAGAGAAACAAACATCGGGCAAACAAAGAAACAAACAGCAGACAAACAAACAACAAACAAACAAACATCAGCCAAACAAACAAACGTCAGACAAATAAAGAAACAAACATCAGACAAACAAAGAAACAAAAATCAGACAAAAAACAAACAAACATTGGGCAAACAAAGAAACAAACATCAGAAAAGCAAACAAACAAACAAACATGAGCCAAACAAAGAAACATCAGACAAAGAAAGAAACATCAGAAGAACAAAGAAACAACCATCAGACAGACAAACAAACATCATACAAACAAAGAAACAAACGTCAGACAAAAAAACAAACAAATGGCAGACAAACAAACAAAACAAACGGCAGACAAACAAACAAACAAACGGCAGACAAACAAACGGCAGACAAACAGACAAACGAACAAACGGACCCAAATGCAATACCCTCTCCTCTGGCAAGGGCCAGATCACATCACAGACAATACATTTATACATTCGCTCGGTAAATTCCGGATGCCCGGCTGGACTGGAGTTGAATTAAAGATGCCGACATATCACATCCACTTTGCTCCAATGTTTTTAAGTTTTGAAGTGACGGTTGCAGTTCCAATTTTTTTGTTTTTGTTTTTTTTGTTCACTATATTTGACAAATCCTATCGATTGGACGAGAGACCATAATTATCTTGCTTGTGAAGAAAAGCAAACAACATTTCTCTGCCACAACCACTTCAGAGGCTGTCACCACGTTGAGTTTATTTACAATTTTGGCTTTCATTAAGATGTTGTTTTCCCCTACAGTTTTTAAACTAAAACCACATTGATGAAAACACAAGTTTGGTGATTTAAGTGGATATTCATTACCTTTTGTAGTTTAAATAACCAATGAGCTTGTGTTCCGTGAGCGGCTTGGTGAGGTGGAGGGTAAGACGTAAGATGGTGCACTGACGTAGAATATGAAGGGTAATTTCTGACAAATCTTCCCACATCAATTTGTTGTTCACAAATACTGTAATGTATATGATTTGACTTTTCCCTTTCATACAGTACCTCATTATAACGATGTACGCCGTACGCTCAATTGGCAATATGCCAGAGCCCAACGACTACACAAGACCAATATCCCAAATGGGGCAAGTTGCAAACTCAGTCTTCTATGCAATTTACCTCTGCGATAATTCTTTACTAATATTGCTGAAACAATTATTGACTTAAATCTGGGATAATTGGGATTCCTGTAATAATTGGGATTCCAGGCCATTGACTTCTGCACCATCTTATTCTTTATTGTTTTTGTAATCTTGTTCTTCTTTTTCTTTCCTCTTGTATGCTGTGCCTCGCATGAGAGACTGTCAGATGCCAAGAGATACTCAATAACTGACTGACAGGTGATGGGAATTTCTCTGGGCCAGCCAAGGTTTTCCTACCTTCTGCGATATTGGCCACAGGTTGCTATGATTGGTTGAAGTAACTGAATCCATTGTAACCTCTTCACCCAGAATAAACATCGTCTTAAAACAAGAGGTAGCTCACTTCGAGTGCGAGCATGCTCAACCAACCACACTCTCAGCAAAACACAAATGGAAAAACCTAGCAATGTCTCGGTTGGACACTTTATAAGTAGGATCCTTTTTCCTACAATGGAGTGCAATCTCTGCTGTCACTTCCCTGGATAGCTGCTGCTCTCAAAGGAAGTTTGTTTTTTTTCCTTGCAGAAATCGATAGACTGATTGAATGCCGTCATGACTATAGAGTACGGACTGATTGTAACTCAAGGTGGTTCTTCAACATTTGTGAATGCAGCAAGGTAAATATATCAACCTGATGTAAATATATGATGGCAGGAAAACATGAATGGGTTCAGAAAAAGACGTGGTTCGGTTTGGGAAGTTAAACGCTGAGAATAAGCTTACGAAGTGGCATCGAGCACTGACGTCAAACATAGTCGCTCACAGGTTGTCGAAACTCGGATTGATACCCAATTGAATATCAGTTGGCAATAAAACTTACCTTTCGATAATAATAAGCCATTGTGAGTGAGGACTCAAGCCAAATTCTTTCCTTTGGATAATCTGCGAGGTAGGCCATAAAATACCAATTTCAGCATATTACTTGCCGGGCTGGCGGGTTACCTGAGAGTTATGCACACTGTCCTCTGAGCTGTCGAGCTTGTGATGGAATCTTGGGCCGGCTATAAACCGTCATCCTGGTGTTTCACGTGTTACAAGGTGATTCATCAATGTGTGTACAGTTGGTTCCGCGGATGGAAGTTAAACGGGGCGTCCTGTCTGCCATCATTATTTGGTGGATGTTAACGATCCCATATGGTGTCAGTCCACACCTTGTCCAAATTCCAGATACCTGCTCTAATCTACAGGAGGTACTGCATCATCAGCGCAGCTGAACTGTACCCTCTCACCCCCTTCACACCAGCAAATGATGTGTGGAAATTGTGAAGATCATCAAAACAATTCCTACTTAGAATTTATGAGGTGGATTCAAGAGCAGTTGGAATAAATGTTCACGAGTGAAAATTCAGTTTCAATTTCATCCCGGTGAACCCTTCTCCACTCGGGAATCGCGACATGAAACAAATGGCGAGCAGTATTTGAGAAAATACTCAATATTACCCCAAATTCAAATTTGGTACCCAAATACCCAAATTCAATGCAGTTCCCAAAGTACCCAAATACCCAAATTCAATGCAGTTCCCAAAGTACCCAAATACCCAAATTCAATGCAGTTCCCCCTGTAGAATCGAAAAATACTCAACAACAAGAAAAAAACATAAAATTTCATTTAATGTGAAATAGCCATGGTTTTCGTAATTTTGCTGTATGGAGTTAAAGGCTGTCAGTCGGCCATCTTTGGTCAGATGACAAAACAAAATCTTATGTATATATATATATACTCATATATTGTCTTTGAGCCGAGTTTAAAGAAAATTGGTTCGTTCATGTCCAAGAAATGGATGGGGACACTTTAAAGTAACTAAATGGCAACCAGTCGGCCATATTGGATCTGATCACGGGGAAAAAAATGATGTGCAAATGTAACTCATCATTCATTATCTGCCTGCCAAATTTGGATAAGATTGGTAAATGCATGTCCGAGAAATGGTGGAGGAATCTAGCCTTTATGGCAGAGTGGCCAAACGGAAGCCTCTCAATGAAAGACACATGAAAGCCCGCTTGGAGTTTGCAAAAAAGCACCTAAAGGACTCTCAGACTGTGAGAAACAAGATTCGGTGGTCTGATGAAACCAAGATTGAACTGTTTGGCGTCCGTCTGGCCACTCTGCCATAAAGCCCAGATCGGTGGAGTGTTGCAGTGATGGTTGTCCTTCTGGAAGTTTCTCCCATCTCCACACAGGATCTCTGGAGCTCAGCCAGAGTGACCATCGGGTTCTTGGTCACCTCTCTTACCAAGGCCCTTCTCCCCCGATTGCTCAATTTGGCCGGGCGTCCAGCTCTAGGAAGAGTCCTCGTTGTTCCAAACTTCTTCCATTTAAGAATTATGGAGGCCACTGTGCTCTTGGGAACCTTCAATGCAGCAGAAATTTTTGTAGGCTTCCCCAGATCTGTGCCTCGACACAATATTGGCTTTGAGCTCTGCAGGCAGTTCCTTCGACCTCATGGCTTGGGTTTTGCTCTGATATGTACTGTCAGCTGTGAGACCTTATATAGACAGGTGTGTGCCTTTCCAAAACATGTCCAAGCAATTGAATTTACCACAGGTGGACTCCAATCAAGATGTAGAAACATCTCAAAGATGATCAAGATAAATGGGAGGCACCTGAGCTAAATTTCAAGTGTCATAGCAAAGGGTATGAATACTTTTGTCAATGTGATATTTCAGTTTTTTCTTTTTAATAAATTTGCAAAACTTTCTAAAATCCTGTTTTCTCTTTGTCATTATGGGGTATTGAGTGTAGATTGATGAGGGAAAAAATGAATTTAAACGATTCAGCAAAAGGCTGCAACATAACAAAATGTGAAAAAAGTGAAGGGGTCTGAATACTTTCTGAATTATTATTATTTTTATTTTTTTTGTATACAAGATCGAGGCTCGTGAAAGAGCGAACATTAATCACACAGAAAGACAAACCGACACATAAAACATATAACATCGGGAGCGGTAGACAAGATGGGGAGAGAGGGGGAAGGACACAAACACAACATTTGAGAGCAGGGACCGAGAGACATGGAGACATCGAGAGATCTGAGAGAGGGCGAGGGCTTTGGGGGGGGGGGCATGGGAAGGGGGCGGTGGGAGAGGTATAAAACATATGGACACTGCCAGGACTTCCAGGAAAGAAGTTGGAATTTCAATCAAGGTGGATCTGGGGTGAATTAGCGGGGGTAGAAAAGATCAAGGTTTTGGATGGGGGAAGATAAGAGATGGTGGTGAACAGCTGTTTTAAAGACCTGGAGGGAGGAGTGGGATTGAAGGGAGTGAGGGAGTTTGTTCCAGAGGCGGGAGAAAAGAGGAATGAAAGAGTGAAGGTGAGCAGAGAGCCGAGATTTCGGCAGTTTAACCATCAGAGGGTTGCTGGCAGATCTTGTGCGACCTGTAGGAATATTTGGGGGACAGAGCACAGAGAGAGCTGGGGGTGCAAGGCCGGAGAGGAGTCGGTAGAAGACAGAAAGACCACCTACCTGCCTGCGGTGAGTGAGTGAAAGGCCCTCAGAGATAGCTTCATCGCGGGAGATTCCAATAATTCTGAAAGCTTTGGTTTCAACAGCGTGAAGCCGAGCTAGGTGTGAGGCAGGAGCACCGGCCCATAGGGGAGAACAGTATTCCATTGAGCTGCGGATGAAAGCCTTGTATGTGGTGAGGAGCTCAGGTGTGCCGAGGAAGGACTTCGCACGACGGAGGATGCCCAGTCGGCGACTAGCTTTGGAGGCCAGCTTGGAAATGTGGTTTTCCCAAGAAAGATCATGGCAGATAGTGAAACCCAAAAGCTTGAGCGACAGAACTTCTTGGAGAGGATTGTTGAGAAAGTAGATGGGAGGGTTGTCCAGTCGATCTTTTCGGAGAGACATAGTAAGAGTGTGAGATTTGTCAGGATTGAAAGACATGTTCCACTTGTTTGACCAGTCTGTGATTTTGTCCAAGTCTTCAGAGAGTGAGGAGGCTGCAGACTGCCGATCTGAGGGAAGAGGAATGGAGCGGCAGAGAGTGGAGTCATCAGCAAAGAGATAGAGAGGATTTTCAAGAGAGTCAGAGAGATCATTGATGAAGACCAGAAAAAGCACGGGGCCCAGAACACTGCCTTGGGGAACTCCAGCCTGAACAGGAAGAGGAGATGAGAGAAACCCATTCAGGGCCACACGTTGACGACGACTAGAGAGGAAGTCCGCCAGCCATGCGTGGAGATTTCCATGAATACCAAAGGAGGAGAGTTTGGTGAGCAGAGCGGGGTGCCAGACCGTGTCGAAGGCACGTGATATGTCGAGGGAGACTGCTCTAATTTCCTGTTTGGCATTGAGGACCTCCATCCATTGTTGAGACAGCAGAAGCAGCATGTCCAGAGTAGAGTGACCTGGTCTGAAACCAAATTGATGATCAGAGATCAAGCCATTGGAGAAGAGGAAAGATTTCATATCCGAAGCAATGATGGATTCCATGACTTTGCTGATAATTGGGAGAAGGCTGATTGGCTGTAGTTGCTAGGATCTGTTTTTGCACCTTTTTTGTGCAAAGCGGTGATGTTGGCTGATTTCCAAGCAGATGGCAGTTGACCTTGAGCAAAAGAGAGGGTGAAGAGAACAGAGAGAGGGTGAGATAGAGCGGCAGAGCAGGATTTTAGGACCCGTGGGCTGATGCCGTCGGGTCCAGTTGCAGAATCAGAGTCGAAGGTTGAGAGAAACTTTTCCACCTTGTCAGGAGGAAAGGACACGGAGTCCAGGAGCAGCAGGGTACGACTGGGTATGGTGGGTACAGAGAGGGATGGGTTTGGGACACAAGATTTAGAGGCAAACACAGAGTTGAGGCATTCAGCTTTTTCACGTGCGGAGTCAGCTGTGTAGCCGTTTGAGGTAAGGGAGGGGATGGAGGGGGAACAAACACCAGAAACGGATTTGACCAGACGCCACCAGGATTTGGAAGAGGGAGACAGATAAGAGAGTTCGGTCTTGAGAACGGAGAGATATTGTTTCCTGGCTCTCCTGAGGGTGGACACACACTTGTTTCGGGCTTTGTGAAAGGAAATGAGATTTCCTTCCGTTGGATTTGCTTTCCAGGAGACGAAGGCAAGTTGTTTCTGGGCAACAGGCTCACCACAAGATTCTGTGTACCATGGACGGGAGGAAGGGTATGACAACTGAAGACGAGATGGGATAAATCTGTGCATGAGAGAGAGCACTTTACTTTGGAAGAATTCCCAGGATGAGTTGATGTCAGAGGTGGTAGAGAATGGAGACCAGTCCAGATGATTGATGGCTGCTTGAAGACCGTGCCAGTTGGCCTGAGTGAAATGCCAGACTCGTCGACGCTGAGCACTGTATATGTCGTCATGTGCTGTGTTTGTGCCAAGTTGGAAAAAAATCGGCCCATCCCTGTTCAATAAATGGTCAGGGGCACATTTAAGTAACAAAATGGCCACCAGTTTGCCGTTTTGGATCTGATCCTGAAAATAAATGACGTGCATATGTAAGATATCAGTCATTATCTGTGAGCCAAGATTGAACAAGATCGGCAAATGCATGTATGAAAAATGGTTGAGGACGTTTTCAATGTCGGGTTGTTGTTTTTTACAACTAAAATGGCCACCATTCGGCCATCTTTGATCTCATCGCGAAACAAAATGATGTGCATATATACCGTCATGTCCTGTCTTTGTGCCAAGTATGACCAAAATAGGTTTACACATCGGTTTGGGTGTGTTACCAATGGGTGCATTATGGATGGGAAGTCATAAAGTAACTTCTGAAAATAGCACGTGGGTGTGGTTGGAAAACACATGATATTCAGCGATGAAAGTGTGGATAATTTTCCGAAAAGGATAAGTTGTCGGTGCATCCAATAGACCACCATGTTTGACGTCCACAAGGAGATGGAAATGGTGTAAAATTAAAAAAAATCCACACTTGGGATAATCCGGACATTGGTAAAGAATCCTTGAGCAAAGCTTTCTTAACTCTTGATGATTAAGAAGGTTCTTTTCTTTCTTAGTTATGCTCATTATATAACGTTGTGGTTCATCTCCATAATACATACACAAAAATGGGAGAATTTCTGTCCACTCGCAGCTTCCTCCTGATCCCGACAGGATGTTGCTGAGGTAGCGCACTTACCTTTGAGCTATCTAGTGTTGGAGTTTGATTTCCAATTTGAAAATACACTGTCAGATTTGTGCTTTGTTGAAGGACATTGTATCACAAGTGCCGTCTCTCGGACGGACAGTACTCTGCGTGTCCTGCTAGCATTAGTTTGTATGCGTTGAAGATCCAAAGGTGTCTTTCACCTCGAATAGGTGAGTTATCGCCGACACCATGGCTGAATTACAAGTTTCTGCCTGTTGACTGCTGGGTGGGCAAACTCAAACATTGCTGTCTGGCTGTGACTGCACTGAGCCTGCCTACGGGTATTGCACCAGAGACAAACCTTCCCCTGAGATAGAGTGGTGACGTTTCTGGAATTGGTTCTTAGCCACAATATGTTGAGTATGCTGAAATGTTGAGTATGCAATATGCTGAGTTGTGAGCACCTGGATGCTTTTACCCCAACGATGTTGCAGATGTGTAAAGATTTGAGTATAACTTGTAAAAACGTGGAAAATTATTGGTCGGACTTCAGCCGTCAAAAGTTGTCTGAATATCGACTTGTAAAAGTTTCATCTGTTGTGTTGGAGTTACGACATCTTTTCATTTTAATTAAAAGGACGATGGAATGGATTGGCCCGACTTGACACAACCTGTGTGTAGAAACTTGGCATTCTGAAATCCTCATCCGGTACTAGGTTCGAAGAATGGGTCTCACGAACCATAAGGATGTGATCAATGAAATGATGTTTCGGCAATTGCAATTCTGTGGTTCATTTGTTCTTTGCAATGTGTTGCAGGCCTACAGTATCCAAGGGCAGTATGCGATTCCTCATCCAGATGTGAGTTGTGCTCACACATGCACACACGGAAATACTCGCACAGCTTTTTACATGTGTCAACCTGTGTAATAACCTGATCCTGACAAATGGCACACTATACAGTGTACACCATGTTTTTCACCTGGTGTTTCTTCCTTAAATATTGTGATAAATTTTTTGCAATAAAAATCGTTTTCTTAATCTCTTATAAGAAGACCTTGGTTTTGAATCCCTTCAGTTGTAGAGATGTCGGTTGTGGAGGATTGGAGTGTGACTTCTCTGCTGCATTGGCGACATCGGCATGCTTACGGATGAAAGGGCCACAAAATTATTATTATTACTCGATAGCGAAGTACCTTCGAGTGAAGCATTTCGCGACAGATGAATTAGTTGTCGCCCTTTCCTCCCCGCAACACCCCCAGACCACAATTTTGATTTTTCATCCTTTCTTCGTCCCTTTGTCTATGGGGCCCACGC
Source organism: Myxine glutinosa (assembly GCF_964187855.1). Lineage (NCBI taxonomy): Eukaryota > Metazoa > Chordata > Myxini > Myxiniformes > Myxinidae > Myxine > Myxine glutinosa. Next base: position 153,089,852 of record NC_136267.1, on the reverse strand, counting down.
AGGTCTCATCCGACTGGAATGTTTTTTGCTAAATAAATTAACCTTGGGGATGTTATTGAAGAATATTGAGCAACTCCGTCTAAGACAATAAGAAATGTTTTTTTTTTTTTCATTTTGTCTATCATAATTTGTATACAAATGGGGGTGAGAAGAAGGTGGTTGCAGCTCTTTGAGAAAAAGGAATTTCAATAAAACGAAGGGAAGGAGGGGAGAATATATGATTTTCAAAGAGATAGGATAAGGGAGAAAAGGTGTGTATGATGTTCGCTATGCGCTGACAATCAACTGGAATCTTAGATGTTGTGGGTTCTAGTTCTCATATTAACGATTTGGATTCGAAACTGCTACAAGCTGAACTAATTTCAGTTAAAATTACCTTGAAATTTCTGGACTGTTGGCACAAACCTAGTTCATGAATTAATGACCTTCAGGGTAATCTGTCTGGTCTATAAGTAATGCTAGTCCACACTTTGTGGTTGACTCTTAACTCCTTCAAGACAACTTAACATTCGCCTTTCAATGCTACATTTTATAGAGGAAAAGCAGCACTCTCCAAAATGCCATTATCTGGTTATAAAAAAGAACAAGAATGCAAGTCCTCATTGGGGAGCACATCCACGAACCGTGCCTTAAAATCGGATGTGTAAATTTTACGATAAAATAACTAAATAACAAACTAATCAAGAAATATGTCGTGCATAGCACAATACTTGCAAAATCCCTAAAATAAGTTGTTGACCTTTGACCGTTGTTGACCTTTGGCCAATGTTGACCTTTTGGCTCATGTTGACCTTTTGGCCTCAAAAATAATTGGTGGTTGAATTCAGTGACTAGGTATGCAAATCCTGATAAATTTAATATCAATTGGAAGAAAATTGACGATGTTAGAAATCCCACCTAAGTTGTTGACCTTTGGCCTATGTTGAACTTTTGACCTCAAAATTAATAGGCTCTTCCTTTGACCAACTCTACCGTTTGGTGAAGTTTTGTGAAGATCGGTTTAAAATTATGACCTGTAGGTGATTGACATGCAAAGACAGACAGACAAACAGATAGACAAACAGACAGGCAAATAGACAAACAGACAGACAGACAAAGAGACAGACAAACAAAGACAGACGAACAAAGACAGACGAACAAAGACAGACGAACAAAGACAGCCAAACAAAGACAGACAAACAAACAGACAGACAGACAAACAGACAGGCAAACAAACAGACAGACAGACAAACAGACAGAATAATGCACAATACCAACCAATATACTTGAAAAATTGTTGATTTTCACAAGTAATAAATAAATAAAGGTTGTAGAAAGGTAAAATGTAATTAAGTAAATAATTTAAGATGGTATATTGGTAGCAGTGATGGAATCTATACTATAAGAGAGATGTTTGTCTGTCTGTGTGTCACTATTTTTCTCAGAGATGGCAGAACGGATCTTTGTCAAACTTTCAGAGGTTCACCAGTGAGTGTCTGAGTGTTTTAGGGGGGGCGGGAAACCTTTTGAATTTTTTGAAAAAAAACTGTTGGATTTTTTGGGAATTTTTTCAAATTGCTCTATAGTGTCTAAGCCTTTGTAGCTGTGTGAAAGATAATATTGAATGATCCCTGAATGCATTCCTTAGTGGGTGTAGGGAAGTATTTTAGGCCCCCACAAAAAGAAATATATATATATTGTTTGAAATGCCACAGGATTAGAACAGCACCGGGCGATGTCGGGTACCCCTGCTAGTAGTATATAAAAATAAATAAATTATTCAAGGCTGTGTGTTGGTAGTGGATATAATAAAGTGTATATAAATAACGAAATAATTCAAAGCAGTATGTTGGTAATTAGTGGTATGGCAGAGGGAATAAAAATATATAAGGAACTCAAGAATAGCAGTGGTGATATAGTGTGTATATATAAATAAATATTCCAAAGTTGTGTGTTGGAAGTGATGGTAAAGGGAATTAAAAGAAATAAACAAGAATACGTCATGCAGAGCACGATACTTGCAAAATCCACCCCCCCCCCCACCCCAAAAAAGGATGTCATTAATCCAGCAAATTGCCCATTTCCTTCATCAAGTTTAAAATTGACGATCTTTGAGTTCATGTGAATCACAGCTCGGGTTAATAAAAAGTGAAAAGTGATGACAGACAAGTGACAAACGAACAGAGACAGACAGACAAACAAACAAACAAACAAACAGACAGAATAACAAACGCAACCGACCAACATACTTGAAAAATCCTCAATTTTGCAATAATAATTTAAGGTGGAATGTCGGTAGCAGTGATGATATTGTGTGTATATAAATAAATAATCCTACCTTGTGTGTTGGTAGTGGAGATGGTAAAGTGTATCTAAATAAATATAGTTCCTGAAAGCATATACAATCCTGTCCTATTCTGTCCCTTGCAAAAAAAAATTATAAATGCTAAAATTCCGAAATATATTTGTGTCTCCCATGACTTTTAGCTCCAATCCCAAAATCATTTCATGTGTCTTATACCAGATGTTCTTACATACACGTGTCAAATATGGAAGAAATGCGTCCAGTCATTTTCGAGCGTAGACTCCAGATGTATGGACAGCGGACTCTGTTGCATCACTAAAAATACAAGCCCGTAGCCGGGTTGACGCCTTGTTGGGGGCAAAAAGGTTTTGGGTTCACCTTCTTGGCAAGACCATCTGAGTGTATAGCTCATGATTTTGATATCCCATATCCCAGGTCCATAACTGTATACTGCTGATTTTTCTAAATTGTCTCTTACTAGCCCTTCACGGTCGTGTGTGTGTGTGTGTGTGTGTGTGTGTGTGTGTGTGTGTGTGTGTGTGTGTGTGTGTGTGTGTGTGTGTGTGTGTGTGTGTGTGTGTGTGTGTGTGTGTGTGTGTGTGTGTGTGTGTGTGTGTGTGTGTGTGTGTGTGTGTGTGTGTGTGTGTGTGTGTGTGTGTTTTTTTGGGCATAACTTTTATACCATTTGAGCTTTTATCATTGAATGTTCAACAAACCTTTATTATGGGAATACAGAGATGACTAACTAATGAGTTTCAGTGCGTCTGTCCAGGCAATAATTTTTTTACCATTTGAGATTTGTGATTAAAGTTTCAACAAAATTCTACTATCAGAATATGGTGTCTCTAATTAATAAACAAGAAGACGTTATGCGGAGCATGATACTTGCAAAATCCGCCCCCAACCCCCAAGAAAAAAAAATTCCATTGATACAGCAAATTGTCCATTTCATCAAGATTAAAATTGACAATCTTGATCAAAGCTCGGGTCAACAGGAAGAAAAGTGACGATTTTTCCAATGAAAAATGATTAATTTTTAACGTTGACCTTGAGTTGACTTTTGACCTTTTGACCTCAAAAATAGTTAATTTCCCTATTTAGTGACTCAATGTGCAAATGCTGTTCAATTTTCAAGTAAATCGGAGGAAAATTGGTGATTTTAGAAATTCGGCATATGTTGACCTTTTGGCCTATGTTTACCAAAAATATAATTTGTGGTTGAATTCAGTGACCAGATATGTAAGTCATATTCAAATTTCAAGTCAATTGGATGAAAATTGAGGATTTTATAAATTCGGCCTATGTTGGCCTTTTGGCCTATGTTGACCTTTTGGCCTATGCTGACCTAAAAAAAAATACTTGGTGGTTGAAATCAGTGACCAGATATGCAAGTTCTCTTCAAATTTCAAGTCAATCGGATGAAAATTGAGCATTTTAGAATTCTGGTCTATGTTGACCTTTTGGCCTATGTTTACCTCAAATATACTTGGTGGTTGAATTCAGTGACCAGATATGCAAGTCCTCTTCAAATTTCAAGTCAATCGGATGAAAATTGGGGATTTTAGAAATTTGGCAAAGTTGGTGACCTTTGGCCTATGTTGACCTTTTGACCTTTTGACCCCAAAACAATAGGCTTCTCAATTGGGACGACCTATACAACTTGGTGAAGTTTCGTGACGATCGGTTTAGAATTGTGACCTGTAGGCCGGTGACAAAAAAAACAGACAGACAGAACCATAAACGCAACCGACCAATATACTTGAAAAATCTTCGATTTTGCAAGTAATTATACTTATTTTTAGCTGTTGCTTTCGTCAAGTTTAGGTTGAATACAAAGCGGACGTGGACGGGCTTTGCATTTTTTGATGCTTTATTGTTGTCCTTTCAATTCATGAAACTACATGAATGCTTTTTGCTGCACTTATCCTGCAGTTAATGCAGGTAAAACCTCATCCATGTGCCAAACATGCTGTAAAAAAATTGCAAGTATGGTGTTGCAGGAGAGGGAGATAAATGAGAGAGGAGTTTGATAGAGAAAGGGGAAGGAAGTGAAAGGAAAGGAGGTGTGTGTGGCAGTTGAGGAAAACAGATCAGGGAAGAAAGTTGGTTAATTTTGCCATCATTTTTTTGCAAATGGCTTCTTAGATAAACCAATTGGTATGCTTGGCCAGCAGGAGGAAACACTGAATTCAATGGTTGCATCTGATAATGATACCAACAGACACAGAAACAGTGCATAAATGACTGGATGTGGAAATGGAAACCTGGAGCAAGATGGAATGAATACCAGGCCTTGTAGATTTTGCCAGTGTTGATTCATGAAGTTTGCCATTCTTCAGATGGATGTTAATTTGGATATCCCGTTTGCGAACATGAACTCTTGGACAACTAGATGGTATTCAAAGATTACTTACCCTGCCTGCGCAGTCAACTTGGTGTGAGCCAACTCTTCTATTTTTGAACATTTCTTTTTTTTTGATCCAATATGGCTGCCAGACCACGTGAGCGATGACGTCATGAATTTAAATTCTCTAAATAATTGTTGCAGAGATCACGCTCAATACATTTCAAACTGATCAGACTAAGAGTTGTCCCTGTCGAATTATGACGTCATTATTATGGCACCAATGACGTCATCGTTAACAACACCTATTCCCCATATGCAGTTCTTTACAATGAGCCACGTTTCAATTTTTAAAATGCTGACACGGCACACACTTTACTTTGCTGAAATGCAGACACAAATGTTATATTTTCGTCAAAAATCGTCGGAATTTCGCCAAATCTGTTTTGGTCGTGTGTTAATATACTTCAGCGATTGACAAATCTGAAATCAGAATTTTATTTGAGGTCAAAATGACCCTGTGAGGTCGCTCCATACTTTGCCTGCTCGTCATGTGCAGTGTGATAATTAATTCCATGTCCGCTTCAGAAGATTCTTCTTCTTCACGCAATAACAACTTTTAGTTTCCAGACCGTACATCCAATCATTTTGAAATTTTGCACACATGTTACACTTCATTACCTCTACTATAATATGAACTATAAAGTTTCACGTTGATTTTCATGATCAATGAAGCGGTTGAATTTTTTTTTCTTCGTTTAATTAATTATTTATGTATGCCAAACCATGTGACCAATCGCAAATTCCAAAAGGTCATTTTAGTAGACTGATATGCTGAACACTTCTGTGAAGTTTCGCCTCAATAGGATCAAAACGGAGGGAGGAGCTTGGTTTTAAAAGTTTATGCTTAAAAACGTCATAACTCCGAAATCATGTGACAAAATGACGTCATGCTCACTGAACTTTTTGTTCATCATGGGTATGCAATCCTGCCTGCAAAGTTTGGCTTCGATCTGTTCAGTCGTTTAGGAGAAAATTGGATTTTAGTGGTTTTTCAGGCTTTTCACTCAAAACAATATGGCGTCCGAACCACGTGACCTACGACGTCATTATAATTTTATTTATACCGAGAAGATGCTCAAGAAATTTCATCCTGATCGGATAAAGTTTTTTACTTGTCGAATTATGACGTCATAACGGCAGCACCTATGACGTCATCATTCACATATGTTATTCCGCATGGAGACTTTTTTGCAATGAGACCTGTCTCAATTATTTCTGTGCAGCGATTTTTGAGATATAGAGGTGCAAAGTTTTTTGGTTTTTCCAAGATGGCGCCCATACCACGTGACTTGTAACGTCATAATATTAACTAAAATATTCTACAGGAGGAGGCCCTCCTATGGTGAAAATTTTATGTCAATCGGAGCAACGGTTGCCGAGAAAATGAATTTTTAAAATGCATACATGCACGTACGTACGCACGTACGTACCCGAATGCTTAACCCTGCCTTTCGCTTCGCGAGCGCTGGGTAATAATGATCCCACTGTCTTTTGCATAGTGTATGTGGGTTAATTTGCCAGACCTCTGAACAAATAACAAAATTCCTTCCTTCTTGATTTGAGTGCCAGCTGATTTGTGAAACTCTTGGGCCAAAATTTCCCCTGACCAATCCTACTGAGGTGGGAATAATGGGACCGTTTAAAGAAGAATAACAGAAGTAGTTGTAGTTGGAGCAGTAGTAGTTGAGTAAGTATTGATATTTTACATCTAAAAAAACAAGACTTGCTGAGGAGAAAAAAAAGGAATAGTTAATGATGTCAATGATATCATAAAATATAGAAATTTTGTCCATGAGCAGAATCTGGTCACGTGATTGGTTGAATGGATGCTGATTACAGCAATACATGTTTACATGTCATCTTTTTACAGGTTACAGGTCATATTTTTACAGGTTCATTTCATATTTTTACTGGTTACAGGTCATGTTTTTACAGGTTACAGTTCATATTTTTACAGGTTACAGTTCATATTTTTACAGGTTACAAGTCATATTTTTACAGGTTACAGGTCATGTTTTTACAGGTTACAGGTCATGTTTTTACAGGTTACAGGTCATCTTTTTACAGGTTACAGGTCATCTTCTTACTGGTTACAGGTCATGTTTTTACAGGTTACAGTTCATATTTTTACAGGTTACAGGTCATATTTTTACAGGTTACAAGTCATATTTTTACAGGTTACAGGTCATGTTTTTACAGGTTACAAGTCATATTTTTACAGGTTACAGGTCGTTTTTACAGGTTACAGTTCATATTTTTACAGGTTACAGGTCATGTTTTTACAGGTTACAAGTCATATTTTTACAGGTTACAGTTCATATTTTTACAGGTTACAGGTCATGTTTTTACAGGTTACAGGTCATGTTTTTACAGGTTACAGGTCATGTTTTTACAGGTTACAGGTCATGTTTTTACAGGTTACAGTTCATATTTTTACAGGTTATGTTTTTACAGGTTACAGTTCTTATTTGTACAGGTTACAGGTCATCTTTTCTCTTTTGATATTTCTTAGTTTGTCACAATTGTACTTTTGTCTTATTTAACCAAAAAATATGGAGTCTCGGCTCATGGAAGAACGAGGAGAGACAAGAAGGCAATGCAATGACAGTGGGACAGTGCACTCATGCATACATCAAGAGGGTGAAAATACTGGAGGATGCGACAGAATAGAGGAAGGAAACAAAGAAACCTACCAATACATGTGGAGTTGTAATGAGGTGGAAGGGTGGGGGTTAATTAGGATATATATTATCACTGGTAGGAGGTGGTTGTGGTACTGTTAACTGAAGCCCTGGAGGGACAGTTTTATTGAGCAGACTAACTTGTAATTCTAAAAGTGGGAGAAAAGGACCAAAGAAGTGGAGGTGCTTGGTGAGCCTGTATATATTTTCGGAGTTTCACAATGAGGATTTTGCTATGGAGGAGTGAAGAAGCAGAGAGCAATAATTAACGCGAGGCAGTAGCAAAAAATGCGACCAACTTGTCTGCAATGAGAAGGCAATCGGCCCTGTGATTCTGCTGCTTTATGGGATATGCAATGATGTTGAGAGCTTAGGATTTCATAGCATCCAGAAATAATAGGATTGGTGACACCAGAACACTACTGGAGACCAATCGTCCATCAGGTTATGGGCCAAGGCCTTGCAAGCTGTGAGAAGTTCAAATTTACCAAAGAAGGACTTTGCATGATGGAAGATTTCCAGTCCACAGCTGACTTTGGAGGCCAGCTTTGATACATAGTCAGCACAGGAGAGGTCTTAGCCGATAATGAGGCCGAGAAGTTTGTGAAACGGAACTTTCTTTTTCCAGGCGCGCACTGTGGAGATAAATTATTAGCGGAAACATCGATGTGACAATGCCTCCTGGCTTTAAACCTGGCAACTGTCTATGTTTGCCTTTGCTCTTGTATGAACCATTTTGTCTTGCTGATAATGGCTCCCGTTGGAGTCTTATTAATTATAATTGTGGTCATGCAATCCCGAATTAACATGACACTGGTTGTTTGTGGTCCTGATTTTGGCCTGTTATAAAATACTTTCCTTCACCCATGCCTTTCTCTGTTTCTGTCTCTGTTTGGTAGCTGATGACATTTTGTGTTTTTTACTTACCCGACTTGTGCTGGCTTGTTCATATTTTTGTTGTATCCCCCAACCCCATCCCAGGTTTCTCTTTTGTTTCAGTTGTTAATGCTACAGGCCATCCCTAACTTGCTTCATCACCAAACGTGTGCAAGTGTTGTCTAAACTCCTTTTCGTGTTGGCATAACACCTCATCTTTAGGCAGCTGGTCAGGACAGATTGATAATAATTTAATCTCCCACACAGACACACACACACAATTTTATATATTATTACGTGTGTGGGGTTAGGTAATGAAATACCTTAGTCCAGATAGAATTGTGTAGGTTTAGAATGCCCTGATGATGCGAAGAAGAAGAAGCCCATCTTCATGTAACTAAGTAGGGAATCTGTTAGGCCGACTGTCCAGGTAAGAGCTTCTATGTGTCTCCATATGAGGAGTGGAGCTATGTTAATTAGGTCGGGCTTAAGAATAATCCCCAGTGTGTAATTGCCCCTGCGATTTTCCCTTTGTTCTTATAAAATTAACTCGGCCAGCCATGCAATCGGCACATTGCCACAACCACACCAACAAGCCGAACAGAAACCCAGCACATTGGCCAATCAGCCAGGGAGCCCCACGCCCGAACATTCTCGATGGGTGGTCAAGAATGGCCGTGAGATCATGCCCCGAATGAGGATTGGTTGAGGAATGATGGGGTGATTGGATCGCGCTTGGTGATTGGAGCGAGCGTGACATCAGAGGGAATGATCGAGAACGGAGGAGGAAAAGCGAAGGGATCACGATTGTTCTCTCTCTCTCTCTCTCTCTCTCTCTCTCTCTCTCTCTCTCTCTCTCTCTCTCTCTCTCTCTCTCTCTCTCTGTCTCTCGATTCGTGGCAGGCGGTCACAGATTGCTCTCTCGCTCTGTTCTGGGCTTAGTGGCGAGCGGCTGCATTTTTAATCTCTCTCTTGTGGTTCTGGCTTGCTCGGAGGCGGTCTCTCTTGCTCTCTCGCCCTCTTCAAATCTTCGTGCCTGGTCACTGACGAAGGAGGATACAATTGTGTTGCGCTTCTTGCTGGGTGCGCCTGAAAGACGGCTTGACCTCGGTGCAGCCGAACTGGGGCGGCTGACTGCGGCGTGACTTTGCGCCATCGTGCGTTTTCCCGCGCAGTGACTCGGGACCCATTCGACGACTACCAGGGGACCCATTCGACGACTACCAGGTTTTCGAGAGCTGTTTGTGGAAGCCAGGCTGATTACCGGCCAACGTACCACACAAACACATTTTATTTTCTTCATCATTCCCTTGTCGTGTCTCTGTGTCGGTGTGGAGGGTCCCTCATTTAGGAATTTAGCTTACCTTTCTTTCCCTGTTACTTTGCATTATTTTAATAAACCCCGTATTTATTGCATTCCGTTGTCGTGCCTGCCTTGTTCGTTTCTGTGTTCGTGGGTTCGGAAAAACCCTCGTCGCGTCCGTCCATTCAGGTAAGACCACTGGACCTCCGTTTCTCTCGCGTGCCATACAAGGAATCGCCATCGATTCGGCTCATACGCCTTGGAGTTTAGGCTCGTTTGGTCATCTGGCGCCCTGAGGTATTCACTTCAGGGTCGACACGACAACATGTGTGTGTGTGTGTGTGTATATATATATATATATATATATATATATATATATATATATATATATATATATATATATATATATATATATATATATCCCATATATATATATATATATTGTTACGGACGCGGTTTAGATGTTATTTACCGAGCAGTGGTATTGCCGCGACCTAACAGTTCCCCCGATTCTTCCCCAACTCACCCGATTCACCCAGACGTTGGCCAAATCGCGCTATGCCAAATCAATGATAGAAAGGACACGACGACTGGGAAAGAGGAAACAACGCAAGGGGTACAGTTCTCAAGACCTCCGGAGGAGGGTATAATTACAGTGGTGGAGAAAAGGGGTAGATTACAAGGCAGTGAGGTAAAGACACAGAAGAGATGGGCACTTAATTACCGTCTTATCTTAGCTCAGACAGACCACAGACAAACGGAACAAGGCGGACTTACACAGGGATTGATGGCAGGAAGGGACAGGTAGGTCGATAGCACAAGGTGCACCTTGGCTCGGGGACAGGATAAAGCACGGTCCAGTCCAGAAGATGCGGGGAGGCCTCACAGCGCTCGGAGGGGACGTCTTTCTTTCTCCAAGCTCGGCGCGCATCTGACGTCACCTCCCTCTCCCTGCGCATGCTCAGCGGGGAGTGACACGCCCTCGGCTGGTTGGCTCCGCCCCACTGGGGCCGGTCCGCCGCTTCCATTGGGTGTGGGGATTACCGGGCTCCGCCCTTGACGAGGAGCTGACAGGGAGCCCCTATTTGGTAACCCCGTCGAGCACATGTTCGATGGCGGCTCGTTGGGAATGCCTGGTGCCCTCCCAACACCCCCTACCAACCAAGCCGGAGTGAGGACGCGCACTCCCTGCGCTCGTTGTCGTTGTTGTTGTTGTTGAACTGTGAGGAAGAGCTGCGGGGAGGTATTGGGAGGTCCTAAACTTCCTAACGGTGCCATACAATCACATTCTGGTGCAACGAAGGGTCAGAATTAATGGAAACGAGTCCTTAACTGACATAGACTAAGAATAACTAGCAAGATGTCCTATAGTTGTCTTACATGAGATGCGGTGAACCTGGGCACGACATTTAATGGGGGAAATAGGGGGAGGTCGGGTCTACAGAGTGTTGTTTACAGAAAATGGGACTAGGGAATGGGGGATTGGGGATAGTTGGGAAGTATTGAGGAAATAGGGGAATATTTACAAGCGGATATGGATGGATGCAAATCCCATATCCGCAACATTGCACCCTTCTCTACCTCGGGGCGTCCCGACCCGATAAATTTTTACCTACTTTAGTGTGGCACTCAGATGTAGTTCCCTCTACTATTAACTCAACCCTGAGTGCGACAGTTTTACAGATGTTCACAAATGAGTAAATATGTCCCCCTGCGACATTGCACCATTCTCCTAACAGAAACACACCCATAGGATAACCGAATCGCGGAAAGCATCCTCAAACTAAACATACAGCCGGTAGGGAGCATTATTTATACAACACTGATATTTACACTACGATCCAGGACCTGTTCTTTGAGGAACACATGCAGATGTTATGCATAGGGAGAGCACGCATGCCAGCATCGATGCACCAACCCACGAGTGCCCTGTGGCCCTACGGCCTTTAATAATGTGCAGAGCACCCCGTCCAAGCACCAAAAGCACCACCCCATTATGCACAGTCAGCACCATCCGGTGCACCAATAAAGTGTTCATAAAAATGTACAATTAAGTGTCCATGGTCACCGGTGGTGTCGCAGCCGGCCGATGTTCTGCCGCTGGTCTTGCCTTCATGGAGTGCACTTGGCCTTCTGGCTTCTTTAGAAATAAAGAAAGGTGCCAACCGCATCCATTTCTTAATTGTGGCCATCAGGGGGGCCAACTAAAAGTGGTTCACCTGTATGGCATAGGTGCCACGTTGACCCAGAGGTCCATCCACGGGTGGTGCTTGACCGCAAAAGAACTGCGGTCCATTGTGGGCGGCCACAAAAATTGCGGTCCATATGGTGTATCGATCCAGGCAGCAAGCAGCGGAAGTACAGGCCCACAACTGCGGAGCCAGCACCTCTCTCTCCTCTCTCTCTGCCCCAAAGCCAGATCCTCGGAGGTGGGAGACAAAAGAAGCCAAGTGAGTAAGGTGGTAAGGGCGCAAAAGTGCACGCAATACAAGGTAATGCACACTGGGGGCACATGGGAACCAGGTGAGACAGGTACGTTCCTACCGTACGCCCCCCCCCCCCCCCCACCAGGTAACCTACATTGCCCCTCCCTTACCCCTTACTGTATCCACAAAACACAACACTACCCATAAACATCTACTTTACACATCAACAACGTCCCTACTGTCTTCCCCGTTCCTCCCATAAACCAAATTCGTCTTCTCTCCCTCCTAACCAATCAAATTTGCCATTTCCAACTCTCATCAAAATCTGCCATCTCCAACTCAACATCAAAATCTGCCATCACCAATTCATCATCAGTCCCTCCTAAGGAGGGAGAGATGGAATCACCCCAATGTCTCATCCACGTCGTGATGCGTCTCACAAATCCAAACAGCAATTCTCCTTTCCTGCAACACAAAACAAAGAAAACACAGGTGTGGAGTCATCATCATCACCTCAGCTAAGTGGCTGCGTATGGTGCGACAGGTTCATCAATCCTAACTATTTCCTAAATGACTTTAACAACTTTACATTACCCGGGGTCTTTCCCTGCCAATCCATTGGCCAACTTACACTATGGGTTCTAAAAACCAATTCCCATTAACCAAACTGTGGTGCTTCTCAATTTGGGGTCTCACTCCCCCGATTCATCTCCCGGTGCCCTTGCACAATTCCTGGGCTGCGACGTGTAGCTCTCCCAGCAGGTCTACCCACCTGCACACCTCCACCACTGCAGTTGCCACCCGAGCTTACCTCGCTCCTCACCCTAACCTAACTAACTGGGGAAGGCCCCTCCTGGCTCTGTCACCCCTCGGTGCCCTCTGGCACTGGGCTACCCGGGTCCGTCCTCCGGATCCTCGGGCCCCATCCCCAACTACCGGCTCCCAGAGCCCACCTGCGGCCTCACCTGGCCGACATCCTCACAGTGGTGGAGTGCCCAAACCAACTACACACACTAACAGGCTACACGCCCAGCCATTTCCACAACACTAATGCACCCATCCAAATACCATTCTTCCACCCGCACCACAGATGCCAATATCCAACCACAATTTACCTATACCCTCTACCTAACACTTACACTACCCTCCCCGGGTATTCGTGATGGGGGTCCATCCTCCTTTCCCCCATCCACAACTTCGCACCATCCACTCCACTCCATAGTTGCCATCCTACTCACTCCACGACCATCCATTCCAATACTCCATATATTCCACACCACCATTTCTTCCATACACCTGTTGGTGCACACCTGTGCACTCACACCTGGTGCCACCTGCACCCTCCTCCTCTTCCTGGACCATTTGGTCAACACAACATGCAATCACCACTACTCCCTCATACACTGCTCCACACACCTGTTCAGTTGCACACCTGTGCAATCCTCACACGGCATCATCTAAACTACCTGTTGCCCTGCTAACTTAGTGCTCCCCGTCTTCCCTTTAAACTAAGCACATACCACGTCATTATCATCCCCTCTAATCTACCTGCGTCCCCACTACAGGTATCATTGTCACTAACTAATCTTAACGTTACCTAATGTCATCTTCTAGGGCCCTACACACAATATCCTAACCCACCCGGGCTAGTTTTCACTGCCATCAACCCCATAACCTAGTGCTCCTTTGCCCCCATCTGTGAGGGATGGTGGATTGGCCATCCCATCACATGGGGCATCTCCCACTACCAATTTTGCACATCAAATTTCAACAAATCAAAAATTTGCCAATCACTACCCATCATCTGCCAATCATTACTGCCAATCCTTTGCCAATCATCAAATTTTGTTTTTCTAATTTCGGGGCCAAAACACTATCCTCGTCATTACAGTCTACTTACTAATGCCTCTCGGTGCGCCAATTCACTTCTAAAGCTCGGCTTCGTACAGCCAAGCCATGAATGCGGGTTGTTTGGTGCCAGCGGCTGGATACGTCCCGCATTCGGTGCAGGGAAGGAGGTTTACCCGGGCCGAGGTCCCACGCACCATCTCGGCACGGAGCCATCCCATGGCCCGATCTCGACCTGCCGGAATGCCTCAACAAAAAGTGGTCGCCATGACGACCCTTCCTATCGGGCTGCCCGCTCCGCTTAGTGGAGCACGGACGCGGCCATTCAAAGCGAGGCCCAGCGTGGATCGCGTACGGCGGTCCTTTCGAACCTGCCGTGGCTCGGATCCCCGCTGGTTCTCGCGGCACGCGAAGCCCGGCACGCACCGAGGGCCCGATTCGGCTATAAGTCGCTCTAACCGCTAACCCGGTTACCGTCGATGCCTCACCTGCATGCTTACACGCATACGCTACCCCTTTCTTGCTCATACATCCAGCCGTTTCCCTGCTCTTGGTCATTGCACCTTCTCTTACACACCCAGGTACACTCATTCCACTCACAGACTTGGTCACACACCTGACCACCGAACACCTTGGCACACATTCGTCGCTCGCACACCTCACCAACACACCTCTTCGCGCCCCCTCCTCGGTCACCTCCTCTGTGACAATCACAGGTGTGCTCTCACTCGCACACCCAACCACATGCCTCACTACCAATTCCAGCGTGCATTCCCACACACGCTCTACCATTCCAGGTGTGCTTCCTTTCTCACCTGTCACAACCAACTCACGCTCCGTGTCACTCTTACTACTCTCACCTCCACTCTTGACAGCGCACTCACCCTTACTCTCGACAGCGCACTCTTTCCTCATGCACCCGTCCGTTACACACCTTTCTCGCGCACACTCTCCCGTTACACCCTCTGTAACACTCACCACAGGTGTACACTCTTCCTTACTTTTGACAGCGCACTCTTTCCCCATGCACCCGTCCGTTACACACCTTGCTCGCGCATCCTCTCCCGTTACATCCTCTGTAACACTCACCACAGGCGTGCATTCTTCCGTTACGTCCTCTGTAACACTCCTCACTACGCGCTTCCATGTGCCCCCTCGCACACGCGCTACGACCGACTCACTCTCGACAGCACCCTCACTCCTTGGCACGCACTTTTTCCTCACACACCCCAGAGTCAGACTTTCTCGCACACCTCCTTTTTCGCACACCAGACCTGTCGCACACTTCACCAACGGCCTCTCACGAACACCCGGGTCCATCTCGACCCCCAAGCTTATTAAATCACCTGGCGCATCATACGCACGACCATATTGGTCACCACTTACACCGGGTCCTCTTTCTCTTCGCTTCTCCTCCATCACCTGCGAATCCCTCATCCGGTTAATGAGCACATCATCACGATCCGAACACAGACTTTGGACCAATTCTTTTACTTCCTCTTTTATCTCTTTCTTATCCCCTCTCCGTCGCTTCTTAATTTCGCTCACCCCTTCTTCCACTTCTTCTAATTTCTGCTTCACCTCTTTTATTTCCCGGTGCGTCTCCTCAAGCTCGTCCTCTAAGGCCACCTTGACCGTTTCTATGTGCGTCCTCACCTGCCGGTCCTTCGTCTCCATTACCTCTGTCACCTCGTCCAACCTCGTTGTCAGTCCCTCACGTACCATCTGACATTGCCTCTGTGTCGCTATCCGTCATTTTTTATGTCGTTTTGTGTCGCTTTTAACCCTCCTAATACCGCAGTGTTCCTTTGAACCTGCTCCGTTAGTTCTTTTTGTCCCTCCGTCAGCTGTTCCACTCCCAGCGTCAACTCCTCTATACCACCTTGCAATTTTACAGTCCCCTTTCTCACCTCCTTCTCCATGCGCTCCTTACAGTGCCTCACCTCCTCGCGCACTCCTTCGACCTCCTCACTCACACCTCTTCTGATCTCCTCTCCCATCACTTGCATCTCCTGCCCAGACGCCACCCTCATCTGCTCCATTTCCTCCCTGTGAGCATCCAATTTAGTTTCTACCCCCATTCTGACCCCCTCTATCTGCTGCCCCATTTGTTTAACTTCCCTTTCCGCTTGGTCCCTCATGTCCCTCAATTTGCCTTCCATACTGTTTTCTAACCCCTCTAACCCCTTTTTCATCCCTTCCATTTGATTCTCTTGAGCGGCCATTCTGTTTTCTACCCCCGTTAACCCATGTTTCACCCCTTCTATTTGATTCTCTTGAGTGGCCATTCTGTTTTCTACCCCCTTTAACCCATGTTTCACCCCTTCTATCCCATTGTCTAACCCCTCTAATTTAGCTTCTAGCCGTTCCCCCATTTCTCCCATTTTGCCCCCTATTTCGCCCCCCATTACCCCCAATTGCTCACTCTGAGCCCTTATTTGCTCACTCTGAGCATCCATCCGGTTCCCCATTTCACTCCCCAATCGCTCACTATCAGCCCTCATTACCCCCATTTGCTCACTCTGAGCCTCTATACTGTTTTTCAAACCTCCAATTTGGTCTCCCATTTGTCCCATAAGGGTCCTCATTTGCAGGAAAAAAAGGTTCGAATCCACCAGCGGCGCTGCTACGGTCGCGGGCGCGGTCACCGTAGCCATGTGCGAGGCGCCATTTTGCGCGCCCGTAACCTCGTGCGCGAGGACGCCATTTTGCGAACCTGCCGCCCTCACTGCTTCGCTCTCCTCATGTCCCTCAATTTGGTCCTGGATCGACCCTGCCTCACTCTCCTCTACCGGAACCCAGCCGTCTTGATCTCCCATAGCGCGACTTTCAAAATTCGGGTTTTTTGTAAAACAAAATCAAATTTCGGTGACTTGTAATTTTGAGCGCGTTAAGCGCGCTTCGGGTCCGTATCTCAACTCCCAGACACCAATTGTTACGGACACGGTTTAGATGTTATTTACCGAGCGGTGGTATTGCCGCGACCTAACAGTTCCCCCGATTCTTCCCCAACTCACCCGATTCACCCAGACGTTGGCCAAATCGCGCTATGCCAAATCAATGATAGAAAGGACACGACGACTGGGAAAGAGGAAACGACGCAAGGGGTACAGTTCTCAAGACCTCCGGAGGAGGGTATAATTAC
Source organism: Myxine glutinosa (assembly GCF_964187855.1). Taxonomy (NCBI): domain Eukaryota; kingdom Metazoa; phylum Chordata; class Myxini; order Myxiniformes; family Myxinidae; genus Myxine; species Myxine glutinosa. The sequence continues at coordinate 153,072,882 of NC_136267.1, read as the reverse complement.
AGTGGTGGAGAAAAGGGGTAGATTACAAGGCAGTGAGGTAAAGACACAGAAGAGATGGGCACTTAATTACCGTCTTATCTTAGCCCAGACAGACCACAGACAAACGGAACAAGGCGGACTTACACAGGGATTGATGGCAGGAAGGGACAGGTAGGTCGATAGCACAAGGTGCACCTTGGCTCGGGGACAGGATAAAGCACGGTCCAGTCCAGAAGATGCGGGGAGGCCTCACAGCGCTCGGAGGGGACGTCTTTCTTTCTCCAAGCTCGGCGCGCATCTGACGTCACCTCCCTCTCCCTGCGCATGCTCAGCGGGGAGTGACACGCCCTCGGCTGGTTGGCTCCGCCCCACTGGGGCCGGTCCGCCGCTTCCATTGGGTGCGGGGGTTACCGGGCTCCGCCCTTGACGAGGAGCTGACAGGGAGCCCCTATTTGGTAACCCCGTCGAGCACATGTTCGATGGCGGCTCGTTGGGAAGGCCTGGTGCCCTCCCAACACCCCCTACCAACCAAGCCGGAGTGAGGACGCGCACTCCCTGCGCTCGTTGTCGTTGTTGTTGTTGTTGAACTGTGAGGAAGAGCTGCGGGGAGGTATTGGGAGGTCCTAAACTTCCTAACGGTGCCATACAATCACATTCTGGTGCAACGAAGGGTCAGAATTAATGGAAACGAGTCCTTAACTGACATAGACTAAGAATAACTAGCAAGATGTCCTATAGTTGTCTTACATGAGATGCGGTGAACCTGGGCACGACATTTAATGGGGGAAATAGGGGGAGGTTGGGTCTACAGAGTGTTGTTTACAGAAAATGGGACTAGGGAATGGGGGATTGGGGATAGTTGGGAAGTATTGAGGAAATAGGGGAATATTTACAAGCGGATATGGATGGATGCAAATCCGATATCCGCAACAATATATATATATATATATATATATATATATATATATATATATATATATATATATATATATATATATATAGTATATATATATATATATATATATCGCTACGGTTTTGAGATTGGCACATATTGATCATTAGGTTAAAGGGTTGCCCCCCCCCCCCCCCCACATAGTTAGTACACGAGCAACACGTTGGCCACCTTAGAGTATTAGTTATGTCATAGTATGTGTAAGTATAGGCCATTTCCACTAGTAATATCTGCATTGTGTAAAGCCATGAGTTTAGGTCCTTTCATTTTGCGTCCACCCTCCAAATCCACCTATGGGCATAATTGATCCCGTGCCCCATTTGGCTGATCCCTCATTCTGTTACGCGTTGGGCTACCCGCAGCACTTTGTTACGCTTTGGCTGCCAGCAGCGTTTGCTGCCCTTTGTTCGCTCGCTAGTCAAGTGACACGAGGTAGGCCTGAGAAGAGGGAGGAGCGCGGGGTCGGGGTGGGGCGACTTCAAGGCAGCGCGTCAGAGGCGATGACGGTAAGGGCCACCAGCCAACCAGGGCTCTAAAGGCATGGCGTGATAGGGCGTGGTAAGGCGCGTCTAGCAATTGCTAGAAGGTTCACGGGGCGGGCCTATAAAAGTAACCGCACAAAGCCCTTAAAGAGGACTAGGACTTGGTCAGGACTGGAAGGAATTGCGCTTTGTCAGAGGACTGCAATGAGGACTTACGTGCGGGAAAGGACTGACCCGAGAAACTTCGAGGACTCGCAGAGAAGAGGGCTGGAAGGACTTTTACGGTGAGCGCATTGTGAGCACTTCGAGGCTTAGCGCTTCGAGGGTCGAACCATATTTGCCTATTACGTACGCAGCCACGCGAGTGAACGCGGCAATATCCGCCAGTATTAACCGCCAGATCTAGACCCTACCGTTCGCCCCGTTTTATCCCATGTGCGCCAACGACATGCGGAGAGATCCTGCCTGCTACGGGATCCATCTTCGCGGTACGAGCTGGGGACCGGAGAGAGCTGTCCATCCGTGGACGTGCCATCCATCCCTGGACGTGCTGGTGACCATCAACCTGACCCTCATCAGCAAGCCCCGTGTGAGTGTCTGTGTGTGAGACGGGCCCGTTTGTCTGGGGAGTAAGTTAAGACTGTTATTAAGGCTGCACTGTGTCTCTTCTTCTTCTCATCATTGTGAATATTGTAAATAAACCTTGTTCTTTCTTCCAATTCGATTGCCTTCGTGTTTTCCATCATTGGGTAAGCGTGGCACGAATAAGAACCGCTTGGATCGGGGTCTAGTAACTGATAACGGCACGGATCGCGTGTTCGCTACCGCTCGGCGTATCCACCAACACACGTGATTCGTGTGAGACTTATCTCCTCGTTTCAGGGCAGCGCTAGTCCTTAGGTAATAGCGAATCTGGTCCTCCAACCCTATTTAGCGCTGTCCGGAAAGGACGTCATAGGCCTCGGGTTGCGCCTGGTCAGTCAAAGACAAGGGGACTCATCCCCCCTTGGTAAGGGGAGAAGGCCGGCGCTGAGATCCGCAACAATATAGATACACACACATACTTTATACCTCTTTAATATATTATTACAACTAGAACGGCACTCTTCGATGTCACAAAATCGACTGATATGCCTCCACCCACATTATTGCATCATTATAATACTTGTATCAAGTTTTATTTAAATCCATTCAGCTGTGCCCAAGTTAGCTGTGCCCAATCCGCCTCCAATGATTCTTACCTGACATGACCTCTGACCTATTGACCCCAAAATTTAATGAGTTCATGTTTACATCATTATACATATCCGTACCTAGTTTTAATTTAAATCCCCTCAGCTGTTCACAAGTTCTCACATTTTTACTTGACATGACCTTTGACCTTTGGCCTTTCACCTTGGGACCTCCAAAATCTAATCAGTTAATCTGTACATCATTATACATATATGTACCAAGTTTGAATTGGATCCCTTTAGCCATTCTCAAGTTATAAACCTATTACAGACTTTGGCATTTAACCTTTGACCTCTTGAACCTAAAAGTTAATCTTTACATCATTATACATGCCTCTACTAAGTTTGGATTGGATCACTTCAGCCGTTCTCAAGTTATAGACCTATTACAGACTTTGACCTTTGACCTCTTGACCCCAAAATATAATCAGTTCATCTTTACCTCTTTATACATACCTGCGCCAAGTTTGACTAAGATCCCTTTAGCCATTCTTAAGTTATCGCGGTAACGAAAACCTATCACGGACTGACGGACAGCTGGACAGACGACCTGAAAACATAATTCCTCCGGCGACTTCGTCGGCGGAGGTATAAAAATATATACACTTTATAACTCTTCAAATTGTTATTACTCAAATCGAATGTGCTGGCCCAATGGCCTAATGTATAAGGCATCAGACTCTAGAGCTGGGGATTGTGGGGTTGAGTCCCATCTGGTTCAAATAAAAAAATCTTCCCCTTACTTTTTAAAGTCTTTTATATCGTCTTGAATAAAGTCTTGTAAGATGAACAAATGAATTTTGTTCGTATTTAAAATGTATTTATTCTTAAACCTAATTTTCACTGTCATTACAAGTGAAGATCGACGAAATGCAGTTTGGATTTATGCCAGGAAGAGGCACGACAGATGCGCTTTTCATTGTGAGGCAGTTGCAGGAGAAGTACATGGATAAGAGGAAGAAGTTGTTTTTTGGGTTTGTTGATCTGGAGAAAGCATTCGATAGGGTTCCACGCAAAGTATTGACATGGGCATTGAGGAAGTTAGGAGTGGAGGAATGGTTGATCAGAGTAGTGATGGCAATGTACAAAAGAGCACGCACAGCTGTAAGGACGAAGGACGGGAACAGTGGTGAGTTTGAGGTGAAGGTGGGAGTGCATCAGGGGTCGGTACTAAGTCCACTACTATTTGTAGCTGTGATGGAGGTGCTGGCTCAGACCGTAAAGGAGGGTTTACCGTGGGAGTTGTTGTATGCAGATGATCTGGTGTTGATTGCGGAAAGTATGGATGGACTGAAGGAAAAGATGAACAAGTGGAAGGAATGTATGGAGACAAAAGGTCTGAAGGTGAATATCGGAAAGACAAAGGTGATGGCAAGTGGTAAAGCATGTGGTGAGGTGGAAAGAACTGGGAAGTGGCCGTGTGCTGTGTGCAGGAAGGGTGTCGGAGTGAACTCCATTCAATGTACAATGTGTGCTGAGTGGGTTCATCAAAAATGTAGTGGTCTGAGAGGGTCATTAACCAGTGTGGCAGCTACATTCAAATGTAAGGTGTGCACAGAGGGAGCTGCAGATGGAGGAAATGTTGAGTTGGATCTTGGAGACGGCGTGAAGCTGGAAGGTGTGAAAACATTTTGCTACCTCGGAGACATGCTGAATGGAGAAGGTGGATCAGACTCGGCAACGGTTGCTCGAGTGAGATGTGCATGGAAGAAGTTTCGGGAACTGAGTGGCGTGCTGATGAGGAGGAGAGTGTCGCTGAAGCTGAAGGGAAAGGTGTATGCTGCATGTGTGAGAAGTGTTATGATTTATGGGGGCGAGACATGGGTAATGAACGTAGAGCAGCAACGAAGGCTGGAAAGGGTGGAAATGCGAATGGTTCGATGGATGTGCGGAGTATCGTTGAGAGAGAGGAAGACAAATGATGAATTGCGAAAGATGATGGGAATATTGCCTGTGATTGATGCTGTGAAGAGGAACAGGTTGAGATGGTTTGGTCATGTATTGAGGAAGGATGAAAGTGACTGGTTGAGAAGAGTGATGGAAGTTAATGTAGAAGGAAGTAGAGGACGGGGAAGACCGAGAAAGACTTGGCTAAAGATGGTGGAAGAAGAAATGCGGGCAAGGGGGTTAACAAGGAGAGATGCAGAAAATAGGGCAAAATGGAGAAGATTGTCATGGGGACCGCAAGGCTAACCCCCGCTCTAGCAGGGAACATGGCCTTAAAATGCATGTTGTGTTGTGTTGTATTACAAGTATTGTACCTGGCCTGGTGTTGGCTTAGTGGTTAGGGTGCCGGCTTTGGATCCTAGGATCCTGGGTTCGAATCACGGTCGATCGCTGAATTAACGCCAGGGGGGTTGACTCAGCCTGTCGTCCTTCTGCGGTCGGCAAATTGAGTACCAGTTCACTGGTAATTCCCTGTGCGTTGCAAGAGGCGACTAACATGGTTGGCGGCAGAAAGGGCATCCGGCCGAAAAACATTGCTTCAAAAAGGGGACCACGGTGCCCGATAATGGACAACCCCTGCTCTGCGGAGAAAAATGGCCTCTAAAGGTGGTTCTATTACAAGTGGTGTGCCATATCAAATTGTTTATTGTATGAAATAAATATATATATTTGGCGTCAGGAAGGGCATCCGGCCATAAAAACATTGCCTCAAAAAGAGAACCATGACAATTACAACTACATATGGGCAGGGTACAGCCTGAAGTGGAGATCGGTTTCTGAGGTTTGGGACATGGAATGTAGGGACAATGACAGGGAGATCAGGAGAAGTGGTGGAAGTATTGGTCAGAAGAAGAGTGGACATATGTTGTGTGCAAGAGACGAGATGGAAGGGAAGTGGTGTGAGAATGGTGAAGGGTAGGCAGGGACAGAAATACAAGTTTGTGTGGCAAGGGTGCCCGGAGGGCATGAATGGTGTTGGTGTCCTGTTTTCTGAGGAGTTTGTAGACAGTGTGGTGAGTGTGACGAGAGTGAGTGACAGGTTGATGATGGTGAAAATGATGATTGGAAAGCTCTTGGTGAACGTCATCTCGGGATATGCTCCGCAGGTTGGTCGGAGCGATGAAGAGAAGGACAAGTTCTGGTGTGCGATAGAGAAGCTGATGGAAAACGTGAAAGATGAGGAAGTTGTTGTGGTAGGAGGAGACCTAAATGGACATGTGGGAAGGAGTATGAATGGTTTTGAGGGAGTTCATGGGGATTACGGATATGGTGTGAGAAATGGAGAAGGTGAAAGGATTTTGGAGTTTGCTGATTTGTAATACTCAGTTCCAGAAAGAGGATAATAAGCTTGTTACATACACGTCAGGTGGGTCGACAACAACCGTTGACTACCTGATGGTGCGTAGGCGAGATAGGGGGCACCTCCGGGACAGAAAGGTGATCCCGGGGGAGGAGGCTGTTTCACAGCACCACTTGGTTGTCTGCGACATAAGGGTGAAAGGTGCGAGGAGAGCTCGGCGGGTGAAGTACCAACCGAGAATGAAGGTGTGGAGGTTGAAAGAGGTGACAGTAAGGGAGGCATTAAAAGAGGCTGAGTCGGGTAGTGGATGATGTGGTTGAGCTTGAAAGTGGTTGGATGTCAATGAAAGCTAGTCTGTTGGGAGCCGTTGGTGAGGTATGTGAATGGACAAAAGGACCACCGAGGCACTCGAAATCATGGTGGTGGGAAGATGAAGTTGGAAAGAGGATTGACGAGAAGAGGAAGAAGTTCAAGGAGTGGCAGAAGTCGAAGGGTACGGGAGCAGAAACAGCAGAGCATGAAAGTTATAAGGCAGCCAAGAAGGCTGCAAAGAAAGAGGTAGCAAAGGCGCAGGAGGCATGTAGGAAAATTTTCGGAGAACGCTTGGATTCGGAAGAGGGTCAGAGAGCAGTATTCAGGATTGCAAAGCAGATAGCGAAAGAGAGGTGTGATGTGATGGGGGTGAGTTGCTTGAAGGATGAAGTGGGACAAATCGTTGTGGACCCAGATGGAATTAAAGGAAGATGGAAAAGATATATGGAAATGCTGTTGAATACAGAGAATGAATGGGGTGGCAACATTGAGAGTAACCTAGTTTTAGTACCGGCAGAGAAGATAACTGAGAAGGAAGTTGAGGAAGCGATAAAAGCAATGAAGAGTGGAAAAGCGGGAGGGCCGACGGGAGTTGTGGGAGATATGTTGAAGGCAGCAGGAAGTTGGGGTGTGAAGAGAATGACAGAGATCTGTAATCTGGCGGTGAAAGAAGGCCGCATTCCAGTGGATTGGGAACTGAGTACCCTCGTCCCTCTTTTCAAGGGGAAAGGAGACCCTCGAGTGTGGCTCGTACCGAGCGATAAAGTTATTGGAGCATGGAATGAAGGTATTGAACAGGGTGTTGGAGGGGAGGATAAGGAAGAAAGTGAAGATCGACGAAATGTAGTTTGGATTTATGCCAGGAAGAGGAACGACAGACGTGCTTTTTATTGTGAGGCAGTTGTACATGAAGAAGTACATGAAGAAGAAGTACATGAAGGAGAAGTACATGAAGAGGAGGAAGAAGTTGTTTCTTGGGTTTGTTGATCTGGAGAAAGCATTTGATAGGGTTCCACGCGAAGTATTGACATGGGCCATGAGTAAGTTAGGATTGGAGGAATGGTTGATCAGAGTAGTGATGGCAATGTACAAAAGAGCGCGCACAGCTGTAAGGACGAAGGACGGGAACAGTGGTGAGTTTGAGGTGAAGGTGGGAGTGCATCAGGGGTCGGTACTAAGTCCACTACTATTTGTAGCTGTGATGGAGGTGCTGGCTCAGAACGTAAAGGAGGGTTTACCGTGGGAGTTGTTGTATGCAGATGATCTGGTGTTGATTGCGGAAAGTATGGATGGACTGAAGGAAAAGATGAACAAGTGGAAGGAATGTATGGAGACAAAAGGTCTGAAGGTGAATATCGGAAAGATGAAGGTGATGGCAAGTCGTAAAGCATGTGGTGGGGTGGAAAGAACTGGGAAGTGGCCCTGTGCTGTGTGCAGGAAGGGTGTCGGAGTGAACTTCATTCAATGTACAATGTGCGCTGATTGGGTTCATCAAAAATGTAGTGGTCTGAGAGGGTCATTAACCAGTGTGGCAGCTACGTTCAAATGTAAGGTGTGCACAGAGGGAGCTGCAGATGGAGGAAATGTTGAGTTGGATCTTGGAGACGGCGTGAAGCTGGAAGGTGTGAAAACATTTTGCTACCTCGGAGACATGCTGAATGGAAAAGGTGGATCAGGCTCGGCAACGGTTGCTAGAGTGAGATGTGCATGGAAGAAGTTTCGGGAACTGAGTGGCATGCTGATGAGGAGGGGAGTGTCGTTGAAGCTGAAGGGAAAGGTGTATGCTGCATGTGTGAGAAGTGTTATGATTTATGGGAGCGAGACATGGGTAATGAACGCAGAGCAGCAACGAAGGTTGGAAAGGGTGGAAATGCGAATGGTTCGATGGATGTGCGGAGTATCGTTGAGAGAGAGGAAGACAAATGATGAATTGCGAAAAATGATGGGAATATAGCCTGTGATTGATGTTGTGAAGAGGAACAGGTTGAGATGGTTTGGTCATGTGTTGAGGAAGGATGAAAGTGACTGGTTGAGAAGAGTGATGGAAATGAATGTAGAAGGAAGTAGAGGACGGGGAAGACCGAGAAAGACTTAGCCAAAGATGGTGGAAGAAGAAATGCGGGCAAGGGGGTTAACAAGGGGAGATGCAGAAAATAGGGCAAGATGGAGAAGATTCTCATGGGGACCACAAGGCTAACCCCCGCTCTAGCAGGGAAAATGGCCTTAAAATGCATGTTGTTGTTGTTGTTGTTTGAAATATATATATATATTATAAAGCAGGAGAGTCTGTCTGCTTGTCCATCCATCCCAGAAATGCTCTGTGGTGGGTCTAGCCCACAAAACCTCCTGGGGAGGTCATGGAGCCTTGCATTTAGATCAAAGTGCAAATTCTCTCATACATACACACATACACATACATACATACATACATACATACATACATACATACATACATACATACATACATACATACATACATGCATACATACATACATATATTGTTGTGTGATTCCCCAGGTGAACACCGCAGGGATCACCAATATCCAAAGCAAGCTTTTAACTCTGAAACCGACTGATCAAATGCGGATTTTACTATATGCGTCGGAGGAAGAAAGGGGAGGGGAAGATGAAGGGTCTTCCCTGTTGTCCGCCGGCAGTCCCAAAGCCTGCAAAGAAAATAATAAACGAAAAACTGGTTTAAAATATACAAGGAAAATAACAGATTTATTAAAACGGAATGCCGGTAACAAGAAAAACGCGACGAAGAATAAAGTTCCTATATTGAGCACTCCCAGAACAGACACCGTACACAGACAGAGGGGAATTCAAGAACGGGAAAATAATAGTGTAATTATGGCACTTAGCTCAACACGCTCGGTGCGTCGTCAGCAATCGTCAGGTCCCGATCTCGCAGTCCGGACGCGGCTTCTGCCTTGGCAGGAACAAGGCCTCGCGGTCCGTCTCGAACGGCAGGCACGCAGCCTGCTTTCCAACCGCGTCGGCAAAACACCAGCTCTTCCGCCTCCAATGGTCACTATCACTGGCAAGATCTTGGAACACGACCGCGCGATGAAGCCTAATGAGAGGAATGTCCGCGCACCCTTCTTCCACCAAAGTCCGGAACTAAGAGGAGAGAGTCTCGGGCAGAGGAAGGCGTGAGGGGCAAGAGGCAAGAGAGAGAATGTCGGTCCGAGAGTTCTTTTATTGACCGTCTCGTGATGTCATCTGTGCCTCTCCACCAATGCCCGCAGGCCACCAAAGCATGCTCAGCTCTCCACCAATCAGCGCGCCGCTTCTTCCTCGGCCTTGTTTCACCAATCAGTGAGTGTCTTTTTTTTTTTTTTTTTTCTTTTTTTTGTATACAAGATCGAGGCTCGTGAAAGAGCGAACATTAATCACACAGAAAGACAAACCGACACATAAAACATATAACATCAGGAGCGGTAGACAAGATGGGGAGAGAGGGGGAAGGACACAAACACAACATTTGAGAGCAGGGACCGAGAGACATGGAGACATCGAGAGATCTGAGAGAGGGCGAGGGCTGTGGGGGGGGGGGGGGGGCATGGGAAGGGGGCGGTGGGAGAGGTATAAAACATATGGACACTGCCAGGACTTCCAGGAAAGAAGTTGGAATTTCAAACAAGGTGGATCTGGGGTGAATTAGCGGGGGTAGAAAAGATCAAGGTTTTGGATGGGGGAAGATAAGAGATGGTGGTGAACAGCTGTTTTAAAGACCTGGAGGGAGGAGTGGGATTGAAGGGAGTGAGGGAGTTTGTTCCAGAGGCGGGAGAAAAGAGGAATGAAAGAGTGAAGGTGAGCAGAGAGCCGAGATTTCGGCAGTTTAACCATCAGAGGGTTGCTGGCAGATCTTGTGCGACCTGTAGGAATATTTGGGGGACAGAGCACAGAGAGAGCTGGGGGTGCAAGGCCGGAGAGGAGTCGGTAGAAGAAAGAAAGACCACCTACCTGCCTGCGGTGAGTGAGTGAAAGGCCCTCAGAGATAGCTTCATCGCGGGAGATTCCAATAATTCTGAAAGCTTTGGTTTCAACAGCGTGAAGCCGAGCTAGGTGTGAGGCAGGAGCACCGGCCCATAGGGGAGAACAGTATTCCATTGAGCTGCGGATGAAAGCCTTGTATGTGGTGAGGAGCTCAGGTGTGCCGAGGAAGGACTTCGCACGACGGAGGATGCCCAGTCGGCGACTGGCTTTGGAGGCCAGCTTGGAAATGTGGTTTTCCCAAGAAAGATCATGGCAGATAGTGAGACCCAAAATCTTGAGCGACAGAACTTCTTGGAGAGGATTGTTGAGAAAGTAGATGGGAGGGTTGGCCAGTCGATCTTTTCGGAGAGACAGAGTAAGAGTGTGAGATTTGTCAGGATTGAAAGACATGTTCCACTTGTTTGACCAGTCTGTGATTTTGTCCAGGTCTTCAGAGAGTGAGGAGGCAGCAGACTGCCGATCTGAGGGAAGAGGAATGGAGCGGCAGAGAGTGGAGTCATCAGCAAAGAGATAGAGAGGATTTTCGAGAGAGTCAGAGAGATCATTGATGAAGACCAGAAAAAGCACGGGGCCCAGAACACTGCCTTGGGGAACTCCAGCCTGAACAGGAAGAGGAGATGAGAGAAACCCATTCAGGGCCACACGTTGACGACGACTAGAGAGGAAGTCCGCCAGCCATGCGTGGAGATTTCCATGGATACCAAAGGAGGAGAGTTTGGTGAGCAGAGCGGGGTGCCAGACCGTGTCGAAGGCACGTGATATGTCGAGGGAGACAGCTCTAATTTCCTGTTTGGCATTGAGGACCTCCATCCATTGTTGAGACAGCAGAAGCAGCATGTCCAGAGTAGAGTGACCTGGTCTGAAACCAAATTGATGATCAGAGATCAAGCCATTGGAGAAGAGGAAAGATTTCATATCCGAAGCAATGATGGATTCCATGACTTTGCTGATAATTGGGAGAAGGCTGATTGGTCTGTAGTTGCTAGGATCTGTTTTTGCACCTTTTTTGTGCAAAGCGGTGATGTTGGCTGATTTCCAAGCAGATGGCAGTTGACCTTGAGCAAAAGAGAGGGTGAAGAGAACAGAGAGAGGGTGAGATAGAGCAGCAGAGCAGGATTTTAGGACCCGTGGGCTGATGCCGTCGGGTCCAGTTGCAGAATCAGAGTCGAGGGTTGACAGAAACTTTTCCACCTTGTCAGGAGGAAAGGACACGGAGTCCAGGAGCAGCAGGGTACGACTGGGTATGGTGGGTACAGAGAGGGATGGGTTTGGGACACAAGATTTAGAGGCAAACACAGAGTTGAGGCATTCAGCTTTTTCACGTGCGGAGTCAGCTGTGTAGCCGTTTGAGGTAAGGGAGGGGATGGAGGGGGAACAAACACCAGAAACGGATTTGACCAGACGCCACCAGGATTTGGAAGAGGGAGACAGATAAGAGAGTTCGGTCTTGAGAACGGAGAGATATTGTTTCCTGGCTCTCCTGAGGGTGGACACACACTTGTTTCGGGCTTTGTGAAAGGAAATGAGATTTCCTTCCGTTGGATTTGCTTTCCAGGAGACGAAGGCAAGTTGTTTCTGGGCAACAGCCTCACCACAAGATTCCGTGTACCATGGACGGGAGGAAGGGTATGACAACTGAAGACGAGATGGGATAAATCTGTGCATGAGAGAGAGCAATTTACTTTGGAAGAATTCCCAGGATGAGTTGATGTCAGAGGTGGTAGAGATGGGAGACCAGTCCAGATGATTGATGGCTGCTTGAAGACCGTGCCAGTTGGCCTGAGTGAAATGCCAGACTCGTCGACGCTGAGCAGGCTCCCTGAGGATGGTCAGAGAGATGTCCACTTTAACAAGGACATGATCAGATGATCCGATCGGAGCAGAAGAAGAGCAGCAGACATTTTCAGGGAAGTTAGTCATAACCAAGTCCAGAAGAGAAGATGTTCCGTTGACTGAGATCCGGGTCGGGAAATTGACAGATTGTGTCAGTCCCAGTGAGTCGCAGAAGTCCTTTGCTGAAGAGCCATGGCTGGTGAGAGAGGTACCCACACCCAGCCAACTGGCATGGTGACAATTGAAATCACCACATATGAGGAAGAGAGAGTTGGGATGAGTAGATAGAAGTTGGTCCATATCATCAGACAGCGAGATGTAGATGGAGTCATCACTGTTTGGTGGATGGTACAACACACATATGAACAAGAGGTGGGAGCGAAGGGGAAGCCGTAGCCAGAGGTATTCCTGGGGGTGAGGTGGAGAGAGTGCAGTGCAGGGCGAGTGAGGAAGAGAGTTTTTGATAAAGATAGCAACCCCGCCTCCAGGACGAGGCTCAGGTCTATCATACCGGAGGAGGGAGTAGCCCGGGAGAGATACTATGGAATCAGAGACATCATAAAGGAGGAAAGTTTCTGTTAAGCAGATCACATCTGGTTTGACAGAAGCAACCTGTATGGAGAGATCAGTTAAGTTTGAACGAAGGCCCCGGATGTTTGAGGTCCATACCGTTAATGAAGAGGAAGGGGGAGCATCAGATACAGAACAGGGGGGAGGAGGGGTAGGGTAAGATGTGGAAGAGGTGGAAGAGATAGGGAGAGCTGTTGAAGGTGTGTCAGAGATTTCAGAATAGCTCGGAGAAAGGGAAGGATGGGGCGGACAAAAGGTTTGATGGTGATTGGGTGAGCCACAATGAGGTGTTATTTGAGGAGGGGGAAGAGCGAGGCAGAAGGTTGGGGGAGATGGGGGTGAGAGTTTGAAGGGGGAAGAAGCGGGGAGGACGCTTTGAGGAGGGGGAGTAAGAGGGGGGAAATTGAGAAGCAATGAGGGTGGGGAGATTTGAAGGGGAGGGGTGAGGGGGGAGTTTGGGAGGGAAGGGACAAGGGGAGGGATTTGAAAGGGATGGGATATGGGGGAGATTTGGAGGGGAGGGGTGAGGCAGGAGTCTAGGAGGGGAGGGGCGAGTGGGCGTCTTGGCGGGGAGGGGTGAGGGGGTAGTTTAGGAGGGAGGGGGCAAGGGGGGAGATTTGAAAGGGATGGGTGATGGGGAAGATTTGGAGGGGAGGGGTGATGGGGAAGATTTGGAGGGGAGGGGTTATGGGGAAGATTTGGAGGGGAGGGGTGAGATTGGATTTTTGAAAGTGTACGATTTATGGGAAACGAACATTTATTGCAAAATGAGTTTCTTGTGACCTTCGAGTTAAAAATACGTTTAAGGACGCTGGATGGAGGATGGAGTGCAGGAGAGTTTAGGGAATGTAGAAAAAAGGCACTATAGGAGATGGATATTTTTTTTGGGATGAATTGATTTGGTGAGCAAGTCGAAAGCAGCCTTTTAAAGAAGAAGAAGAAAAAGGTGTTATAAAATATGACGGAATACATAACTTGAGGGGAAAGTGTAAACATTGAAGGTTAATGAGTGAAAACTATCTGGGGAAATGGGGGAGAAACACGTGGTCGAAGAACGAACGAACGAATAAGAATGAATAAACGAATGAGAACAGAGAAGGAAATGTTTTTTTTTTTTTTTTTTTTTTTTTTTTTTTTGAGTTGAGATTTACACAAGGAAGTAGGCTATGGGTGAAAAGCCTGGGAATACAGAGAACGAAAGTTATTGGATCACAAACGACGGACCGCTGAGAGAAAAACAAAGCCTCAAGGTTGTACAGTGCACACTGTACAAGGCCTCAAGACACGATACGGCAAACAGACGATCAATTTATGAAAGATAAACACCGAGAAACAACCAAAGTTGCACACAATAACTTCACACACCGAAAGATAAATACAGTTTCGACAAAATACAATTGTGAACAGACTTAACTTCGAAAAACGTGGAGACCGTGTGGAGCTTCGAAAATCCCTCCCACCGTCTCCGAGATCTTGCGAGATCTCCAAGGACCGATCTCTCGGTCTTCTTTCTCCGCCCTGGCCAATCACGGTTCCTCGGTGCGTGTCTTCGGCCTGCTCGACCTCGATGTGTGCTGTGGCTGGTTGCCGTGCCTTTGGCAGTGCTCAGAACTGGCTTCCGGTTGGTTTTATTATTATTATTTAATGCAGTTAATGGGAATTTCCTTCCTGTGTCTATTGCAGTGCCATGAGGGACAAGAGATGTAAATTACTGAGGTTTGACGAACAAGGTCACTTATTCCATAATCCCTACAACTAGTTAACACAAGGACCATCCTCGTATGGCCACAGGTAACACTAAATCCGACATTCGGTCGAAACAAATCCTCTACTTATTATATGGTGGTGGTTCTTTTCACGATCATCGGAGCACCTACCGATACAAATCTACCTGACTCTATATATCACTACCCCACTGACATGACTATATATATATATATATATATATATATATATATATATATATATATATATATATATATATATATATAATTATACATATATATATATTATCCCAGATAATTTGCACCTTGACCTAAATGCAAGGCTCTATGCAGCAGAACTTGTGCCAGCTGCAAGTGTGCGGTAATCATTTTTGTTTTGTTTTGTTTCCCCCTCTGCCTTCCTCCCTTCACCGTCCAATGTGGGATGCAAGGAGCATGTTTGTGACGCAGGAATTATAAGAACCCCATCCATCAGCTTTGAGCATACAACATCCTTGCACTATGGGTGGTTTTTCAAATTACATTGCTTCACTGTTCAGTGTTCACCATTGATTTCTCTCTTTAGTTTCCACATTAGTGTAGCAGCATAGCAAACCTGTTGTGCATTTTGTGATACAAGCACCAAATTTGGCACAAATGTACATTAATATGTTGCGAACATTTTCAGATATTGGGCCACTTGAAATTCCGTAATTATTTTTTTTCAAATTTTTTCAAATTTCGTAATTTCAAATTTTTCGGGTGACACCGTCACAATTTCGGTCTTCGAGGCCGGCCGATATAGTGGGGCGGCTTAGCCCAAATATTCAAAAGAATTGTGCATTTTGTGATACAAGCACCAAATTTGGCACAAATGTACATTAATATGTTGCGAACATTGTGTGGTCAGCAATGAAGAGGAGAGTCTGAATTACATGTATGCAAAAGACCTTGTGAACCAGTGAAGCAAATACACGGGTAAGCATGAATTAAATCTAGGGCATGATATAATTTCCATGATGTTTACCTCTACACTCAATGGTGGAAGGAGGTAATGTTTTGATCCCAGCTTGTCTGTATGTCTGTTTGTCTGTTAGTCCACAAAATTCCAGACAAAGCTTGTAGTAGTGGTAGTTGTAGTGGTAGTGGTGATAACAGAAATTGTTATATAGAACTGAACTTATATTATTATTATATGCAGAAAATAACTTCATTTCTATATACCCTGCAGTGGACAGGTTAATTGGTTTATGCACTGAAGGGGTCACCCTGGTGTGCACTGCTGTGTTCTGCCTCACTGAGTTGTTCAGGTATGATGTACTCAGCACAAGCTTCCGGTCGGCCCGGAGGTGGGGGTGCGGGGCCTGTCACGGAACGTCAAAACAAACGGCCTGCCGGGGCCGCCCAAAAGTCGGGCGTGAGGGGCGCGTCCACTAATGGAACGCCTCTCGCTTCCCAGATCGAGGGCCACGTGGTCAGGAGAACCTCGTCCCTTCCGGTCACACTTTGCCTATCGGCCGGCCTCGAAGACCGAAATTGTGACGGTGTCACCCGAAAAATTTGAAATTACGAAATTTGAAAAAATTTGAAAAAAAAAATTACGGAATTTCAAGTGGCCCAATATCTGAAAATGTTCGCAACATATTAATGTACATTTGTGCCAAATTTGGTGCTTGTATCACAAAATGCACAATTCTTTTGAATATTTGGGCTAAGCCGCCCCACTACATTAAATCACTTCATCCTTGAACAGGGCGGCAAGTGAAAAACAGCAAAGTTATTCTTGTCAAAGAAAGATGATAAATTGCCTTGTGGGGATGTCTTTACATGTAAAGTTGAATGTGTGCTCTGGAAGGATCTTCAGCCGGATTTTTAAATAATGTCTTGAATTCAACATTGGGCTTCTTACAATTGGTTCATTCGGTGTTGAGGACTCCATTTCTGAACTTTATCGTTCTGAATTTTGGTCGTAATTGTGTATCCATGTTTAGATCATGGCAACTTATTAGTCTGAGGAGGAAATGTAATATAATTAATTTTCTCATACTTTATATTCTGAAGTTGTCACGCAATTCACTCATTGTGTGCAATTTTCAATACTCATTATATAGTCACGGTCATTCTACACACCACCCAGTTGTGATCCCGACAATGTTTCTCGAATATTCCAAGGAACCATTAATTGCAGGAAACAACAATAACTTGTCTGCATAAGTTCTTCATTGATACATTGCTGCTCAGTTGATACTTTTGACATCCAAGAATGTTCGACGTCATACAATGCTGCAGCACCCGCTTTGAGAACGAATGATTCAAAATTTATTGAAGTATATTTTCAGGTGTATCTTTGGGGTCTATCTGAAAAGATGAGACTAGGAAGGAGGCTTTATGAGATAGTGTGATCCGTGTACGATTTTGAAGTCAGTTGGAATGAATGTCGGAAACTTTTGAAATGGAGAGCGCAACTTGTCATCTTTATCAATACGTATCTTATTTTGTGCAACATATTTCAAGCAGCCGTGTGTCTACATTTTGTGAGACTTTTGAGTGTTTTAGAAGTTCAACATATTGACCTCTTCATTTTGTCTTTTCGTTTTTGCCTTTCAGGTTCTCTCTTTTTAAATACGTCAAATATTTAAGCACAGGGAGTTGAGATTTATCACACTTCCTAAGGTCTAACAGAGAAAAGTAATCTTTGTTTGTGATTTATGACCTCAATCAATCCAATGCATCATACTTGGCAGAGTTGTAGAGCTGCTGAAGTGGTTCCTGGGCAATGTTTATGCCGGGTGGTTTGCCATCATTTAGGGCAGAAATTTACAATTTGTTCAGGACATGTGTTGCCGTTGTAGAACGCTCGGCATGCTTGTGTGCATTATTGTAAATGAATGCTGATCATTCAGGCACATCATGGTAATATGGTTGTGTTGATTACAAAAAGCTTGAAAAACAAATATAACCTTAGACGAGAAATCCATGTTGACATCAAGACATTGCGAACCTTACACATGTAAGATCACTACAGCTTAGATGATTCTGGGTCACACAGGGGGGTTTTGGAGGAATTGCTGAATTGTGGAGACATCAATTATTGTAAATGATTGACACTTCACAGGTGAAGCAATTTGCTTAAGATTAGCATTTTGGAGGTGGACTGAATTAAAAATAAGACTTGCAACAGGTTTAAATTCTGTTCTGTTTATCAGGTTGTCAATGTCAACACTTTTTCCAATGCCGTGAAACATTAAAATAACTCGTACTCGTGCACCATGATCTAGGCAGAGTGTCGGTTCGACCGAAGCAATTTCTTGGCTCGGGTCGCAATCCTGGACAGGTCGCCACTCCGACACGGGATACTCAACTGAGGGTGCAGGAATTTGGAATTTGATCTGGATGAAGCTGAGCGATCACCCACTCTTCAAGAAGGACACTGTAGGAGGATCTTTAACGTCCACCAAATAATGCTGGACCAGTTTAATGTCCATCAGAGGAACAGCAAACCACATTAATGAAATGCCCTGAAGTCGAAACAACATGATGATAGTTTCTACAAAAAACAAAACAATCACATGTCACATTGTATTTATTTTGGACCATATTTAGAGGTTGTTCAATGAAGTGCAAATTCTGGACTGCAATGACCTTGTACCGGTGGCATGACATGGCCGTCACTTTTGCATTGATACTGTTTCCTTTTTGCTGTTGTTGAAGCAACTTCTATTGAAGGAGGAATCGTTTTTGTTCTTCTTTCTTTGCTACGATGGCAATATACTCCTCAATAAGGGTCACACACCTTTCAGCATTGTCATTCACCACATTCAAGTGCATAACTGTCTGTAGTTCCTCCCTTTTATTCCGCTGGGAGTTCCCATGACTTAGGATCAGAATCCAGGAAATCACCAGGAATTGAGGCTCCCAAAGAAGTCCTTGTGTTCTTTGTGACAAAACCTTCAATTGACAGGTCATCCGACTTCCTGATATTCAGCCGGATGTATACACAAAGAATTAAGTTAAGCACCCCTACACAACGAATTAAGGTAAGCACCCCCTAATATATATTCTTTGTGTATATGTATACATTGGCATATATTCTAAGGTATGTGAGATCAAATAATGATTGGTATGACATTAGCAATTATCCATTGATGAAATTGAGTGATCAAAGTGAAAAAAAGTGATTGGTTGAGTCAGTGATCCGATCACGTGGGTCCTACACACGTTATTGACGCAAAGATCGCTAGAGGTCTTCTCAGAACAATGACTGTACGTTAGAAAACATAAACGTCATCCACACTGTCCGTGATGGACCTATAGCTCCATACTTAAATTGAGGTGAAAATATGCCTAAAATTCCCAAAAAATTTCACCTTAAATTATTCAGAATAAAATATTGAAAACGGCATGATTGTTATGTTTTTATGTGACCATAATATCACTTCTCCAGAAAATATAGCAATATCATGGGTATATTACACTGTTTTGACGACAACAAACTTGTACTGTGCGAGGTTGTAAAAAAACGGGGGGGGTGCTTAACTTAATTCTTTGTGTATACTTTGAAGGTGTATCCATGCCTTTCTTTTCATTTAGTGCCTTTACTATTGCTTGCTTTGAATCTGTGGATACATCTGAATCAAAGTGTGCCAAACGAATGAGCTCCTCATTGAGATACCATAGATGTCCAGAAAATTTATAAAAAGCATATTTAGAAAGGGCAGAATTCACCTTCTCATAATTCGTAAGATGTTCTACGAAGTTAAGGTCATTTTGCGAGGAGCAGAAATGGCATGAGCAGCAGTGAACCATGCCCTAAAGTAGACTCAAACAGTAAAGATGTTCTTTCCCTGTAAGGTCGTTAAGGAGTTTGCCATCCCAAATGAACTACAAGTGAGACTTTTGGCTGGAACTGTTCCTTTAAGTTTTCGGCAAGTTCTTCATGAAAGCAATGTCAAACTCTTTGAATCGAGGACGGATGATGGTTAGCTCCTGCACATCATGACCCAGACTCTGAGCTTTGGTAGCAAAGACAAATGTTCACTTTCTAACACTAAACCTGGTTCCTATCAATCGCTGCTGTCAAATTCATACTGACAATATTTCTTCTTGCCCTCTTTTTGGGCGAGTTCAAATATGAGTTATTCTGGAATATTCAGAAATTGCAGATTGTTACATACCAATATATTCATTTAATTGTGCTTGGGAAAGGCGTAATTTGCTGTTAAGTTTCCTGTTAAGTCATAGCAACAAAATGAGGAGTGAAAAGACAACCCATTGTTGGGATGGAAGTGAAGGAAGAAGAGGCAGAGAAAGAAGACGTTGGGACTTCTCTTGAACTCCCACGCTCTTTTTCAAGAGGTGCATATCATTTAAATCCGACATTCAACAGGAAGGAGACATCAGGGTCTTCTCTATGCAAACCTGTGAAGGTATAGTGACTCATCGATTCCTTTCCCATGGCTCATAAAAGCAAACAGGCATTCCCACATCAATACAGTGGAATATTTAACGCTTTCTCCTCTCTTATCATGCTATCAGCGACTTCACTTAAACCGTGATTGAAACAGCTCCTACATGTCATGGCCCATCACAGTCGCCTATCCATCTCACAACCCCATGAGATATGCGGAAACTCTCTGGAATTGTAACTCTCAAGTGACCATGAGACCCAAAACCAATTATCTTCTTCATGATGCATATATACAACACATCCGTTAAAAGTAAAAAATGACGGATGTTTTCTTTCACAATGTTGCGAGATTCCCGGAAATCCTCCAACAAAGACCTGTATAATGACATGGGTTTATGATCCCTGGTCGAGTCGTTTAAGAGAACATAGTCGGAATGAGGGAATGCTACATAATTATTTTGGGTGGTGTATAGACAGTAGACCATTGTCTCGATCAATAATGCCTATCTTCACAAGGCCTATGCCTATCGGTTCAAAATCATTTTATCATTAATCGTTGGTCAATGTACAATTAAGGGAAAACCTATAGGAAGGGCATGGTAATTGTGAATATGACAGCTCCAAAGACGTCTTTGGCTTTGCATAGCAGATAAGCACCGACATGGTGGTCATATGATTTTTCATGTTGACATTGTGGGTGGAGTCAGGCCAACAGTCCAACCAATGGATGAAATGGAATATTACACACAGACAGATAGACGGACAAATAAACAAGCATGTTATATATGAGTGTGTGTGTGTGTGTGTGTGTGTGTGTGTGTATATATATATATATATATATATATATATATATATATATATATATATATATATATATATATATATATATATATATATATATGTATATACACACAGACTTGGCATTTAATATGGAATTTTTTTTTCTTCTTGACTTGGGTTTACTTTCTGAACTCAGTATATCAATCTGGTGAGTTTATTTTACCCTTCGGTGATGTCTTTGTTGAAA